>NC_133756.1:21956198-22259228 GCF_036562045.2 Rhinolophus sinicus | reverse complement strand
AAAGTTTTAGCACTGAGCCACAAATAGAATGAGCAGAATGAACAAAGATTATGGCAAAAGAATAATAAATCCTTTGGCATCAGGTTTATTTTAATAAAGGTTGTTACCTATATTATTAATCCTTTCAATTGGGTAAATAAGCAAAAAATTTTTAATGTAAATAAGTATTATCTAAAATCATTATGCTATTAGAAAAAAATATATTATCAATCTTAAAAACATTCATGGAACTTTTTCCCCAAACATTTTTTAATGAAAATTTTAAAACACAGAGAAAAACTTATGAAATAACTTTTAAAAATTGTGACAAGAACTGGCAATGCTTTTTTGTATACTCAGTAGTATCCACTCTTGATTGTTTGAAGAGGATATGATTTTTACAAAGAGATTAAATAATTCAGAACACTTTTCGTTGAATAAGGCAGGTAATCATATTAGGGCAACACAAATGGGGCAGGAAGTTTTCTGACCCTCAGTTTCCTCATCTGAAGGCAGCTTGAAAAAAAGTAAAAATTACATTTTGATCAAGCATACAGCCTCTTCAAGAGGCTGGAGGATAATTATTTAGCTTGACTTACTTACAAAATACTTCCTTTATTTTATCCACATAAAGTATCTGCCACAGTACTTTATTATAATAAAGTACTTTTATTGAATAATAAGCATTCAATAAAAGTTAGCTCTATTATTAGCTATCAGTAGTTATATTTCAAAAGGACTATGGCAAAGTTAAAACTTCAGTTAACATTAACTCTTCTCATTTTTTTTAAACTTTTATTTATTTTTAAGTGTGTTTTTCCAGGACCATTGGCTCCAAGTCAAATAGTTAAGTTGTTTCAATCTAGTTGTGGAGGGTGCAGCTCATACCGGCCCATGAGGGGATCGAACTGGGAACCCTGGTGTTACCAGCATGGCGCTCTATCCAACTGAGCTAACCAGCCATCCTAACTCTTCTCATTTAAAAGACTAGTTACATGCGTATATACTATATTTAAAAGTATATTTAAATTGAATATGCTAATATATTTAAATGTATATATTGAATTGATTATGCTAATATATTTAAATTTAATGTGTTAAGCATAATCATTAAATTGAGACTAGAAAGAAATGTTAGCACTGGCATAATCTCTTGAATTGTGCAGCTTTTAAGGGGACTTTAACCTATATAGTACCTACTGAAATTATCCTTTGGCAGCAAGGTTGGAAGAATTCAAAGAGACTACAGACATGAGCAACTTAGTGAAAACCAAGGAGTATAGAAGTCTTCTTTACTAAATTATTCCAAAATGCCTCAATTACAGGCTTATTTCTCCCACCCTTCCTTGGAATGCATTATCTACATTTATACTTTAAACATAATATATATGTATGTGTGTGTGTGTGTATATATAAGTATATATATATACATATATATATATATATATATTTTTTTTTTTAAGTCACAGCAAAAGTGTGTATCATTTACCTGCCATCTAGGAGCAGATACCTCTCATGTAAGTGTAGGATGGTTGTGTGGCCCAGTGAAAAGAGCATAGATTTAGAATCAGACGAATTTGCATTTGAATCAGGATTCCACCATTTATTAGCAGTGTGACCCTTAACAAATTTCTCTGAACCTCAGCTCCATATCTGTAATATAAGTGCGCAATAATAGCTTCCTTATAGTTTTTGAGAAAATTCAAGGAAAACACATATAATGCCTGGCATGTAACAGGCAATCAATAAATGATAGTTATTATTACTGACACATTTTCATTCTATTTTGCAGTTGTGGACAAACTGTATTTCCTACTTGTAAGAGTTTATAAACCCTAAATATATAAAGGTATTATATCTCCTTCAACTCAAAACTTAAACAGAAGTAAGAAAAATCCTCATACATAACCAGGATTTCATAGATGAGACTGTCCCAATTTATTTTTATAATTTGTTTTTGAAAACAGAAGTACTAAATTAGCTATGTTTTCCCATTTCAAAGGTCAAAAGAAGAAACTGGTTTTTCTATAATAGTATTTATTGATCCTCCCACTGCCAAATAAAGATGTAAGTATTTTATACCAGCACTTCTAAATATTTTGGAAGTTAGGGAAATTATTTTTGCCATGAGAATGCTTCTCAAACTAAAAAAAAAAGATGAGGGAGGAGGAGGAGGAGGAGGAGGAAGAGGAGGAGAAGAAATTTGCTCAGATGAGAAAAGAAAAATGCTTATTTCAAATCACACACAAGTGGCAGGATAGGCGAAAAAATAAATGAATTGCTTTTCCTGGAATTAGGCTCATCTGGCCTTTTCCATTATTTCTAAGAAAATAATTAAATGGCCAGAGTAATACTTCAAAGTCCAATGCCAATTAACAGCACAAAGTTTTATTTCCTCTGTTTATATTATGTTTTACCATGAAAAGCCATGGTCTGAAGCAGTCGATCAGCCACCTCCTGTGGAAATACTCCAGGTTCTTGCAGACACAATGTTCCATCTTGTCTCGCTGAACAGAATTTCTCAAGGTGCGTAGTCAGGAAATTCAAGCAGATATCAAGTAAGGAATAGGGAGATGCCTCCTCCTTGGAGCCCAGGAAGAAACATAAAGGGAACACAAAAGCCAACAAGTTAGTTTCCAGAAAAGTAGAGGACAAAACATTCATTTACTCATTCAGCAAGTATTTTTATGCAGTGTTTACTATGCTAGATACTGTGTTAGGCAATATAACATGTAATCCATGTTCTCAATTAAGTAGAAGAGAAACATTTAAACAAATATTAACATAAAGTCTATTAAATACTATAATAGAGGACATATTGGGTAGTATGTAAGCACATAGCAGGGTGTGCTAGTAAGTCAGTGATTGTCAGGGAAAACCTCAGAGGCACAGCAGATTCATCTCCCTAAATTACTACCCACGATCCCTCCCCTGCTCAAACCTTTAGTGGCCTCGCATGGGCCTGAAGACAAAAGACAAAATTCTCAGATTATTAGTTAAACTGATGCCTGAGTCCTTCCAAAATCTAACCCCGATTTAGTTTCCAACTGGATCTCCCACAAAATCCCCATCACAACCTATAGTTCAAATAGGATAAATATATTTAGGTAAAAAAAGTTGCTATCGGTGTTGGCATCCTCAAAAAAAGAAAAGGGTTACCAGTTATCCCAGTCTAAGGAATAAAGAACTAATTAAATAAGCATAAAAATTTAAGTGTAAGATTTTAATTATAAAAATAAACACTCTAAAATGTCCCCAACAACAATAATACAGTTGTAATTATAGTAGCTCCCATCCACTAGGTGCTTTCAGTATGACGTGTTGAGGGTTTTACATGCATTGTCCATTATTTCCTTTATTGCGCACCCCAATTTTACAAAGTAGTCAAGTATTACCTTCATTTTTGCATAACTGAAAACCAGTTCAGAAAAGTAACACCTTTCTCAGCATTCCACACATAGTAAGTGACAAAGTATGTCTTCAAATTAAAAACTGACTCAGGAGCATAACAGTTAACCCATACTACACATGACATTTTAATGGCTGATTAATACATAGCCATTAAAAGTTATAGTTCAAAGATATATTAATCACATAGAAAAATACTCATAATACAAGGTAAAATATTAAAAACATTTATAGAACTTCCTCAATCTGATAAAGGTCATCTACGAAAAACTCAGTCTCATATTTAATGTTGAAAGTCTGAATATTTTTCCCCTAAAATCAGACAACAATGTCTGCTCTCATCACTTCTATTCAACATTATACTAAAGATCCTAGAATTAGGCAAGAAAAGAAAAAGCATACAGATTGGAAAGAAAAAGTAAAACTATCTCTGTTTGCAGGTGACACAATCTCGTATAAAAAAATCCCAAGGAATTCACAACACAAAAATAACTATTAGAACAACAAATAAAAACAAGTTCAGCAAGATTGGAAGATACTCATATACGGTAAGATCAATACAAAAATATCTATTATATTTCTATACATTAACAATGGATAATCTGAAAATGAAATTAAGGAAACAATTCCATTTACAATACCATCAAAAAGAGTAAAATATTTAGGATAAGTTTAACAAAAGAAGTGCAAAATCAAAAAATTAAGGAAGACCTCAACAAATGGAAAGACATCCACTTTCATGGATCAGAAAATTTAATATTGTTAAATTGATCTATAGACTCAATACAACTCCTATCAAAACCGCAGCTTCCTTTTTTGCAGAAATAAACAAGCTGATCCTAAAATTATATAGAAATACAAGTGACCTAGAATAGCTGAAACAATCTAGAAAAAGAACAAAGTTGGAGGACTCACACCTGTCAATTTAAAAACTTACTACAAAGCTACAGTAATCAAAACAGTGTGGTGCTGGCATAAGGACAGACATACAGATAAATGAAATAGAATTGACAGTCCAGAAACAAACTCTCATATCTATGGTCAATCGGTTTTTGACAACAATGCCAGGATAATTCAATGGGCAAAAGAATAGGTTTTTCAACAAATGGTGCTAGGTCATCCGGACATGTAGAAGCAAAAGGATGAAGACTCATGTCTCACATCATATACAAAAGTTAACTCAAAATAGATCAGGGATCTAAATGTAAGAGCTAAAACTATTAAGCTCTTAGAAGACAACATAGATATACATCTTCCTGATTTGGATTAGTAAATGGTTTCTTAGATATGACACCAAAAGCACAAACAACCAAAGGAAAAAAAACAACCAGATAAATTGGACTTCATTAAAATAAAAAATTTGTGCTTCAAAGGTCATCATCAAGAAAGTGAAAAGAGGGGCGACCTGTTAGCTCAGGTGGTTAGAGTGTGTGCTCTTAACAACAAGGTTGCCAGTTCGATTCCCACATGGGCCAGTCAGCTGCACCCTCCACAACTAGATTGAAAACAACGAACTTGACTTGGAGCTGATGGCTCCTGGAAAAACCCATCCCTGATTTAAAAAAAGAAAAAAGATGTTCAACATCAGGGAAATGCAAATCAAAATCACGATGAAATAACATCTCACACTCAGTGGCATGGCTATAATCACAAAGTCAGATAAGAAGTGTTGGTGAAGATATGGAGAAACTGAAACTTTTGTACATTGCTAGTGGGAATGTAAAACTGTGCAGCCAGTTGTTTGGAAAACAATCTAGCAATTACCATATAACCTAGTAATTCCAGTCCTAGGTATGTTCCTAAGAGAAATGAAAATATGTCATACAAAAAACTTGTACATAAATGTTTCAGAAACATTAGCTAAAAAGTAGAAACAACCCAAATGTCCATCACCTGGTGAATGGATAAACAAAATATAGTATAGCTACACAATGGAGTATTATTTAAAAAAAAAAAAAATCTTGATAAATCACACAACATGGATGGACCTTGAAAACATTATGCTAAATGAAAGAAGCCAGTCACAACAGACCACATATTGTATGATTTCATCTATATTAAATGCCCAGAATAGGCAAATCTATAAAGACAGAAAGTAGATTCGTGGACATCTAGGGCTGGAGGAGGGAAGGTTGGAGGAAAATGGGAAGTGACTGCTAATGTGTATAGGGTTTTTTTTGGGGGGATGATAAAAATGTTCTATAATTGATTGTGGTTATAGTTGCACAACTCTATGAATATATTAAAAACCAGTGAATTGAGTACACTTTAAATGGGTGAATTTTATGGTATAGGGATTGTATCTCAATAAAGCTGTCATAAAAAATAATTTATAAAACTATAAATACAAGACAGAAATAAATAAATCAAAATATTAACTAGTTAACTTTGGGTGATGTGCTACCAGTTTTCTTCTCTGCATAAAAATCAAACTTTCTATACAGCATGTTATTTCTATAATCAAAAAGTTATTAAAATATATACATGTTATTTTAGTTTACAAAGCGCTTTCACATGGACACATTTAATACTGTAATAACTGAGTAAGATGGGTAACAAAGACATATTTTGGGCCGGCCCGGTGGCTCAGGCGGTTAGAGCTCCGTGCTCCTAACTCCGAAGGCTGCCGGTTCGATTCCCACATGGCTCAGTGGGCTCCCAACCACAAGGTTGCCAGTTCAACTCCTCGAGTCCCCCAAGGGATGGTGGGCTGTGCCCCCTGCAACTAGCAACTAGCAACGGCTACTAGACCTGGAGCTGAGCTGCACCCTCCACAACTAAGACTGAAAGAACAACAACTTGAAGCTGAACAGAACCCTCCACAACTAAGATTGAAGGGACGGCAACTTGACTTGGAGAAAAGTCCTGAAAGTGCACTGTTCCCCAATAAAGTCCTGTTCCCCTTCCCCAATAAAATCTTAAAAAAAAAAAAAAAAAAAAGACATATTTTATAGATGAGGAAACGCAAATCTATACTTGATAAAAATCATACTTGATAAAAGTTAAATGGTTGGCTCAATATGGCAGAGACTGTTAGGTGCCAACTCTAATATCTGTTCTTCTCTTCTTCCACATTAATAAAACTTTTTATTTTTACCTGAGCACATGACCACCTGTAATAAAGACTACATATCCCATTCTCCTCTACAGCTAGATGTAGCTGAGACACAGAAAAAATTCAGAGGAAATAATCAAATTCAACTTCTGCCTTGTAGAACTTGGCCTAGTCTGTCTTATTTCCTGAGTTGTAACAATGAATTCTTTTTGCTTTTTCTACTCTTCATTTTCTACTCTTCATCATCTTCCTAAATGTTTAAAATTCATCACTCAGATGAAACAAGCTGCCCTTTCACTTTAATTGGTAAATTTCAAAATAATCTATTTATTTTGCAGTAGAGAAAATAAAATTGGGTAACTGTCAGAGGGGAGATATATAAACCTTCTGAGTATATAAGTTTTAGAAGTCATTTTAGCAGAACAAATCCAGGTTGTAATATATGAACATTTAGAAAGTTTAATTAATCATTCTAAAGAAATTTCTTCCAATTGGTAAAATCAGACCAGCAAGGAACAAAAGCAGGTTTTTGGACCCCACAAACTTCCTTTTCAAAGAAACTCCCCCATATCTCTGTCATTTCTGTTTGTAAGCATAAGACTTTTCTAGTTGGGAAGTGCATTTACCTAATAGTTAACAACCTGGGCTTTAGAGCTAAAGTGCAAATCCCAACTTTTCACTTGCTAACTGTGTGATCAGTATACAAGTTACCTAACCTTTCTGTGCTTCATTTTTCTCATACTATAATAAATAGTAATACCTACCTCCTAAAGTTGTTTTGAGGATTAAATGAGATAAAACAGGAACCAGAGAACTTAGAATAATGATAGCGTGTCTGAAAACACACAGCTTGTGTGGGGCAGAGCCAGGATTCAAACCTAGAAAGTGGGGCTCCAGAGCCTATGTCCTTCCACACTTCAACATACTACCTTTTCCACTCTATATGCCAATTCCAAATGATCTCACCTGATACTCAGCGCAGGTCTGTGATGTGAACAAGGATAATGATCCCCATGTAGGGATGAAGAACAGAGAGGTTATATATCAAGCAAGTGACAAAACTAGATCTGTACTCAGGTTATCTGAGACGTACTCCAAAACCTATACTGCCATCAGTGATTGCCCAAATTCCAGTAACTTAAGCTGACACAGAAGTATTGAGACATCAGTGTTTCCTATTCCATTTATAAACAAACAGCAGCTGTACAGAAAGACTAACAAAAGATAAAGGAGAAGCTGGAATTTGGTGTCTAAACAACTCATCTCTTGGAAATTCCTTCTCAGAGAGATTTTTTTCCCTTTACCAATTAGGCACACCCCAGGCAAAGGAAAAACAAAGCTCCTACTAAAAAAGCAGAAGAGGGTGGAGGTCAAGTCTGACTTCATTTGGATCATGAAGTAATCCACAGTTCAAAAGCTAAACAATTTCTAGGAAGAACAAACATAAAAAGTTCTTTTTAATTAATCAAAACTAAACTTCTACTCAATCTGGCCCAACCCAGATCTTTAATGCACAGTTCTTATCCTATCACTCTCCAAAAAGAAATTTCAAAAGTTCCATATCATCTATAACCACAGTTCTCATGCTGGGAACACATACAAGGGGTTCCCAGCAGAGGTGTGCCTAGGGGCTAAATCTACAAAATGAACTTGGCACATCTTAGAATATCAAACACACTCAAAGATTATTTGAGGGGATGAGAGTATGGGAGGCTAGGGGAGAGGGAATTAAGTTATGTAACCAGTAAATAACTTAAAATATTTTTGTACTGAAACAAATATGTTAGGTAGAAGGCAAACACTGCATGAATTTTAAGATGAAACACAGGATTACCAAGAAATTTGTTTGTAACACCGGTTTCAAGTAATTACTTTCCCTATCCCACAGCAAATTTGGTTTCTTTCGCTGTTAGAAGTTGGAAAAACAAAGATACCTAAAGAGTGTAAACATTTTAGCAAGCTTATTCAAAATATTGTACTAACTGGCTCCAACCTTTCTTTCTAGCCTCATTTTTCACATTCTCCCTCTGAACATGCTACCTACCAGGTACACTAAACCAGATACACTTCCTTAATGCAACCCACTTCCTTCCCTAAGCCCTGTAACAGGCACTTTCACACCTCTGAGCTTTTTTTTTTTTCAATTAGTCCTCCTATGTGGCAAAATTGCACACATCCCTCAAAATTCAGTCAAATCTCACTAGTTCCGTGATGACTTTCCTAATTCCCAAGGCAGAATTAATTTTACTCTCAGCACCTGAAAAATGAAATTGCACCATTAACAACTATTCTGTACTGAATGACAGCTGTGTGGTACCAGGCCACTTTATATATACAGTTGACCTTTGAACAACGCAGGTTTGAACTGTGTGGGTCCACTTATACATGGATTTTTTTCAGTAAATACTGTAAATGTATTTTTTCTTCCTTATGATTTTCTTAATAACATTCTTTTTCCCAGCTTACTTTATTGTAAGAATACAGTATATAATACATATAATATACAAAATGTGTGTTAATTGGCTGTTTTATCGGTAAGTCAATAGTAGGCATTAGTAGTTAAATTTGGGGGCAGTCAGAAGTTATACACAGATTTTCAACTGCATGGGGGGTCAGCAGCCCAACCCCTGCTTTGTCCAAGGGTCAATTTACTTGCAGCCATCGAAACAACTCTGAGAAAAGTAGGTAAACTGAGGTGCAGGAATATTAATTTACATATCAAAGCTAAAACAGCCAGCAGATGGCAGAGCAAGGATAAAAATTACAACAGCTATCCTTCATGAAACAGCCTCAAGTCTTGGTCAGAGCTCTTTAGGTACATGAGTTCTTTCAATTTTTACATCCTATGAGTCAAGCACTGTTACAATATGCATTTTGAAGATGAGGAAACTGAGGTTTAGGTAAACATCTCCATATTCACATGGCCAGCGTGCTGCTAAACTAGGACTCCAACTCAAGAAGGAAGTCCAAGCCTATATATATATATATATTTTTATTAAACTTATTGGGGTGACAATTGTTAGTAAAATTACATAGATTTCAGGTGTAAAATTCTGTATTACATCATCTATAAATCCCATTGTGTGTTCGTCACCCAGAGTCAGTTCTCCTTCCCTCACCATATATTTGATCCCCCTTACCCTCATCTCCCACC
Organism: Rhinolophus sinicus; assembly: GCF_036562045.2. NCBI lineage: Eukaryota > Metazoa > Chordata > Mammalia > Chiroptera > Rhinolophidae > Rhinolophus > Rhinolophus sinicus. The sequence continues at coordinate 22,249,632 of NC_133756.1, read as the reverse complement.
CCCCACAAGCCTATATTTTTAAGTTCTTAACCATTATACTATAATATAATCATAATTATTGAGCTTATATTGCTAATATATGCTATGTTCTATATGCTATAAACTAGGCTAAGTGCTTTACATATATAATTTCATTTATTTCTCAAGAAAAAATTCTGTAAGTTAAATTCTATCAATATACACATTCTACAAAGATGAGGACACTCACCGAAGATTTGGGGGCTGATTTGCCCAAGATGATACAGCTCATAAATGGTAGAGTCAGGATTAGACCCCAGGCAATATGACTCTAGAGTTAAAGCTGTGCTTTTACCACTACATAAGCTGCCCTTTATATCTGATTCCAAAAACAATTTTCTTTTACAATTGCATGTTACACCATATCTATTTATAACTGTATCTGTCTCCCTCACTAGACCAAGACACTTTTCAAGTTTGAGGAACCTATTCACTCTTTTTTTACATCCCTAGCACCCAGCACAGTCCCTGAAATTTACCTGTTAAAAGAAGAAAAAAAATGAGTTCAAATTAGGAGAGTAATAAAGGGACTTCCCCAGTGTCACGACATTTGCAAGAAGTGAGGCCAAGATACAAACCCACATCTGTTGATTATGAAGTCCATAACTTTTCCACTATACCATCTCTTAGAACAATTATTAATTTGGCATTAATATAAATGTCAAAAAACAATTTGGGTACCAGCTGGTTGTTACAGTGGCTCAGACAGGAGGTGAATAATACTATGGATAATACATAGGAGGCAACATAAATGGAAAAATTCAAAAGTGAAAAATAATTTGAAGATTTGACAAAATGCAGTTAAGTGATCAAACAGGAAATAGATGCTATTTTTTTCTGAATCCCCAGTACCTAGCACAATGCCTGGCTACTAGACAGGAATTGTTCTCTGAAGGACTGACCAACATTCATATGGCATATTTTTGACATACATTATCTCATTTAGCCCTCACAACAGTCTTGTGAAGCTGCTATAATAGATACCGTTTTGTATCTGAGGGTACCGGAGCTCAGAAAGAATAATGTACTCAAGTTCATCTAGTTAGAATGTGGCATCATTGGGCTTTGAACCAAGATATTTAATTCCAAATACCACGCCCTTTTTCTTATTTCAAATAGCACCCCCAGGTGAAAGAGGGAAAAGGGCGGAAGAAGGGGAACTTGAGGTAAAAAAATAACTCCAAGATTCAAAGTAGTAGCTAACCAAGGAAAAGTGTGTGTGTGTGTGCGCGCGTGTGTGTATTGTAAAAAAAAAAGTTAGAAAGTAAAAAACAAAATAGTGATTAATACTCTCATGATTTTATTGACAAAATTAATAAGAAGACTAAGCAAGGGATTATTTCTTCAGGGTAACTTGTTATGGCCAGGGAGAGTTTGTCTGCTTAGGCAAGTACAGAACAGGAACTAATGCTTTGGTGAAAAAACTAAGCAGATTATACAGATTTAAGTATCACTCCCCAATGGTGACAGCTAGATAAACTCTTGGAGTGATCAGAAGAGATAATTAAGCCCTGTAATAAATTAACTATCACACAGTACAGCAGGCTGAATGACACAGTCCCTGAACAATGGCTGAAAAATATCCTGTGGCAAATGGGAAAAACAACTTCAGTCTAAAAGAACAGCATAGCCCTTTACTTTTTTTATTAACATGATGTTTTCTGGATAGGATATAATCCTGACATCATCAGTTATTGAAATAAAGCTTGCCCAGATTGGTCTTCTCAGATACTGCTGGTCAGGAGTGTAAACTGGCACAATTTTCCTGGATATAAAATACTTTAATAATAATCTTAAAAACACCCATACTCTTGATTCAGTACTTCTTCATCCAGGAATTTACCAAAAAACGAAGTTGGGGGGGAAGGAAATAATCAAGAGATATTAACAAAGGTATTTACACAAAGATATTAAACACAATTTTTCTGACTAAAAAACAGAAACAAACTCCCAAAACCACACATGAACAAATGTCTAAAATAATGGAAAATGGTAAGCAAATTACAGTATACCAACCCTATAGACTACTATACAGCAATGTGTATGTTTCTGAATAACTTTTTTTTCAAGTATCATAATGTTTATCGATAGATACAAATATATAAAATCAGGGCAGGAACATGACTTGATAAATTAAGTAGACTTAATTTCAATACTATAATAAGAGGGACCAATTCAAACTGAATAACTTTTAATGCCATGGTGAAATGTTAAGAATAAAATATTAATCTAGGCTAAATAAAAACTGTATACATAGCAGGATTTCAATTAAATACTATACAGGCATAGCAAATGATATTGGCCTGATAAAGTTATTTCAAAAGGCTAGAAAGCTAATTAAACAATATGTTGTGGTAAATCTATAGAGACAATCAAGGGAAATATTTCAGGATAGTAGATACCTTGGAGGTGGAGAGAAGTGGCAGGGAGAAATGGGGCACACAGGGAAAATGGCAGTGGTCATGTTCTATTTCTTAAGTTGGATGCGGGGATTTTAGATATCTGTTTACTACATTCCATGGCTTATATAAATGTTTCATATGGCCTGAAAATATCAAATTAGTAAAAATAGAAAAAAATACAAAAATAAAATAATTTGGAAGTAAAAAAAGCTGTTCATGCTTCTACTTTTCAAATACAAGATAACGAAAAAAATGTCAATTTTGTCACTCATATTTTCCAATATATGTATTCAAACTAGTAAGAATAGACATATTTTATTAGACTCAATAAAATTATTTTAATTTTGAATGAAACGTGTATGTATGTGTACACACACGTACAGACACACACACTTTTATTTTTCCTAAATCGGCCATTCTCTCCATTGTTCTTACACCCTTTCCCTATGCAATCTTACATTCCCCAGAGCTTTTATCATCTGATAATGATGGACTGGGAAGGTTTTCAGGGGAAAGGCAGGGGAGCAGCTAAGATGTATAAGGGAAGTAGATAGGAAATAAAAAGGGAATTTTGAGAAGCAGATCTGTCAACTCTATTCTACTTCACAATGTTCCAAAATTTGCAAATAAAGACTGAGTTATTTCTAAATGACTTTTGGTTGCAGGATTGTGTGACATACATTATGACACTGCTCTGAAACTAGGTTACATAGGTCACCACTTACATAGTAATATATAAGCAATTAAAGAACTTCTCCTACTATTAAAGCTAGGTATGTACACAAATCTTCTCTTTTGCTCCTGCCTTTAGATATCACAGAACAGCGCCCTTTTTGAAGGAACAACACAAACAAAAGACTGACTACATTAAAGGAGGTCAGAGAGGTCTTGCCATGACACTACCAAGGGGCGACACAGAAGGCTCTCAAATGTTAAAAAAAAAAAGAAAAGCAAGTAATAATAGAGAATCTTCATCATTAAACATCTGTCTAGCGCTCCAATTTATAAAGCCTTTTCAAAACAATCATTATGACTCTGTAAGGTAAGGAGAACAGAGGTTATTTTTGTTGAGGAAACTGAGGTTCAGAGAAGGAAAGTTAACAATGGTAGCTATACCTCCCTTTTATACAGAGCATGCCAAAAAAATGTATACACAGTTTAAGAAAGGAAAAAACTATTAAAATTGTAATACCCAATACATACCAATAACAAAAGATGAATACAGTCACGTTTGACTTCTGCAATTACTGTGTTTCCCTGAAAATAAGACCGGGTCTTATACCGTATTTTCCCGAAAATAAGGCTGGGTCTTATATTAATTTTTGCTCCAAAGATGCCTTGGGGCATATTTTCAGAAGATGTGTTATTTTTTCATGTACAATAATCTACATTTATTCAAATACAGTCATGTCATCTTCTTCTGGAACATCGTCATAACGTACTAAATGCATCTGTCTGGCTGATGATCTTAACCAGGGCTTGTTTTCAGGGTAGGTCTTATTTTCAGGGAAACACGGTACAAGAGGTGCTCAAAGTGGTTACCATCAGCGTCCAGACACTTCTGATTACGGCAAACTACTGCTTGAGCAACGTTAACCAAAGTGTCCACTTGATACATTTTTTTGGCACCCCCGATATATGCTGTTCCCTCTCCTTAGAATGCCCTTCCATGCCTGTCCATCTATCAAATTCCTACTCATACTAGAAGAGCCAGTACATATGCCCACTCCTCCATGAAGCTGTCCCTCATATCCCAAAACACAGGTAGATATAATCACACTATACTTTGTATATAGTTCTACTGCAGTTATCCAATGTATAACTTTTTATTTGTTTAGATGGCTGTCTCCCCCTCTAGACTATGAGTTCAAGGAAAGTTAGTAGTTCTTAAATGTTTTCGTCTGTTCCACTTATGTGAGGCAAAAACCTCATAGCCTATCCATCCCTCCTGGTTCCCAAGGTACAGTGGAAAACAGTGTTAACAATGAAGTATCACTGCAAGAAAATGTTATAGACATCTGCTTTAACAAGAACATGGACATTTTCTATTTGAATAACAGTACAATGTCAAAATCTAAGTTTGGAAATTTTTTATGTCAATCATACTGTTAATGCAAATATACTCATATATCACCACATACTAGATTAACCAAATCAACCACAACGAATGATACCAATAATAAAGTTAAATAAATGATAATTCATAATTAAGATACAAAACTAGCAACAATTAAAAACTACCACCAACTCAAGACAACACAAAAGCTTTCTTCCAAGAAATTAAGGAATTTCAACGAGCTACTTTTGTACATATGAAGTAGGAGCTTTACAACACTTCCAAGTGTCAGCCTTCTTCATAAAAGACAAGTCCTCCTTAGTAAACTACAGTAATCTGCTAATTTTAGCTTTATTATTAAATTGTAGTAATTCTTAATAACTCACTAAGCAGTACTCTAGTATGGAGCCCTTAAAATGGTTGATACAAAGTAAAAGTCTGAGGAACTGCATCACTTACCAGCCCCTAGGAGATAAGAAAAGGATTTTTAAAACATTTCACCCATCATGCATCCGGAGTTCTGTGTCCCACACACTGAAAATCAGTTGGGTTAAGACCCATGCCATATCCACTTCTGTATTCCCTACTCTGGCATACAGCACATGCTCAGTATCTATTAGTAAGTGGATAAATGAACTACCTATAAGCAGATTTCTACGTATAAGAACATGGCACAACACCTGGAGACCTGGGGCAATAAAGACAGGGCAAAAAACAGGAGTAGACTAGCTCCCAAAGCAGCTTTTCCATTTCACTACTTTTTGTGGCAGGCACTAATCTCTAATAGCAAGAAAATGTCCGACTGAGAGATCAATCCCCACCCCACACACTCATCAGAAAAGACACACATGCACTAATACCATGTGTCCCCGAAAACAAGACCTAACGGAAAATAAGCCCTAACATGATTTTTCAGGATGACATCCCCTGAACATAAGCCCTAATGCGTCTTTTGGAGCAAATCTTAATATAAGACCTGGTCTTATTTTCGGGGAAACACGATTGCAATATATGTTTTTCAGTTGGTTTTCCATTTCTTCAGAACCAAGCTCCTTACTTCCCAACAACAAAGAGGATCATTACTTATCTATCACTCATTAAAATCCAGATCCAGTATTCTTCTGTTTACTAACCACAATGCCTCTAAAAAAGTCACTTCATTTCTTGCCTCCACAGCTTCCTTATCTGTGAAATGAAATTTGTACTATTTTTCCTTTCACTCCATCAGGTTATTGTATCAAATGAAATAAAGGATATGAACAGGCTTTGTTTACTGTAAGATACTGTTACTAGTGTCATCCATAAAGTGTATTTTTCCTTATAATTTACCAAAAGAGAGAAGTCATTGCTCAGATTCTAAAGGCCACAGGGTCTGTCTTTGAGGAATTTCATAGTGACACTCATTAGCCCTTTCTAAACCTTCTCATGGCTTTCTTTTAATATCCCTTATAATCTTTTTGCTTCCTTATATTCTCCTTCCTTGAATGTTTAGCCATCTATGCAACACTCAGCTGGAGGCATTCTCAGTCTTTTCCCCACGACTTAGTTACCTATTTTGTTGATTGGTTTGTTTTACATATTTAAATTTTCATTCTATTACTGTATTGCCAGGGTCATGTCAAAGAAGCATTTCAACATGCTGAACTGTGGCCCATCCATTTTTACCAAGTGGGAAAGTGGCGGACACCGGAAATTTAGTACACATAGCAATTGTAGTCTACTGTTAGAGGAAACCGGGGATTCCACTGTTGCTGATATGACAAAAAATGAAACAGATCCTCACAGATCAGGCATCTTTTATACTTGGGAACTGAACGACCACAAAATGCATCCAATAAATTACTTGTTCAATGAATTAGTAAATTATTAGATGGTAACTTGCCTCAAAACTAATTTTATTTCTCTTCATGACACTATCACAGGAAACTGAAAATAAAAAGTATTAAAATTCCCTTAATTCAAGACAAGACCTGTGGACTCTAGAATCACTAAGTAATGAGGTCTCTCATTAATTACAAGGAAAATATACTTTCTGGATGATGCTGGCAACAATGTTTTACAGTAAACAAAGCCTATTCATATCCTTTATTTCATTTGATACAACAACCTCAGGAAGTGAAAGGAAAAATATTACAAATTTCATTTTATGGCTAAGGAAGCAAAGGTACAAAAATGAAATAACTTCCAGAGGCATTGTGGTTAGTAGAACGAATACTAGACCTGGATTTGAATTCTATTGGTGTTACACTGCAAAATGTCTGGCTTCTCTGACCCTCAGTCTGTCCTTTGTAGAACGGGGATAACATGAGTACTTATCTCATGATGCTATTGTTAGGATAAAGTGAGAACGTGTTTGTAAAGCCTCCAGCACAATATCTGACAGAGTCATTATTCAGTCAATGTTCCCTTCCCACTTACTAGCCATGATCTTGCACAATATAAATTTTTCAGACACATAGGACAGCAAGTTCATGGTTGTAAATCCTCAAAGAATTTTGCCATCCGGAGTCCAAATCAGGAAAAACATGCAAGACTCTGTGTCTCCCTACACCATCAGGCAGATATTTTTCAGTCTACCTTTTCACTAAAGATGTATGCTTTTTAAGGTCCTGGTTTTATGTAGCTGTCTTGATTACAACTCATGTGCATCTGGCTCAAAATCTCATCTCCTACCTGCAAGGTTCCTAATACTGACAATATTTCAATAGGAGATAATGGCTCTGACAGTGCTCCATTTTTTGTATTCCTGGATGATTTTTTTCTATAGATTGGGCCAGAAAGCAGGTAACTTAGGAAAAAGATTACAAACTTGACCATTTTTTGATTAGAAGTAAATTTTTTTATTGACATCGCTCTGAAGGAGTGTCATACTATAGTGAAAAGTGTGCAGTTAGGAGTCAGATTGCCTGGATTAAAATGCCAGCTCTTCCACTTACAAAACTATGTAACGTTAGGCAAAATACTTAATCTCCCACACCTCAGTTTCGTGATTTGTCAAATGCAGCCAATAATAGTCCCTATATCATAGGATTGTTGTCAGAATTAAATAAATTCAAAGTGCAACTTACAACAATCACTGGCATATATAAATTGTTCAAGAAATGTTGGCCATTATTTTAGAATATAAACTCCATAAAACAAAGACTATGTTTTGTTTACTGCTGTATTCCCAGAACCTAAAACAATGCCTACTATGTAATGCACACTAAATATTTATTGAATAAATGAACAGTCAAGCACAAATTTATTGTTAGGTGTGTTTAAAATACTTATTTGCCCTTAGAGAAAGAAACTATATGTCCAGAGAGAAATATAATTCCCAAGTCCAGCCCTGAAATTAAAGTATGGAATTGAAAGGCAGACAAGGGTCATCTGAGTTCATGGGTATAAGAAACTTCAGCTATGGGACAATCTTTGAATCCTCATTTTTATAGTACTCCACAGGAAACTGCTCCTTCATTTATGGGTTTTTTTTCCTACTATTAATTCAACCAAGCCAGACTTTCAGGAATAAACACCTAATATAACCTTAGATATGATCCAACCACTTAATTTTTAAAAATTTTTTGTAGTAAGATGAAATCATTTTTATTTTAAATAATTTTGTTTTTCAATTACAGTTGACATATATTAGTTTCAGGTGTATAACATAGTGATTAGACCTTTATATAACTTACAAACCGATCACCCCAATAAATCTAGTACCCATGTGACACTACACATAGTTATTACAATATTATTGACTATATTCCTTATACTATACTTTATATCCCCATGATTATTTTGTAACTACCAATTTGTACTTCACCTTTTTCACCTATTCCCCCAACCCTCTTCCCATCAGGCAACCATCAAAACATTCTCTGTATCTATGAATCTGTTTCTGTCTTATTTGTTTATTTTATTCTTTAGATTCCACATATAAGTGAAATCATATGGCATTTGTCTTTCTCTGTGATTTATGCCACTCAGCACAATACGCTCCAGGTCCATCCATGTCGTTGCAGATGGCAAGATTTCATTCTTTTTTATGGCTTAGTAATATTCCACTGTATATATGTATCACCTCTTCTTTATCCATTCATCCATTGGTGGACACCCAGTTTACCTCCATATCTTGGCCATTGTAAATAATGCTGTAATGAACATATGGATGCACATGTCACTTCAAAGTAGTGTTTTGGGTTTCTTAGGATAAACACCCAGAAGTAGGATCACTGGGCCTTTCTTTGTCTCCTGTTATAGCCTTTGTTTTAAAGTCTATTTTGTCTGGTATAAGTATTGATACCCCAGCTTTTTTTCATTTCCATTTTCATGATCTTTTTACATCTCTCAACTTTCAGTCTGTGTGTCTTTTGATCTGAAGTGAATCTCTTGTTAGGTAGCATATGTAAGGGTTTTGTTTTCTTATCCATTCAGCCACCCTATGTCTTTTGATTGGAGCATTTAATCCATTTGAATTTAAAGTAATTGTTGACAGATATGTAGTTATAGCCATTTTATTATTCATAGTTTTTATCTTTTCTCCTTCTTCTTCCTCTCCTTCCCCTTTTTCTTCTAGAAGTCCCTTTAACATTTCTTGTAATACTGGTTTGGTGGTGTCGACCTCTGGCTTTTTCTTGTCTGGGAGTTTCTTTTTCTCTCCTTCAATTTTAAATGATAGTTTTGCTGGGTAATCTTACCGCGTTTCCCCAAAAATAAGTTTCTGTTGAGAAATCAACTGACAGTCTTATGGGAGCTCCCTTATAGGTAACTGCTTTTCTCTTGCTGCTTGTAAGATTCTCTGTTTTTGAGCTTTGGCATTTTAATTATGATGTGTCTTGGTGTGGGCCTATTTGGGTTCATCTTGTTTGGGACTCTCTGCACTTCCTGGGCTTATATGTTTATTTCCTTCACCAGGTTAGGGAAGTTTTCAGTCATTATTTCCTCAAATAGATTTTCTTTTATCTTTTTTTAAACTTTATTTTATTATTTTAAACTTTTTTTTATTAGTTTTAGATATACAAAACAACGCAATAGTTAAACATTTATCATTTAGATTGTTTAGTTCTTTTTCTGGAGCTTAGTTCTATTCTTTCATTTGGGATATGTTTCTTTGTCTCCCCATTTTGGATGCCTTCCTGTGTTTGTTTCTATGTATTAAGTAAAGCTGCTATGTCTCCCAGTCTTAGAGTAGACTTATGTAGCAAGTGTCCTGTGGGGCCCAGAGGCAGTCTCCCTACAGCCAGGTGCTGCAGGTGTGTCCCTTGTATGGGTTGTGTGTGCCCTCCTGTTGTAGTTGAGCCTTGGTTGCTGTTTACATGTCATTGGGCAGGATTGAACCTGGGGCTGATTGGTTGTGAGGATTGGCTGTCACTACAGTGGAGGAGCTGTTGTGCAGGGACTGATCCTACAGAGCAGGATTCGCTTTAGCAGGGCTCTGGTGCCTGTCCAATCTGCCCTTTGCGTGTGTTGTCTGTGGAGGTAGCCTGGTGGTGCTCAGGTATCGTCTGAAGCCGACCACCAGGCATCCTGGCCCCAGGAGCGGAGGCCTCCTGGGAGGGGCCCTGCCACAGGCCAGGTTCAGCAGCAGCCTATGCCCTGCCTGGGGCCACCCGGCCTGAGTCACAAAACGATCCAGAGATGTCTTCCTCCCATGCGGAGCTTGGAGGTGCCTGGGAGAGGCTAAGCTGCAAACCAAGGCCAGCTGCCGCTAGTGCCAAGCTTGAGGATGCTTAGCAAGAGGTACAGGGCACAAGGCCAGGTGCTGCTTGTTTGGGGTTTGTGAACCTTTGAGAGATTTTAGGCAAGTCTGCAGCATGCGCTAAGACAGGCCATCTGTATGGAAAAGCCACCGGAGGCAGCTTGGGTAGGCCTGCAAATTAGGTGGGGCAAGGTCTTAGGGAATCACCAGGGCAGGGTGAATGGTGTTAGTCAAGTTGATGGAGACTCAGCTATAGCGGCTAATGCACACTGGGAGGGGAGAGGGTTTAACAAAGAAATAATAGCCTCTGCCAGCACTTCTCTCAGGGAGAAAGGTGCCCCTCCAGTCCTCACCCTAAAGCCAGACAATTCAGTTCCTCCTCGTATGTCCCTGGTGCCTTTTGTGCTGCTGCCCCAGCACTGGAGCTCAGAGGGAGTGAGTCCATCAGTAAGTAAGTCCATGTGCGATCCCTTTAAGAGGAACACCTAGGACTCCAGCAGCCCTCCCTCTCACTCAGCCACAATCTCTGTTGGTTTGTTTTCACAGCCAGAAGTTGTGGGGACTTCTCTTCCCGGCACTGGAACCCTTGGCTGGGGAGCCTGGTATGGGGCTGGAACCCCATGTTCCTCAAGAGAGAATCTCTGCAGCTGAGGTATCCCTTCCAAATTTTAACTGCCAACTGTGTGTGGGACCCGCCTGTTCCATGTCTCCGCCCCTCCTACCAGTCTGAAAGTGGCTTCTTCTGTATGTCCTTAGTTATAGGACTTCTGTTCAGCTAGACTTCAGGCAATTCTCAAGGATAGTTGTTCTGTAGTTTAGTTGTAATATTGATGTGGTCGTGAGAGGATGCAAGCACAGCATTTACCTACTCCACCATTTTGACTGGAAATCCCTCTAATCCCTTTACCTTCTTCTTTCCCAAACTATCATTTTACAAATGAGGATGGTCAAGAAGGTAGTACTAATGCTGAAGGGTACAGATATGTTGAACTATTTCACACGGACTGCGGGAAGTTATTTTTCTTTTTAAAAAACCACCAACTACTTTCAGAGAACCCTAGGTGTCCAATAATGCAGGTACGATAAGCTTCTTGCATGTATCACTTCAAGGACTGGCCAGTGTGGCAAATGGCTATATGCTAAAGGACTTCATGAAGCTAGTGGACTATCTATAAGAGATCAAGGCTGGAAAAGTAAATAAATCCCCTTCCCTTCCATCTTAGCTCATATAACAAAGCTAGTCCAAGAAACAAAACAAAAATTCAAGTCAGTAATCACTGAGCTGATGAGCAGATCATAGGAATCACTAACTCAGAGATACTTTAGCATTATTTTCCTCTTAACTACCAGTATGAGTTTTGAAATATAATATGGTAAACAGAGAAGCCAGGTTAATAATGGAAAGAACACTGGGCTTCCAGTTAGTCCTGGCACTGCTACTTACTAGCTGTGTGATCTTAGGAAAATAAATTAACTTCTCAGTTTTCTTATCTATAAAATTGATGCTAAGCCTCAATCATGACTACTACACAAAATGGTAGTGAGGAATAAATGAAATGTGTATGAAAATGCCTTTAAAATATTGAAGTACTATGCAAATATTAACATAATCGAATGGTTTCTAGTGTGAAAAGTTGGGTAATATATTCATGGAGGTAAGAGCTCAAGTTTACACAAAATTTAAACCTATAAAAGCAATTTGCCATAATCCCATAGTACTACAGCTAATAGAACACACCTACACTAATACTTATCTTTACCTTGCTAGAATTTTACTGCATTTTTTAAAGAAGTTGAAGGGATCACAGAGAGGATTTAATATAACCTTTTCATTTTAGAGATTTTAAAATGGAGGCATAAAGGTGAAATGATTTGCCAAAGGTTACAAGGTCCATGAAAAGAAACTAACTGACATTACATAACCAAGAACATTCAAGCTTTTTAAAAAATGTCTTTAGAAAAGGAGAGTATAACATTGAACAGGCATTAAGATGCTGGAGAGCTAAGAAAAATGTTTATACAAAAGAGAACTGGAGATAGGAAAAAGGGAAAAAAGAAAAAACAAGAGATCTTTATATAGAGCTAACAAAATGTTTAAATGATTAACCACCCCTCTAAATTTACCTGTAACTGATTCTTTACTATCTGTGTTTAAATATTCTATTCTCTGAAAAGACACCTCCACAAATTATAAACAAGTAATTTGCAAGTATTTATACAAAGAGATATAGCTTTGCAATTCATCTTGAAATCACTTGGCTTCCTTCCCAACTCTTCCAGCTCAATTCTTCTGCACAGAAAAATATATCCTAAGTCAAAAGTACCATTTAGGCTAGTAAAAGAAACTATCTTTTCCAACATTTCTTATCCATCAAACCTCTTTTTCCCAAGGGCACCTATACAGAATGTTCATCTTTTATACCCTCTTTTATAACTCACATCTCAGTTAACAGCACCATATTAAATTCTCTATAAAATACACACATTCTTTCACTGAACAAATATTTATCTTCTCACTATGTCTCATGCATTACTTAAGTGCTTGAGACATGAAGTGGATAAACATAGTACTGTCCTTGCCCTCAGAGAGCTCACAATCTGAAGGGCCAGCCAGCCTCATTAACAAACAATACCACCACCACAGAATAACTGCTGTAACCAAGAATACACAAAGCACAGGAAAAGCATATGGAAAAAAGTAACCCAAAGCTGCCTGGAGGAAACTGAAGACTTCAGAAAGGAGGCAAGGTTTAAGGAAACACTCGAAGATTAAATAGCAAAGAAGAGGGACAGCATCCTAGGCAAAAGAACAGCGTAAACAAACTTAGAGGCAAGAACAACAGAATAATGGTGCTCAGTATTACAGAGCATAAAATGCAAAGACTTTTTCTCGTAAAATTATTAGATCATTAAAGGATTAGATCATGAGAGTCTGTCCTAGGATACTATGCAAAACACTGATTCCATAACTATTTGCTGAACCGCTACTATGTGCCACACACTGCTAAGTACACAGGACACAGATCTTTGTAGACCCATTGCTGTCCATGTGCATGGTTGCCACTTGAGTTGTGCAATACAACCTGTGTGGCCACAGCAGCGTTATAAAAAAACACTGTAAATTAGTGGGGCCTAAACTGCAGGCTCCTTAAATATCATAAAAAGTCCACAAATCCACATGCATACCAAGTATGCTCTGCATACAATAATATCTTGGAATACATACTATTTTCAATGTATAATAGATGCTGTTAAAATTAAGAGGCCAGGGGCGGCCGGAGGGCTCAGTTGGTTAGAGCATGAGCTCTGAACAACAGGGTTGCCATTCGATTCCCACATGGGCCAGTGAGCTGCACCCTCCACAACCAGATTGAAGAGAACAAGCTGCCGCTGAGCTGCCCAAGGATGACTCAGTTGATTATAGAGCGAGCTCTCAAAAAGGTTGTCTGTTCAATTCCTGCAGGGGATGGTAGGCTGCACCCCCTGCAACTAAAGATTGAAAACAGAGACTGGACTTGGAGCTGAGCTGCGCCCCCACAACCAGATTGAAGGACAACAACTTGAAGCTGATGGGCTGTGGAAAAACAGACTGTTCCCCACTATAAAAATATACTAATGTTCTTTAAAAAAAATTAAGAGATCAGTATCACTTTAAAATAATACTGAATTCCTACCAGCCTTTTGATTTTTCCCCCCAATTAATGTATTCTGAAAGTATATTCCTGTCCTATCTCCCAAGCTTTCAACTTTAAAAAGGTATCTAAACGCTAAAGACAAAATGCCATGAACATCTGATATTTTGCTTCAAGTGCTTTATAGAAGGCAATTTGGCAATATGGATCAAGAACCATACAATTATACAAACCCTTTGATCAATTTTTCTTTCAATAAATATGAATTATTTTTATAATGGAAACAATAGTACAAATATTTTAAATGCCTGAATTCAGTTTAGATTCCTACAACCACATAGAAGTCCAGGGAAGGTGTTTGAAATAGCACAGGCTTAGGGGTCAGACAAACCTGTGCTTTAATCCTGCTCTGTCACTTATTAGTTATGTGATCTTAGGAAACTTACTTGATTTCTCAAAACCTCAGTTTTCTTATCTGTGCAATGAGAAAACATCATCAACCTCATGGACCTGTGAAGATTAATTAGTGTATCATCTGATACATTGTGTGCTCAGTAAATGAAGCTATTATATGAGATTACCCCTCTAAATAAATGTCTCAGAATTCAAGAATTATTTTTCTATTTTAATTACTATAGCATTAAAAATGTCTTTTATTCCATTGTAAATAGTGACTATTTCTGCCACTTATTGGTTAAATGGCAGAAAGGGATAAACGGTTAAGGGATAGTTTAGAATTTATGGAAAAAGTAGTGGTCTAACCAGCATTTCCCAATTCATGATGGGTCAGATCATTAAGTGTAATATTGATGCCTATTTCTATATGTGTATTTTTGACCATTTAATAAAATAATTATTTAAATTTTTCTCCTTTAAAAATAGAATACTTTGATAGTATACAAAATTTTATCTACTGCATATATGTAAATTAGTGGAAATTAAGAGACTGGTCCATGATAGTATAGTCACTCAATTGTTACAACTTCATCTGAATACTGAACATCACAGTGCTTTAAAATTATTTTTATTCTTATAATGAATTGTTGGTTAAAGACAAAAAATATAAGCTACACTGATGATGAAATAAGAGTAAACGAATGCATTTATATGATTAGGATTCTTAAATGGTATTATATCAAGATATGTCAGTATTTTTTAACATTATAAAAAGAAGTGTGGTGATAGTTTATTTCCAATAAATGAAAATCCAAATTGGATATAACTATCTACATTTTCAATATTTTATTTGTGGAGATAGGCTTCCAAGTAGCAGCCTGGAGCCATTTCTTCATTTTGTTTCTTAGAAACAAAACACAACAATTACAAAAACCTGTTGATATTTTTAAGTACAAACTTGCAAGAATTCCAAATTTAAGGTTAAAAAGTCAGTTCTTATCTGTTCAGATGTCATAAATATAATTAATTTCAATCTATATTGAAAGATAAATTCATTTTAACATATGACAATGATTTATCTCATGTTAATGTGTCATTTGTTAAACAGAAAAAGGCTGAAATTTGTTTTAATGTGTTTTGTTCAATGTATTATTAAATAAATTATATATGTAATTTTAAAATAAAATATATTTTACTTAAAAATCTCTCCTTTCTCATACCACACAAAAATATTTCAAAAATTAAATGAAGTTGGGAAGTGCTGATTCTCTCTATATGACTTAATACATAAACTTTGAGAGACCTACTATTTGTAAATAAAGGACTTTGATATAGTAAATTTACTTTGTTTTAATATTCTCATAAATCCCTAAAGGCAGCACATATGAAAACTGAGGCCCAGTCTGTAAAATTACAAAGCTGTGATTATGTGCTGCTTCTACAAGTCCATAGTAATGTCTCTATGGAAAATTCACTCAGCCAAAAAGCGGTATGCCAGATCTTCACATTTCATTTCTCTATATTCTCCTTACTCCAGTTTAAATCACCACCACCATAACCAGGTTAGGGAGAAAGTTCACACACTTATCACCCAGACTAGTGCAACAGCTCTTCCCACTCCAAACCATGTTTCATATTGATTTAGTGATCATCCTCCAAATCTCTTAAGTATGACATTCCTTCACACACACACAAAAAACCTTTCAAGGTACTCAAAGTCTTTACAATGAGGCCAAAATTCCTGAGCCTATGATTCAAGGTCCTCCATGATCTGATATTAACAAATAACCATAGCAAGAAATATGAAAATTATAATATATATGTATCCTATGAAAGAGGGTTATATAATAGAGGCATGTGAATAGGGTTTTTTTGAGGGGTAGGCACGGCAGATGGGGTTTCCTTAAGTTCCTTAAGCTGAAAACTCCAGGACATGCAGAGTTAAAAAGACAAAAGAGAGAGTACCACCACAGGTCATTCACATGCGCTTTTCCTTCTATCTGGTTTTCCACAAAGTAATTCCTATAACTTAATCCTTCAGTTCTCTTTTTGAAAGTAAGATCCTCTAGGAAGCCACTCCTGACTATCCCATACCATGACTCCACAATTTTTCCTTTCTTAGCATTCTTCACATTTAAAGTTACTCTTTTTGCTTGATTTCTATATTGTTCACATACGTAAGATACAAAAAAGCAGGGACCACATCTGCTTATTTGTAATATCCCAATGCCACAGTCAAAGGCACTCAAAAAAAAAAATTGTTAGATGAATAAAAAGCAAGGGCTGTATGTTAGACCAGTGGTTCTGAAAGTATGGTTCAGAGACCAAAAAACATGACACGGGTTACTTGTTAATAATGTAAACTCTCAGGCCCTACTCCAGACCTAATAAATTAAACTCTGGAACTGGCAACCTATAATCCCTCCAGTTGATTCTGATTCAGGGTAAAGCTTAAGAACACATCTCAGGCATCCCAACAGCAGTCATGCACTGCATAACGCCATTTAGGTCAACGACCGCATATATAACGTTGGTATAATACCATATAGTCTAGGTGTGGTAGGCTATACCACTAGGTTTGTGTAAGTGCACTTTATGATGTTTGAACAATGACAAAAATCACCTAAAAATGCATCTCAGAACATATCCCCATTATTAAGTGGCACATGACTACATTCAAAACACAATTTTGAAAAATTATGACAATTTTGAAAAGTATAAAATACAAAAAGCTTTACAATAACGTTCAACTCTATTTACTGAATGCCTACTACACATACTGCACAAGAAAATTTTTAAAAAGTAACTTCTACAGCTAATTCTGTTCATAATAAGCTGATATTTTGCCTCCCCTTCAACTCTCCCATACATACACTCTTACTCTGTGTGTGTCTATGTTTTAACAAGCAAGGAAAAATCAAACTACTAGTTGGAGGCAAGGCCTAAGCCATAATCATACCTAACATATCTTTCCAGTCTCATTTCCTACTACACATGCCCATTCCCACATCCCTCCATGATAAAAAAGGTAATCCTGCTACCTATAATACATCCTAAATACTTTCTACTCATGTTCACAACAAAGCATTCTTTCCCTTCCCAAAATGATCTATATAAATCTTATTCATCTCTTAGGCCCAGCTCAAATGATACCTTTGGATCCAAAATACTCAAAAAGGCGTTCATAACGTCTCCCTCTGTACTCATGTATTCATTCTCAGTGGGAGAGCCAACACTTCCAAAAATCTACAGTGTTTCCCCAAAAATAAGACCAGGTCTTATATTTAATTTTTGCTTGAAAAGACACATGAGGGCTTATGTTCTGGGGATGTCATCCTGAAAAATCATGCTAGGGCTGATTTTCCGGTTAGGTGTTATTTTCAGGGAAACACGGTGGCAGTTTGGTGTTTTAGCTACGACAGCTCTTTATTGTAAAGAGAAGATGATCACACCTTACTAAATTTCCTTTTTGTACCAAAAATAAGATGCAAACTCGGTCTTTCTGTGTAGCCCACTAGTTGCCTAAAATTTCAGTTTAAGATTATACTTGTCAGATAGCAAAATGAGACCATGAAGTGAATTATTCAAGCACCTACTTGGCCTGGGCAATGGGAATAAGGCACAGATGCTGCCTAGAACGCACATCTTAGGGAGAGAAACAGGTTAACACAATGACAGTGTGATGGATTGTAAAGGTGAAGCGTTGTTATGGAGGCAGACACAGGAGAATGACAACCCCCAAAGGCAGAGTCAGTGAGTTAGGGAAAGTTCACAAATTATTATAAACCACTTTCCTAAAACACAGATGGGGGGTAGGGGAAAAGTAGAAATTAACTAACCTCCTGGGAGAACATAATTACAAGGCCTTAAATTTCACCAGACTGTCTTATTCCTCCCAGAGACCAAAATTGAGATTGCTGCATATGATGGAGCGATGTGTTCATTAAATGTACTGCAAACCATGTGTGACCCAACTCAATGAAAAACCAACTGAAGCCTCAACCTATTTTGAAACAGGAAGGAGAAAATTTGCAAAAATAAGGGTCTCCCAACTAACAAACAAAAATATTTGTTTTGAGTAACAGTCAACCCTGTAAATAAATATTACTCAAAATAAAAATACGTTCCCAAACAGTTTTCTGTCAAAAGATTAGATATCTCATAAAGTCATAGTAATGCATGCTCGCCTCACTCCATCCATCACTCCAAATCACACTGTCAGGTTTTGCAATGACACTAGGTAATAAGGCTTCCAGGCTCTTTTCAATACCTCCAACGATCCCCCCCTTCTCCTCTACAAAGAGAAGAGAAGAAAGCCAAAGAATCCTATCTGCCTGCCCTACAGCTCCTGGGAAACAATCTTCCTCAAATTGTTGGTGCTTAGACCCCTGAAGCCCGTAGAAGGAAATGGGGACAGCGGTGAGAGCGGGGGTGAGAGGATGGCCAATAAAGGGGAGAGGAAATGTGGGTGGTAGAGGACGAAAGGGAGAAACGATACGGAAAGGAAGTGGCAGTGCACATAAAATGGTGAAAGGGGGCAAGAAGCGGGAGCAAAGAGCAGGAACGAAAAATAGGGAGGGAGAGAGGGAAGGGGTAAAGATCCCAAAATAGAGAAAAGGCAAAATGGAAGGAGAAAAGGAAGGTCGGGTTAAATGACTAGAAGGGGCGGCAAAGGGGAACGCGAATGAGGCTGTCACTGGGGGTGATTAAAAAAAGGGTGTCACTGGGAAGGAGAGGGATAAGGGGTTGTGTCACCACAGCAGGTGGCCGGGGAACACGGGGAAGGAGGAGCGGGCCACCAAGGGGGCGGTAACAAGGAGGTAAGGTAAAGCAGGGCGCAGAGGGGGCACCAGAGCTAGGGAGGGGCAGGCCTGTGGGGACCAGAGTGGCGGGCGGCTGCGGTTCAGGCAGGCCTTGCTCCCTCACCATAGCTGTGCCGGCCTGGTCCTCGGGCATGCAGCCTCTGTCCTGGGCTCGGCGGCGGGCCGGGCCTGAGCCCGCCCCCAGGTTGAGCCGGCGCGGGGGCTCCAGGAGGCTTCGGCGAGCGGCGGCTCCGGGCTTGGCCCAGGCCTCGGCCTCCTTCCCTCGGAAGCTAGAAGTGCAGCAGCCGCAGCGGCAGCCGGACCCGGAACGCAAACTCCGCCCCCGTGATGCCCCGCCCCCGCTCGCGAGCCTGAGCTTGACCCCGCCTCCACTCTCACTGCGCAGACTCAGCGATGGAGTCTCGAGCCGGCGTCGGACCTTCGGTTTCTCCCCTTCCCCGGCTCTTAAAGGAATCACAGCCCCCTCCAAGTCTATTCTTCCTTTGAGAAATAAGGGCTTTAAATATTACGTCATAACAGGAGACTAGAGCACTCACTCCCTTCAGTTACCTGTAGACCCCTGTGCTTCTAGTTCATTGTTGTTCATTACTATTGTCATAGTTCTTGGTGATTTAAATTCTCTTAGATAGTTCTTCCAGTGCCCTGGCCTCTCAGGTTCCTCTCCTCTAGGCATCACCCTTGCCTCAGCTTCTCATTTCCACGCTCATACCTTAGATCTTCTCATTACCAATAGTGATAACCCCTCTATAATCTCAATTTTAATTATCCTACTCTCCCATCACAAACTCCTTCCTTTCTAGGTAGCTCTCTTCCTCTAAGATCCAACTCCAAAAATTCTTCAACGCTAAGCTCCAAATCCACTGATCCTACCACCTACTATTCCTCACACTACCCCATGTCCTCATTTCCTTCCTTGAACAGCTTAGATTCTATTGTCCATTATGAAAAACCGTTCCATGGTATTAACCATCATTTCTCCAGTTCGGCTCTCCTTTCCTTGTACTCACCTGACAAATTCCAATCCTGAACCTGCAGCAAAACAGAGGAGAGTGAAGAAAACTCCCAAACCATACTGACTGGTCTCCCTCTAAACTTGATATCATTATCCTCAAATAGGCCCCTAATGCTTGACTATACTACTACATTTCTCCAGTTCCATATACTGTCTCACCCTACTAATAAGTATTTCACATCTCTCTCTTCAAATCTTCCTCCCTTGTCCTTACTTAACTGATGATTCCAATTCACTGAGAAAATGAGGCAAAGAAAGAGGCAAAGAAAGAGAACATCTACAGGTTCCCACCAGCTACCATAACTTCCAATTACCTATAAGTCTGCTCTGCTTGTAACTCTGCTCCCATCCTCTGCCTTCCTTTCCTTACTACTAATAATGGTCTTTTAGCAGAGGTCAAACCCTCCTCAGTTTTTCTCAAAATAGTTGGTTTGGTTTTTTATTCCCAGTCACAAACCTATATTTTTGTAAAATGTAAGAAAAATTAATTACTAGAAAATTAAATTTAAAAACAGACATACTAAATATAAGCCGGATTTTATTTTTTTACCATTGTAACCATTTTTAAGTGTACAATGCAATGGCATTAAGTACATTCACACCACCATGGAGCTCCAGAACTCTTTTCATCTTGCAAAACTGAAACTCTGTGCTCATTAACTCTGTGCTTATGTTCTCCTCCCTGCAGCCCCTGACAACTGCCATGCTACTTTCTGTCTCTATGAATTTGACTACTATAGGTCAGATTTTTTTATTATTAGCTCCAACAGACATAAAATTTTTCTGTCAAATTACTATAAAATGTATAAATATTTATTCTAAATTTCTGCCCCAAACTGGTGGCAAACTGTTTCTAGACCATCACTAGTCCACAGATCACTCTTTGAGTAGCACAGTGCTAGGTCCCGTACTGTTTCATTTTCTCAAAGACATCCAAGAGATCCAGCAATTCTTCCTCAATTCTTCTCATGGTTTTTCTGTTTTTCTTTCCCATTGACATACCAACATGAATTTATTTCTTACATCTCTTCTAGCTTTGACCCTCTAGCTCCTGCCCCATTTCTCTGCTCTCCTTTATAGCAAGATGTCTCACAAAGGTGACCTGTACTGGATGTCTTGGCTTCTTTTTTCCTATTTTCTGTGGCACCCTGTATAGTTAAGCTTTCACTTCCACCACTCCACCGAAATGCTCTTGTCAAGGTCACCAGTGATGTTCATTTATTAACAATGGTCAATTCTCAGTATTACTTGACCAACCAAGAGCACTAGGCACAGCTGATTATTTCCTCCTCTGCTACCATGACCGTCCCCTCCCCTGGTTCTATCTCACTGGCTGCTTTTGGTTTCTCCACATATCCTTGACCTCTAAATTCTACAGTGCTTCAGTCAATACTTTGAACTTTTAACCTTTTCTATTTATACTCATTCCTTGATAATCTTATCCCATCATAGTACTTTAAATATGAGGTATGTAGTGATGATTCCCCAAATTACACCTCCATTCCAGATGTCTCTTCTGAATTTCAGATTTGTATATCCACTGACAACTAACCATCTTCCTTTGTGTGTCTAACAGATTTCTATTACTCCTAGTAGCCACTCAATAAACTTCCCTTCAAGTCCTATTGGCCATGAATAAACCAAAAAATAGCAAAGGAAATAAGACCACCAATATTATTATAGCTTAGACCAACCATGATTTACTCTGGTAATCACTTTCCCTGAGGACCTGGTGGTAGAAGAAGAAAATCTCCATAAAAAAAAAAAAAAAATCAGGGCTTTGCCATCAAGAAAGAATGGAGCCATAGTTGATCTGTAATCAATGAGACAGAAGAGAAAGTTCAAAAATATGTTGAAATATACTTAGGAATTTAGTATGATAAAGGTAAAATTTCAAGTCAGTGGAAAAAAAAGCAAAATTATATTTGGTGTTAGAATAACTGGATAACCATCTAGAAAAATTTAACTTGGATCTACGCCTCACACTGTTCACTGAGATAAATTTCAAATACATCAAAGATTTAAACATAAATAAAAATCTTGAAGGAACCGTGGAGAAGTTTTTATAATGTCAAAGTTAGGAAGGTCTTTTAAAATACAGGGTATAAAACAAAACCTAAATGCTGTAAAAGACAGATAAATTTAACTATGTAAAAATTTTTAAATGTCTGTAAGGCAAAAAAGCACCTTAAGAATAATAAGATGGGGCCGGCCCGGTGGCTCAGGCGGTTAGAGATCCATGCTCCTAACTCCGAAGGCTGCTGGTTCGATTCCCAAATGGGCCAGTGGGCTCTCAACCACAAGGTTGCCAGTTCAATTCCCTGAGTTCCAGCAAGGGATGGTGGGCAGCGCTCCCTGCAACTAAGATTGAACACGGCACCTTGAGCTGAGCTGCCGATGAGCTGCGGAATGGCTGGAGTGCATCCTCTCAACCACAAGGTTGCCGGTTTGACTCCCACAAGGGATGGTGGGCTGCGCCCCCTGCAACTAACAATGGGCAACTGGACCTGGAGCTGAGCTGTGCCCTCCACAACTAAGACTGAAAGAACAACAACTTGAAGCTGAACAGCACCCTCCACAACTAAGACTGAAAGGACAACAACTTGACTTGGAAAAAAGTCCTGGAAGTACACACTGTTCCCCAATAAAGTCCTGTTCCCCTTCCCCAATAAAATCTTTAAAAAAAATAATAATAAGATGACAAATAACTATAAACATATGTTTGTATTTCATTTAATAGGAAGATGGATAGTTTTCATGCTTAATATACAGAATTGAAATCAATAAGAATAAAAACCCAAGGGTTATATGTACAAAAGACATAAACTGACAGTTCACAGAAAAAGAAATAGAAATGGCTCTTAAATGCTCACTTTTATAAAAAGAAAAATGCAAATTAGAATTTCTTTGAAGTACTATTTTTCATCTATCAGATTGGTAAAGATCTATAAGACTGATAAGACACTGTGTAGTGAGGGGGAAGTTTGACAGGTACTCTCATATTTTGTTGGTGAGAGTGTAAATTGGAACAACTTCTGTGGAGGACAATTTGGCGGTGGTATTTATCAAAATTTTAAATGGACATTTCCTTTGACTCAGAAATTCCACTACTAAATATTTATCTATTTATTTATTTATTTTATTTATTTTTTTATTGGGGAAGGAGAACAGGACTTTATTAGGGAACGGTATGTACTTCCAGGACTTTTTTTTTCCAAGTCAAGTTGTCCTTTCAATCTTAGTTCAGCTTCAAGTTGCTGTCCTTTCAGTCTTAGTTGTGGAGGGCACAGCTCAGCTCCAGGTCCAGTTGCCTGTTGCATATATGCAGGGGGCGCAGCCCACCATCCCTTGCGGGAGTCAAACCAGCAACCTTGTGGTTGAGAGGACGTGCTCCAACCAACCGAGCCATCTGGGAGCTCAACAGCAGCTCAGCTCAAGGTGCCATGTTCAATCTTAGTTGCAGGGGGCGGCGCTCACCATCTCTTGTGGGACTTGAGGAATTGAACTAGCAACCTTGTGGTTGAGAGCCCACTGGCCCATGTGGGAATCAAACCGGCAGCCTTCGGAGTTAGGAGCACAGAGCTCTGATCACCTGAGCCACCGGGCCAGCCTCCATTACTAAAAATTTATCCTACATATATGCTCAAGCATATGTACAAGCTTTGTTTATAGTAACAAAAGATTAGAAACAACTTAAATGTTTATTCATAAACAATTTATTAATAAACTGGTCAAATAATAGTGTATTCCTACAATGCATATTTTGCAGCCATAAAAAGGAATGAGACAGTTCTTTGTATACTGATATAGAATCTTCAAGACCTATTGTTAAGTGAAAAGGCACGGTCCTCAACTATGTACATTGCATACTATTGTTCCTGTAAGAAATGGTAGTAGCAATATATATTCATAATTGCTTACTTATGCAGAAAATATTCCTGGAAAAGTGTAACAGAAACTAATATCATTGATTGTCTGGTGCTAGGGAGAACAACTGGATGGCAGAAGACATGTAGAAGGGAGACTTCTCCTAGTATAACCTTTTGTTATCTTTTTATGTTTTTAATCATGGAAACATCTTACCTATTCTAAAAGTAAATAAGTAAAAATTTTAAAAAGATAATTATTTAGAGCAACTTATTTATTTTTCAAGAAAACAATTTTTGACAATGAAGCATGACTTTATCAGTGTTCCTAATTTTAAGAGATTCTGTATAGTCTTTTATTCTTGTTGAATTAATTAGAACTAGATCATAGTTACTCATCATAAATTTGGTGACTACAATCAACCTCCTTTGGCAAAGAGAGCTTATAACTTGAAAGTGAACAAATACCGTTTTCTGCAACAAACATTCTAACAAATATAGTTTCCTATAACAATTCATAATCTCAAGATTACAAATTGAGATTCTTTGGAACTACTAAATTAAACCTTTAGCTATTCATTGGGAAGCTCTGCTCCTTTTCATAAACACAGAAACTCAACTTTATGAGGGAAGATTCAGAGTAAGTATAGCTTTAACTTAAATTCAATGATAAGTGATATATAACTATACACTATTCTTACCTCTTACCTATGTAAACAGAAATTAGTGGTTAATTTAAAGCCCTGTCTTCTCAAAAGACTTGGATCCAACTGTTATTAAAGGTTGTGGCCTTTGTTCTCTAACTGTACTCAAGGCTGAATCTAAGGTATTCAGGGCTTGTGATGATTTATTTCTCTAGAAACTCAATTGTTTACAGAAATTGGAAAATTCTTTCATAATCTTGAACGATAGCTGTTATTATTACGAAGAGAATATCAATCACATTTTGCTCTGGAACGTAAAGCTAGAGGCAAAGAGGGTATGGGAAGCTATAGGAAGATAGATTTCAGTTTAACAAAGGGAAGAGCATTCTAAGAGCAAGAACTATCCCACATGGCATGAGCTATTTATGAAGTAGTAAACTCCTGGTCACCAGAGAGGTGCAAAAAGGGGCCAATTGACAAAATGTTGGGGATATGATAGACAAGAGTTCTATAAGGAGTTAAAAAATGGATTTGATGATTGTTTCGATTCCTTCTAATTTTAGAAGTCAGTGGTTCAAGAAAGATAAATGGGAAAAGGCAAGCCAAGAAGTAGGAATTTCAATTTAACTCACTTATTTCCAAGGTAAGATTTCCTGTTATCTTTAATATTCAGTGCCCTGAATCTTTAAGAAAGGGCACCATGCGAAGGTCTACTCTCTTTGTACTACTTGGTTGAATAATGAAAGACTCCCAGTTAAAAATAAACAAGCTCCTCCTTAGCAATTTAATAAGGAGGGAAACAAACTTGCTGAGTATGATGAAATTTCAACTGACTACTCCTGAGCATGAGGTGCTGAGCTCAGTTCCAACCACTCATCAGAACCCAAGACTCAGGGCAGAAGTTTCCAATAAACATCATCTATTAAGAGAAGTTTACCCTTGTTGGTGGGCTGGCTACTCTCAATGTAGAGCTAGGCAGTATCAAAAGGATTTTTTTCATGGCAATCCAGATACTAACTCTAGCAATCCCTCACAAAGTCAAAGAAGACAGTCAGTCTTTAAGAAAGCAGTTCATCAACCAGCCCTACATTTAATCCTCACAACAATCCCCTGGGGCTGATAGAAGGGGCTATTATCCCATTTGACAGATTAGAAAACACAGGCTCAGAGATAGGAAATCTCACAAGTCAGCCATGGAAGTGCTAAATCTGAACCCAGAACTCCACTCACTACCTCACAGCCTCAGAGAGGACTGGAATTTCCCCCTGGGATAGGAGGACCAAGTGAAAAGGATGTCTTTCTAATGCAAAATTTTGTACTATAATCCATGTCAATTTTGGATTATCTATCAGAATCAGCTGCAGGACTTGCTAAAGCACTTTGCTATGTCCCTCTTCCAGAGTTTCTGATCCATTAAGTCGGAGTTGGGGCTCCAGATTTTGTATTACTAGTGTGTTCCCAGAAGTTGCTGATGATGTTGGCTCAAAAAGACACTGGGAGAACCACTCTCCTCCTCTATAGTTTCTTCCTAGTGTCTTCTATCAGATGCGGGGAGGCAAATGAGGATGGTTTGAGCAGAAAAACAGAAGGGTTTTACACCTCCCTGGACTGCTGCTGAGGCACAAGTGTACCGTCTCAGGGTGAGAATGAGGAGCACTATACCAGGAGTCAGAGGGTTGAATTCTAGTCCCTAGCTCTGACCCTGGGGAGGTGGGATTTGATACCTTTAATGAAGGCCACTTAGATCTGAGATGCTGAGGACTTGGGCAAACCTTTCCTCTCTCTGGGGAGGTTTGATAATCTGTACAATGTCCGGAGGGGATGAGTGGTCAGGAGGTCTCTACCAGCCCTACCGTTCTGTACTTATCTAGTCAGAGTCTTGATTTCTCTAGGTACCCATACTTCCGGGGTAGACTAAGAGCATCTAATATTTAATATGGGCCACAAGAACTCTGAGAAATCAGAGTGTGCTTGGGAAATCCTCTTCACATGATGACTCTAAGACCTCAGGGGCGAGCTGGTGAAAACTCCTGACTGTGGAATCAGAAATTATGTCTCCAGAGAAGAGAAATGTGGATTAAGAAAGCAATTAAGTATCTTCTCATCCTGTCTTAATTAAAAAGGAACAATGAACAGAGGGCTCCTACAAAAAGGAAACAAACTCCGTGGAGCTATAAGTACAGTGATGTAAAATGAACCTTCTTCCGTGACTAATCAGGCTGAGTCAGGTCTCCTGTAAGATTACATATTACCAGGCTCTGCTTTTAAACGTTACAAGTTCTTCCTGTATTTTCCTGACTTTTAATGTAAATAGATAAGGCTATCTCCAAAAGCTTGTAAAATATGTTCCAGAGAGTTGCATAAAGGCACAAAACATGTTTATTGTGAGAAAGAGCATTAGTTTGAGGAATCTGTCTGCTATTATTTACTAAATCTATGAGCGACCTCGCTAGTATTTTCTTTGCCTTTTCCTTTCTTTATTCCCCAACACACAGTGAAACCTCTGGTGGTAGAAAGTAGTTTGTTAGTCTTCTTTTCCCCCCTGAAATTGCTGGTTTTAGCATAAAGTTTCGTTTAGCTATTTCTGATTCAAACATCAAGGTGAAGTGTATTTTAGGGAATAAGGAATCAAAGCCCTAGGTTGTAGAGCTTAAAACTTTAAACCAAGGAAGGGAGATGAAGGCTGCCCAAAGTTCTACTGCAGAGGGCGGGGAGCAGTATGTGCCCAAGGTGGACACAGAACTGACCATTAGGTAAAGTGTCCAAGGGTCAGGGCCACATACCAAATCAACTGTTTACGATTGGTATCTCTCCCTCTTTGTTACTCTTATCCACTAAACACATTCATAGGAGACGTTGGCACTTGACCCAGGCTATTACAGTAATTGTCAAAGTGTGGTCCTGAAACAGCAGGACCACCAGAAACAGCATCACCTAGAAACTTGGGCCACTAAGACCAACTTAATCAGAAACTCTGAGTGTGGAGCCCAGAAATGTGTGTTTTAATAAACCTTCCAACTAATTCTGATCTATACTAAGGTTTGAGGGCCACTGGGCTATTGCAATCCTACAATAACTTGGATGACTTCAATATTCAACTCAGTCTACCTCTATGGCCTCTCTGCTCCTTGACCTCCTCCTCTAGTGACTCTCCCTTCTACTTCAGCCTCCTACTCCCCTGTCTCCATCTTGTCAAACTCAAAATTCATTCATCTGAAGTCCGAAAACATCCTGCACAGGCATCACAATCACTTTATCTTTGTACTCTGCGCTTTCCTTGAATGGTGACAAACTCTCTGGTGGCTTCATGTAGACAGGGAGAGGCCAGCCCCATATTCTGAGGAGTCCAAAATTTTTCTTCTAAATCTTTCTCGCAAGCTTCTGACCTCCACATCCAATGCTAAATGTAGACTCCACCTGGATAGCCCACTGGTATCTCATAGCAACAGTTCCAAAAATTAATTCCCTATTTTTCCCCAAAACTTTTTCCCCTTCTTGTGCTTCCGATCTCAGGAGCAGATCCCCACAGATGAGGTTCTAAGGATGACCTAGGGGTCATCCTTGACACCTTCCTCTCATTCACCCCCTACAACCAAGAAATCACTGCAATTCTACTAATTTTACCTCCTAGGGGTCATGTGTTAGTTATTAACTTATTCTTCAATAGATAGGCTTGCAAAGCCCTTTCCAGATCAGGAACTCTACGGGTGATTTCTCATATCGGTGTCTTCCTTCTTGATATTCCTATCACCAGTGCCTTTGTTTAAATTGCAATATTCCTCTTCTAGACCAACAGTTCTCAATCTTGACTTAATATTAGAATCATCTAGGAAGTTTTCAAAACTACGCAGCCTTGACCCACTACCCACAAATCTAATTTAACCAGACTGGGGCTCCAGAACAGGAGTTGTTTTGTTTTAAGACTTCTTATAATTTTTTTGTTTTTTGAGGAAAGTTTTAGATTCACAGCAAAATTGTGAGGAAGGTACAGAGATTTCCAAAATACCTCCTGCCTTCACACATGCATAGCCTCCCCCATTATCAAAATCCCACACCGAATGGTACATTTGTTACAATTGATTAACCTAAATCAACCCACCAAAATCACCTAAAGTCCACAGTTTACATTAGGGTTCACGCTTGGTACTGTACATTATATGGGTTGGACAAATGTATAATGATGTGTATGTACCATTAAAGCATCATGCAGAGTAGTTTTACTGCCCTAAAAATCTCCTATGTTCCCTATATTCATCCCTCCCTGCCCTCAAGCCTCTGGCAACCACTGGTCTTTTTACTGGCTCCATAGTTTTGCCTTTTCCACAATGTCATATAGTTGGAATCATGTAACATATAGCCTTTTCAGGTTGGCTTCTTTCACTTGGTAGACGTGATAAACGTTTAAATTTGCTCTATGTCTTTTCATGTCTTGACAGCTTGTTTCTTTTTAGTGCTGAATAATATTCCATTGTCTGGACACACCACAAGAACTTGAGTTTTAATTTTAAGCACCCTGGATGATTCTATGGTAAAGCTAATTATAGACTTTATCTTCTGGTACCCTCTAGAAGAATTCTGAGAAACTAAGGTCCTCCTCACACATTTTTAATTTGACATCTATTTTTATTATCACTCTAATAATTGCTTACTGAATGCTCTTGCTTTGGTGTCCTGCTGCTCTGCCTTAAAGCCTTGCATATTCAAATTATCCCTTTCAAAGGTACTCTAGATGTTTTTACCCCCGGGGCAATACTCTCATAGTAATATTCAGGAGAGGTGAGAGGTATATCTTTCCTTTAAAGGTGAGAGACATGCTATTGTGAAAGAGGAGAAATGAAAGACACATTATCAGTCAGATAAATTTTACGAAAGAGTATACACATAAAAGCTACGGACACAGAGATTATCTATACTTGTGTACCCCCTGGAAAGTCTTCATGAATCCCTAGGGGTATCAGTTCCCCTGTGAGAAGTCTGCTGCTTAGACCATTTCAGTAGACTCACTGGTCACTCTTCCATCAGTCTTTTTTTCTTTTTTCATATAATTCACATGTCATAAAACTCACCCTCTTAAAGTGTACAATTCAGTGGTTTTTAGTATATTCACAAAATTATGCAACCATCATCACTAATTCCAGGGACCCATGCCCAGTAGCAATTTCTCCCCACGCCTTCCTCCCCAGGCCTTGGCAACCCCTTATCTATATTCTATCTCTATGGATTTGACTACTTGAACATTTCATATAAATGGAATCATATAATATGTGGCCTTTTGTGGCTGGATTCTTCCACTTAGCATTATGTTTTCAAGGCTCAATTATGTATCAGGACTTCATTCCTTTTTATGGATGAATAATATTCCATTGTGTGGATGTACCATATTTTGTTCATCCATTCATCAGGTGATGAACATTTGTGTAGTTTCCACTTTTTGGCTACTATGAATAATGCTGCTATGAACACTCATGTAAGAGGTTTCCTATAAACATATGTCTTCATTTCTCTTGTGTATATATACCTAGGAGTAGAATTGCTGGGTCATATGTTAACTCTATATTTAACTTTTTGATAAAAAATTGGCAAAATCATTTTCCAAAGTAGCTGCACCATTTTACATTCCTATCAGCAATGCATGAGGGCTCTAATTTCTCCACATTCTCGCCAACACTTGTTGTCCATCTTTTTTATTATAGGCATCCCAGTGGGTATAAATGGTACCTTGTCATGGTTTTAATTTGTATTTTCCTAATGACTAATGATTTTGAGAATCTTTTCATTTGCTGGAAAGTTGTCTTCAGTTTTAAACCTCTAATTCAAACCTTTGCTACCAAATTATCTTCCCAATCCATATTACACTCTTGTTTGCAACTTTTCTATGGCTCTACATCTCTTACAGGATAAGGCCAAACCTCTTGATTTGATAACTGAGGAATACTTCCCCACCTGGCCTCTCTTTATGTCTCAGGCAACAACATTTCCATTTCATGTCTCCTAGCTCTGTTCTAGCCATACTGAACTACTCATAGTTCATGGAAGTTCTCTGCCAAGAAACCTTTCTTCTTTCTTCGAATATGTCTTCCACTTGCCCTTTGATACTAGACTCACATGTCTTCCCCTATGGAAAGCCTTTCCTAATCAATCCCTCCACAATTAAGTTTGATGTCCCTTATGAGCTTCCCTCCATTGCAGTACTATATTGGGGTTGTCTCTTTTGCTTGTCTCCCCAAGTAGGCTGTGAGATCCTTGAGAGCATTAACTGGATTCAATTTAGCTCTGTCTTCAGGACTCAGAACATGGACTGACTGGAGGAATTAATCTCATGGGATCCTCGTGTCCCTCAAATGCCCTCTGGCTGAAGTGCCAAGAACTTGTTCCAGTTCCTCAGAAGGCAATGCCAGCTTACCTTTAGGGCACCTTAAAATAGCCCAGACTACTCAGACAGAAAACCTTTTTGCAGGAGTATATAATAGTTGAAAGACATTTTTAAAAGGACTAATATTAATAATGTATTAATATTAATCCATCAGAGACTATCTCATCAACTACAGTTACTTGATTCCCTTTCTTATTGTGAATATTTGTTATGCATTACTACGGACTAGACACCTTCACTCTCACATAATTATCTTATTGAACAGGCAATATAGAGTATAGCACTTGTTAAGAGCAGAGACTCTGGAGCAAGCCAGTCTGTCTGGGTTTCACTCCCAGTTCCACGCTAGCTGTATCATCTTGGAGAAGTTATGTGACATTTCTGTGTCTGTTTCTTTATCTATAAAATTGTACTTACCTCATTGAGTTCTAATGAGGATTAATTAAGCTACTATATATTTAAAGCTCTTAGAACAAGACTTGGCAGGATATAAGTGTTATATAAGTATTAACTATGTAAGTATAACTGCCATGTTTCCCAAAAAATAAGACGTAGCTGGACCATCAGCTCTAAAGCATTTTTTGGAGCAAAAATTAATATAAGACCCAGTCTGATATTGTATTATATTATATTATATTATTATATTATATTATATTATACCCAGTCTTATATTATATTAAGATAAGACCGGGTCTTATATTAATTTTTTCTCCAAAAGATGCATTAGAGCTGATGGTCCAGCTACGTCTTATTTTTGGGGAAACATGGTATTATTATAAAATCCTCCTTCCAAACCTGCAAGCTAGATATTATTATCCCTATTTTACAGATGAGGAAACTGAAGTTTACAGAGAGGAGTGACTTTCTCCAGGTTATACCAGAATTAACTTGACTCTCAAGCCTGGTAACTGATCCAGATCTCATACTTTGTGTGTACATTTTTCTGTTGTGACCGCTTCTGCCACTTTCTGTCAGGGCAGGGTGGGAGAAAGGAAGAAGTGGCAGCTAGTTTGGAACAGTCACCCCAATCAGAGAAGTCTCCAGGTTACCCTTCTATAGAGGGTCATCTGTCCATGGATAGTGTGTGTGTGTGTGTGTGTGTGCGTGTGTGTGTGTAAATTCCACTTCCTCAGGCATCCTTTCCTGTCATCTACTATTCACTGTCCTTTCCCAGGAGGTCACATGCATGTAAATAATTTATTCTTCAGCAAATATTAAATGAGGCTTTGCAAAGCTCTTCTTAAGAAAGAATTCTTTAAGAATTCTTTCTTGAATTCTTTCCTGGAATTCTACGGGTGGCAAATTCCCTGACTAATGATAACTCTTTTACACTACATTCTTTCCACTGGACTCTGTGCCTGTCCTTTGTGTCATGCCATGTGCTGGACACTGAAGACACAGAAATAAATAAGATGCAGTCCCTGCACTCAAGGTGCCCAAGTCTTTTTTTGGGGAAAAAATGGACAACAGCAAAAGAATATGATCACTACTTTTCTAAAAAGAAGCATGGCTCCTACCAGAGCACAGAGGAGTCATCCAGTCCAGTGGACGGGGTCAAAGCAGGCTTCCTAGAAGAGGTACTATTTGACCTGGGCTTTGAAAGACAAATAAGAATTACCTAAATTAAGAGGTGAGGAAAGAGTGATTTAGGTATAGGGAACCAGGTCTGTGAAGGTACTGAGGCACGAGACCGGATGACATGTTTAGGATCTCCAAATAGTTTGGGATGAGGCACAAGTGGTATATATGGGAGGGGAAGAGACAAAGCTGGAGAGGCAGGCAGGGACAGATTACAGCTGGGCTTGTGGGCAAAGGCAAGGAGCTTATACTTCATCTTTAACACTGTGTGACATTTGGTTTCAACTCTCTTCCTGCACCACTGCTTTACTTCCGATAGTCAGCATTTGGTTACATTTAGAAGTCCAGATTAATTTACCTATCTGTTTATTCACTCACCAACATGTACTGAAGTACCTACTTGTATCAGTTCTTATCTAGGAACAGGAGCTGCAGGAATAGACTTTTGGAGTCACAGCTTGATATACTGTGAGCTTTTTTTAGAAGACACTAAATCTCAGTCCAGACTTGAGATGATTTATCCTGAAAACTGATTCCTTCCTTACCCTTGGTGTTGCAACCCTTTGGGTCAGTTGGACTTCCCTGAGCATGTTGTAATGAAGCAGGTCGGAGAGCACATTATGGGAATGGCTATATTACAACAGTTGAACCAGTCAGCCTGGATGGTGAGTGAGTGCCTACTGTGCTCAGGCACAGGGAGCTTCAGGAATGAGTTGAAAAAAGACTATCAAGTCCCTGCTCTTTGGGAGCTCACAGCCTCAGCAAGCAAAAGTTAGACTTAGAAGACAAGTTAGAAATCATTAGTTACATGGGGTAAGTTGAGCTCTTACAAAGTACCTTACTCTGTGTGGGGACCTGAGACCTGGTTTCTACCCTTAAGGAGCTCACAATCTGGTAAAATAGGTATTGTAAAAACAGGTAATGACCACAGTGCTTCAAGAAGTGAAAGAGATCTCAGCTGGCTAACCACAGCCCACTGTCAACCAGTAAAAGTTAGAAGGTGTGCTAAACAAGGAATGGGGGTGTCATGTCTGAGCTGGTATAGAGGATGTCATAGTCCAAGCTGAGGCTGAAGAGAAGTTGGAAGGGCAGCCCACAGAGAGAAAACAGCCTGAGGAGTTCAGAGAAGAGGAGAGGGTCAGAGTGACTGGCTTGTCTTGTATAGGTGGGGAAGTATCAAGCAGAGTGGTATGCAGAGGCCAGATGAAAGGGCCTTGCATGCCGAGCTAAGGATGTGGGCAATGTGGAGCCATTGGTTTCCAACCTGGGAGTGAGATGGTTAGATCTGCCTTTTAGGAAAATAAGTCGCTTTCATTCCTGGGAAGCTCCAGTGTACTCATTTGTAAAATGAGGAAGTTGAGGATATTTTCAAAATCTTTTCAGTGCATGTGTCCTATGAGTCTCATTTAAAGCAGTGTTTCTCAAACTTTCTTGTGTATCCGAATCTCCTGAGGTTCTTGTTAAAATGTAGATTCTGGTTTAGTACATCTGGGCGGGGCCCAAGAGTCTGCATCTCTACCAAGACCTCAAATGATGCTGATGCTGCAGATCACACTTTCACTAGCAAAGATTTAGAGTCGTTTCCAACCTGTACATTCTGTAAGTTGTAGATTATCTGATTAGAAATAGTATCTTGCTTAATTTTTACAGTGTTTGAAGGCTTACAAAGAGGTATAACGACCTGATTTCCTTTTACTGCTTTCAGCAATTCTTCCTGAGAGGTAAGATCAGGAGAAAATGTAGACAACATGAAGCATTTGAGATCTTGCTCCTCGGTGTATGTCATCAATTTTGGCTCAAATAAACCCTTATAAAAATAAAAACAAAATACAGACAACACATTAGTGGTTGTGTGAAGCATCCTTAAAACTTAGGCATTAAAGTTGGTCTGTCTCCTCCCAGCATCGTGGTGGGCTAGGCATTGTGAGTCCCATTTCACAGATGAGGAGACTAAGGATCTGAAAAGAAAATGGACTTAGCCATGGCCAAATACTATAGAACTTAGTAGAACCAGAGTTAGAATGGAAGCTTCCTGGCTCCTATTCCAGTGCTATTTCCAGCATATTCCTATGCTGCTTCAGGCATCCGTTCATTCACTCAACACAGATTTATCATACATCAACTACATTTCAGACTCATCACAACACATGAATGTGGAGAAAGTTATCTTTCAATAACTGGAAAGAGTGAAATATACAAATGTAGGGGGAGAGGAAGGCTTATTGAAGAGTGTGGCTTTTTGTGGAGATGTCAGCTCTAAAGATGGTTTGTAAAGGAAACTCATTCAGACAAGGGAGACATCAGTATTAATCTCTGACTTTTATACATACATTCATCAAATATTTACTGAGCCCTAACCTGTACCCGGCCCTGTGTTAGATTCTGTGACACAGGCATGAGTCACACAATTCTCAGAGAGCTCACAGCTTTATCTAAAATGGGATTTGAGTGTTTACAAGCCCTTTCCCCATCATTAGTAATAGCTGCCATTTGCTGAGAGTTTCGATTTGTAGATCTGGGGTGGGGCCGGAGAATATTAATTTCTAACAAACTCCTAGGTGATTTTGATGCTGCTTGTCCAGGGACCATCCTTTGAAAACCACTGCTCTATACCAAACTGTCTCCCAATTTCTCATTTATTTTTATCAGGTAGAGATTCATATCCCATGGCATATGAGGAAAATAAGGCCAGAAAGGTAATACAAATTGTTCAAGATCCCACAGCAAGTGTGGGATTCCAAGGTTCATGGGATTCCAAAGTCCTTATTATTATTGATAAACCTTGCTGCCTCAGATGATGATATACGGGTACAGAGGAAACCAGAAGCCGGGAGGAGGGAGGGTATTTGTCAAGCGGAGGTGAAGATAAAGTTGGAAAGGTTACCATCCAACTTGCTGCCCTGAAAGATGAGTCCGTGGCTTCTGTGGCTCTGTCATTATCTTTCTGTGTACCTTGGGCCAAGTCTCTTCCTCTCTCTGGACCCGGGTCCTCTTCTTAATAAAGCAGGGGACAACTCCCCCCCACCCCCCCACCCCGCTTGAAGCACAGCCTAGGAGCCTCAAAGACAGTTAGAGAAGTAGAGATTGCATTGAATCCTGTTTCTGATTGCTTTGGGATGGCTTGAGGCCATGCAGGTCATGCGGGGACTACGTGATATGCAATCACGCTGCTGAAACGGGAGTCTGAGCAGGGCTGGCACCTGTCATGGACTTCACCTTTTTTCCGTGGGAGGGATGCGGGGAGGGAGGGCTTCATGCTATGCAGGGCACGGGCTTGGGGGATTGGCCACAGTAGGAAGGGCAGGGCGCCTCCACGACTAACCGACCCAATGCTGAGGTTTCCCAGGGGACCTGCAGAGGACAGAGAACTGATGTCCCGCGGAGTAACCCCGGGAAAGCCAGTTCATCCCTTTTGCCAACCGCAGCTGCACTGGCCGCTGAGGACCGCCCGCTCAGCCTAGACCCGAGCACCAATCCTTGGCTTTCAAAGTAACCTCACAGCAAACGTGATTGGTCTTGTCTTTCTGCACTGGGAGGATCCTGTCAGCTCACTGGTGCGTCACCTTTGGGGGAGGCTTGGCGGGCTGTGTGATCTTCAAGAAATCACTTTACTTCTCTGAACCTCGTTTATAAAATGGAAATATTAATACCTATTCTGAAATGACCCATTAAACAGTGAACATGTCTAGGAAAATCATCATGTCTGTAAAAAATACTTTTATTATTTTGTCTGTTTACGAAAGTAATATATGATTATTATAAAAATAAAAATAGAAATCAGACACTGGAAGTCCCTTGTACCTATTCCCTCTGTCCTTCCCAGTCTATAGTTAACTGTTAACAGTTTAGTCTATTTTCCCTCTGTTTTTTTTTCCCCATGACTATACAAAAGGTTACTTTTTTAAACAAAAAGCCATTGTTATACTATACAACTTTTTTCAATTAACAATGCATTTACACATTTTTTAATGTTGACATGAATAAACTTATTTCATTCTTTTTAATATCTACATTGTATTCAAATCCTTTATTCTGGGAATTAGTTGTTTCTATTATAATAACAGCAGCAGCAACAACAATAAAAACTGCAACAAATATTTATTCGTGTAAGAATTTCTGAATGATACATTCTTGGAAGTTGAATTTCTAGGTCAAAAATATAACCACATTTGAATGACACCAAAAGTACAGGCAACAAAAACAAAAATAAATACATGGGACTACATCAATAAACTAATAAACTAAAAAGCATCTGCACAGCAAAGGAAACAACAGAATGAAAAGATAACCTATGGAATTGAAGGAAGTGTTTGCAAACCAGATATCTGATAAGTGGTTAATCTCCAGGATATGTGGGGAGATCCTACAACTCAATAGTAAAAAACTAATAACCTGATTTTTAAATGAGCTAGAGACTTGAACGGACATTTCTCCAAAGAAAATGTACAAATGGCCAACGTGTATATGAAAAAAATGCTCAAAGTCACTAATCATCAAGGAAATGCAAATCAGAAGCACAATGAAATAATACCTCACTCTTGTCCAGGTGGCTATTATCAAAAAATCAAAAGACAACAAGTGTTGTCGAGGCTATGGAGAAATTAGAATTCTTGCACACTGTTGATGGGAATACAAAATGGCGCACTATGGAAAACAGTATGGAGAGTCCTCAAAAAATTAAAAATAGAATCACCATATGATCCAGCAGTCTCACTTCTGGGTATTTATCCCAAAGAATTGAAATCAGCATCTTCAAGAGATATTAGCATCCCCAAGTTCACTGCAACCCTATTCACAGTAAATAAGATATGGAAACAACCTACATGTCCACTGACAGATGAATAAAAAAATACGGTATATACATCCAATAGAATACTACTCAGCCCTAAAAAAAAGAAGATTCTGCAGTATGCTACAACATGGACGAACCTTGAGGACATTAGCTAAGAGAAATGAGCCAGTTATAGAAAGACAAATACTGCTTAATTTCACTTATAAGAGGTATCTAAAATAGTCAAATTCATAGACTCAACGAGTGGAATGGTGGTTGCCAGGGGGTGGGGGGAGGATAAATGGGGAGTTAATAATCAAGGAGGTGAGTTTTAGATAAGCAAGATGAATAAACTCTAGAAATCTGCGGTACAATTCTACGTTGTACCTATACTCAAGAATAATATATTGTACACTTAACAATTTGTTAACAGTGTAGATATGTTAAGTGTTCTTACCAAAAAAAAATAAAATTCAAATATACAAAAATATAAAATGGCTGCAGCATTTTGCATTCCAACTAGAAATGCATAAGCGTTTCAGTTTTTTTTCTATCCTCATCAACACTTGGTATTGTTGATTACAGCCATTCTAGTAGTTGTGTAGTGGTATCTCATTGTGGAATTTTCTTTGCATTTCACTAGGCTGGGTGTCTTTTTGTGTGCTTACATTTTGACCACTTTTAAAAACATTATCTTCTTATTGTTGAATTGTAGGAAGTCTCTATATGTTCTGTATACAATCCCATTGTGGGGTAGATAATTTGCAAATATTTTCTCCCACCCCCCAAAAAATATATAAACACATTTCAAACGTTAATAATATTACCAAACTGCTCTCTAAAGAGGAAGTTTCAGTCTATAGTCCCACAAACTGTGTATGGGAATGCTGGTTTCTCAGCATCCTCACAAACATAGGATGCCCATTTTTGTTAATCTAAGAGATGAAAAAATGATATCACACTGTTTTTAATTTCCTTTCCTTTTATCATTAGGATGAACATCTCATCAT
Organism: Rhinolophus sinicus; assembly: GCF_036562045.2. Taxonomy (NCBI): domain Eukaryota; kingdom Metazoa; phylum Chordata; class Mammalia; order Chiroptera; family Rhinolophidae; genus Rhinolophus; species Rhinolophus sinicus. Next base: position 22,211,368 of record NC_133756.1, on the reverse strand, counting down.
GTTTATTTACCAGTGCTTTTCCTTTCCTAAGGAAAAGCTGTTCTTATTGAAACCTTGCATTTTTCATTTTTGCATCCCTTAAACCGTAGTCATTATTTAGCAACCAGGGAATGTTTGTTGAATGAATGAAAAGTAATGCTGTGAAGAATAAATGAGACAATGAATCTAAAGTACTAAAAAGCATAATTAGTGATCAATTAATATTAGCTGAATCTAAGTCTGGAGTCAGGAGGTGAGTGCTATAATGCTCTTGAGTTCTTCCCTTCAGGATCCGGAATGGTTGTTGTGAACTCTAGGATTCCAAGAGGTCTGGTTTCTCCAGGTCCTCTCACTGTATGTGTAAGGGTAAATGACTTAACTTCTCTGACCTCCAATTTCTCTGCAACACCATGAACAATGTCTACAAGCTGCATCATGCTTATTGAAAAGGGTTATAAGGTGAAAAACGTGAGATTAATTTACAATAAGCATATATTCAGGTACTACTTGAATAATTAAAACAAACAAGTTGAAAAAGTAAATGCAGACATTTATAAGAATAGGAGGACTAAATCTACAAAGATAAGGACAGCACTAAAAAAAAAAAGCTGGCTGCCTTTTTAATGACCTTAAATTTCCTTTTAAAATATGTGACTTCATAACTTGGCCCAAACTCACTTCCATCTTTTCTCCAACTCTCTATCATCCTCTACGCCTCAGGTGTTCTTATCTCTATGCAGTTCAACTCAGCAATATGATTAAAAGAAAAGTATTATTTGTGGCTTGTCCCTGATTATCTATATCACTCTCACCAAGCCTTGCTCTATTCTTGGCCCTGTGACCAGCACAAGGGACATAGAGCTCACAGTCTGGTGGGGGACTCAGATTTTATGCCATTATGGGCATGCAAGAAACATTTCTGGAACAGGGATTACTCTGAGCCAGGCATTCTGCTAAGCAAATTGCATACCTGAACTTTTAGTTCTACTGACAGCCATACAGGGAATTTGCATTTACAGAAGAGGAATCAGGCTTACAAATGTGATTGGTTCAAGGTCATAATTTAGTAAACATGGGGCATATATTCTGATTAAGATCTGTCTGCTCTCCAAAGCCAGTGCTTTCCTACTACATTATACCAGAATAAACCAAATGGTGTGGGATACTGAAGTGAAAGCATTTAAATCTGCTTTTGGATTGTGTGATACTGCACCTGAGAAGACTTTACAGCAGAGAGTATCTCTGATTTGGGCAAAGAAGGGTAGTCCAGGCATCAAGAGCAGCAGTAAACAGGTCCACAAACCTGGGACCTATTCAGAGAACAGAAGGTTGGGTGGGGTATGAGGGAACAGAGGCAGAAGACAAGGCTAGAATCAGATTGTACAGGGCCTTGGGAAAGTCAGGCTAAGGAAGATGGCCTCAAAAGCAATGGTCAGGACTTCCCTACCTGGGGCATGTGCAGTAGGAATCTCCAAAGGTGATCAGGGGTATGAGAAACCACAGGTAAATGTGGCTTATCATCTGGAATTTCAATTTTACTCAAAGGCTTGGAGAAAAGACAATCTTGTGTTTTCCTATGAAAGATGTATTATGGAATATAATGTAAAATCATATGAATTTAAAAAATAAAACTGGGATTTCAAAGATATTTCCCAGTTGCAGTAAGCTGCTCCCCAATGAGGAAGTGTTTGGAAGTAGTCTATTTAGAGTCAACTAATATTAATTGATCACCAATACCATTAGGGATAGGTTAATTGTGGAGTCATTTAGGGAGCATTGCTATAGGTACTGGGAAACCATGGATTGAACTCCACTGAGGGCTCTAGACTAGGGCTGGCTGGAACGCAAAGATGAGTAGGAACTGGCTGTCTTTGGAGAGCTTTCAGTCTAGGCTTTATGGAGTTGATGATTCTGAGCAGGAGAACAAATTTTAAAAAAAACAGGTAAAGTTCCTTTCCTCTCCCCCATCTCCTTGACACATTCCTCTTGTACCTCATTCATTTTTTTATTCAAACAGTATTTACTGCACAACTCTCTCACTTCCTGTGTGACCTTGGACAAGCTATTGTAATGAAAATATAATACCTACCCCACAGTATCACAGTGAGTGTCATAGTGAGAATTATATGAGAATTTATATAGTGCTCTTAGAATGGCATCTGGAACAAAGTTCAGACCTTTTTACTACAACCTCTACAGCTTGTGTTTCAGTCATCATCTCCCACAGCCATCCATTCCTTAGGTCATTCATGTTGGGGGCAAGGGATGGGTCTGGGAAGAGCATAGAGATGAACCAGACTTCTCACTGCACTTGTACAGATTTAGGAGTATTGGTTTGTCCAATTACATCTGGCACATAATCGGTGCTCAAAATGAATAAATAATGAATAAATAAATGTCTTCCTACTAAACTGCAAGCGCAAGGGCAGGGATCATACTTCCTAGCTGTTGAATTACTAGAACCAAGCACTTGGTGAGGCACACAATCGGCGCTTAGGGATTACAGAACTAACGCAAGAATGGACAGATGAAGGGGTAAAAGACAGCAGGCAGAAAACAATTTAAGGCACAAAGCTGGCACAGATAAAATGCTGCAGAAAGACCGCCATCAGTCTTAGGAATGGGCTGACCTGAGGAAGACATTTGACCGCCAAAGACTTGAACAGCGTGAGAACTGAGGGGAAGCCCAGGTTCACCGCGCCGGGCTTTGGAGAAGGAGGCGGGAGAGCGCAGACCTCGGCCGCACGCCCCGCCCAGGCCCCGCCCCTCCCCTGGCTCACGTGACCGTGAAGCCCCAGTGCTGCGCGGCCTGGGTGATCACTGCTGGACGAGCGAGAGCCATGGCGGGCGTGGTGGACTTCCAGGACGAGGAGCAGGTGAAGTCGTTTCTGGAGAACATGGAAGTGGAATGCAACTATCAATGCTACCGCGAGAAGGACCCGGACGGTGAGCGCTGCCGGCGCGGCCTGGGGACACTTGGGTTCATAGGACAGGGGTGGGGGCCGACGGCTCACGTGAGCGACCTCTGAGGAAATCTGGAAGGGGTCACGGGCCGGGGACACGTCGGGACGCGGTCTGTGGGACACTGACAGCCTTGTGTGTGTTGGAGAAGGGCGGGGTGGGATTAATGAGGACTTGTCAGGTTCCCCACGGGAGAATGCTCCGCCAGACTGAGCCTGGAGGCCGGGCCGGGATTGGGCACGTGGGGTAGAGGAACTGGGGATACGTCAATGAACAGATAAAATTCCCTGTCCTCATGGAGCTTACATTTTAGTAGGGGGAATTGGACAATAAACATAAGGACATAAATGAAATAGTGTGTTAGAAAGTAATTGCAATGGGAAAAAGAACTGACTGAGCAGTGTCAGGAGTTCAGGAGGGCAATTTTAAATGGAGTGGTCAGGAGGAATCATTGAGAAAATGGTATTTGAACAAAGCCTTGAAGAAGGTAAGTGAGAGCTATGCCAGGCAGATACCTCAGTTGGTGGTAAGGCATGAATGTGCCCGGTGTGTTCTGGGAAGATTGAGTTGACTTGAGTGTGTGGGTGGATGGTGGTTTTTCAGAAGGGGCCACCCAGAGCAGCCAGTACCTTTGGGGTGGTTTTCTTCTTCCTACTTTACTTTTACAGAGTGGGGAAAAAGGGCACTTGCCCTGCCTTCTAATAGTTTGCAGTCTAGTTTCCAGAACATGATATAACTATCTCTTGATGCTAACCAACTACACAGAGTTGTTCTGGCTTAAAAAGAACCCAGGGTTGTTCTTTGAGGCTGGTCTATGGCCTAAGTTTAGAGACAATTCACAGGAATTGGAGCCACTGAGGAGCAGGATGGTTGGAAAAGATTTCTGGGGCTGGTCAAGAGGAACAGGCAAGTGTTCATTAAATGGAGGAGAGGTTGGGAGAACAAAATGCTGTCTTTTGGAAGGTTGAAGTCAGGATGTAGTCAGAAATAAGATTGAAGAGGGAGCCTGGGCCATAGTACGTCAGGCTGTATTGAAGGCCGGGATAAGTAATTTAGACTATTCTGTAGGCAACAGACAGCCATACATGTTTCTGAGGAGTGAGTTCTTGGTAATATATTCTGGAGAATATACCGAGCAGTGGCATGGAGAAGGATGGGCATATAAGAAGGACTGGCTGCGGCACTTTAGAAGAGGAGCCTATGAGGAGGCCACAGTGTAGTTATGTAGCTACTGGTATAGTAGTGTCCTTCAAAGTCATCATAATCTCTCATCTGGATTACTGAAATAGCCTTCTAACCTGTCTTCTCTGTTTGCATCCTCAGTCCCTTAAAATCTGTTCTTGCCTCATTTATTAGATTTTTAAATAATAAAAATAACACATTTGCTGTTATCAGTGCTGTTATCAGTCTTCCCCTGGTTAAGTATATTTAACTTCCTCCATATTCATCCAGGTGTATACAAACACATATTTTAGAGTAACCTTTTAAAATGCAAATGTAATCCTATCAATTCCCTTTTTAAAACCCTCCAGTGGTTTGCTATTGACTTGGAATACAATCCTAACTCCTTCCTATGTTCTACAAGGCCCTGCGATCTCGTCCTTCCCTTCCTCTCCTCATTTCCTGCCCCTTTCCTCCTCGATCCAGCCACATACCTTATTTATGCCAAGGTTATTCCCTCTTTTAGGCCTTTTTATTTATTGTTCCTTATGCCTGGGACTTTCGGCACCCTTCCCATTTCATTGTCTTTAAATACCTTGTTTATTCTTTTTTTTAAAAAAAAAACACAATATTTTATTTTATTTATTTTTTAAGGAGGGTGCAGCTCACAGTGACCCATGTGGGGATCAAACCTTGGTGTTATTAGCAACCTTGGTGTTATTAGCACCATGCTCTAACCAATTAAGATAACCGGCCACCCCCAATACCTCGTTTATTCTTATTATCCGCATCTCAACTCAGACATCACAGTCCTTAGTGAGGCCCTCCGGGATTGTCCAATCTGTGTGAACCATTCCCCCAACATGCACAACGAACTATCTTATCATCCTGTTTTATTTCAGTCATAACATTTATTACTGTTTGAATATATCTTGTTCACCTATTTACTTATTTATTGTGTTTCTTCCTCTAGAGTGTAATTTTTAGGAGGGCAGGTGACTGTATTCCTAGCATCTGGAGCAGTGTTTGGTACATAGGTGAACACAGATGCTCAAATATTTGTTGAATGAAATGAATGAGAGATGGGTATTATTGGGGATGAAGAAGAAGGGACAGAGGGGAGAGAGATGTTAAGGAAAGGCTCGTTGGGACTAGAGACTGCCAAGGAGAGAAAGTGTATTTCCAGCCCCTTTGGTAGCTGCTGTTTCTACTCTTGTCTTCAGGCTTCACAGTCCTTACCTGGCTGAGGAATAAGATAGACTCACCGAAACAGCCCTGTCTTGCTGCTGCAAAGACTAGCGCATGGGCCTTTTTGGTTTTCTGTGGTTTACTGCTGAACTTCCTGAGAAGTTCCAAAGGTAGCAGAGTTTCAATCCTGGAAGTCCCTGAGTTTGGGGCCTGGCTGACAGGAAGCAGAAGGCCTGGTGAGTGGAAGAGTCAGTGCAAGGACCAAGGTCTCCCCAATCTGTAGATTGCTCAGTCCCTGCCTAACAGCAGACAATGCCCTTTGTAAGAATGGCTGAACACCACCTGCATTCTTTGTGCTAAGGTTCCCCTGTCGTAGCTCAGGAGGACAGAGGCTGGTCCTAAATGAAAGACACCTTGTGGCCTGCCACACCTGAATCCTCCCCACTCCTGAGCAGCAGCCCCAGACATGAAGAACAGTTCTCGCCCTCTTCTCACAGGTTGTTATCGGCTGGTGGACTATTTGGAAGGGATCCAGAAGAATTTTGATGAGGCTGCCAAGGTGTTGAAGTTCAACTGTGAAGACAACAAACACAGTGATAGCTGCTACAAACTGGGGGCCTATTATGTGACTGGAAAAGGTAAGGAAGGGCCTGTTTTCTTTGGTCTTTGTCATTAATAGTAGTGCTGGCACCACACCCTGAGCCTTTTATTGAGCCCTCTGCAGAAGGGTCCTCATAGGCATTGGGCAAGCACACTGTAGGAAGATTTGGAGACAAGTTCAGCAGAGTGACAAAGGAAATGGCACAGACTTTCAAGTTAGGCAGACCTTAGGGAATATTATTTGTAAGTAGTAGGACCTTGAGCCAGTCACTTTAATTCTATGTCACGGTTATCACCTGTAAAATGGAGAGAAAAATAGCACTTGCTTCACAGGGTTGTTGTGAGAATTAAATAGGATAATGTAGGTAAAGACATTAGCATGTGCCTGGCCCAGAGGAAGGATCAATAATGATTAATTCCCTTCCATCTATCTTTTCTCCTCTTGCCCTAAATGTAGTTATCACTGGAGTAGTGTTTAAGTTACCTATTGCTAAATAGCAAATTATCCCAACAAACTTATTTCCCCCCCGCCCCTTTCTTCTGCCTCCCCCACCCCAGCTCTGGTTCAAGCTGTTGTTTCTCAGTCTGGTTATGTAGGACACAGCTCTCTCCCCCATGCTGGTATTATGAGTCTTGCGGGCAGCGCCCCCGCCCCGTGAGGCAGTCGGTCACCAACCTCCGGCAGGGTGCAGCTCACTGGCCCATGTGGGAATTGAACTGGCGACCCCGGCATTAGGAGCACAGTGCTCCAACCACCTGAGCCACCGGGCCAGCCCCTCCAACAAACTTGTTATTTCACATACTTTCTGAGGCATAGTTGTGTTTCTCAGGGTCTCTCATAAGGTTGCAGTCGAAACATTAGCCATGGAGCTAGGGCTGCAGACATTTGAGGGCTTGACTGAAGTAGGAGTTTCCGATTCTAAGATGGCTCACTCATGTGGCTGTTGGTAAAGCCGTCTGTTCCTTGTCATCTGTTATCAGGAAACTTCAGTTCCTTGTGACATGGATCTCTCCATGGGCTACTTGTGTATCCTTATGCCATGGCACCTGTCCTTCTCCAGAGTGAGTGATCCGAGAGAGAACAAGATGGAATCCTCGGTGTCTTTTATGACCTACCCTTGGACATCAGACATTTTTCATTTCCATCACAATTCTATTTATTAGAAGTGAGTCAGTAAGTATAGTCCACACTAGGGGGAGAGAACTAAAGAACCTCTAGAAGGCAGGAATATCAAATAATTTACAAAATTCTTTTTAAAACCACCACAAATAGGATTATGACCTTTCACAGGCGGCTATTTTTTTTTTTCCTCACTAGATGATGCGTTTTTTGAGGATGTTGTGATTCATTCATCCCTTGTACCCAGGGCCCAGCCAAGCCTGGTTAGAAAGATGTTCACTGAAAGTTTGATGAAGAAAATGTCTTTTTTATTCTCTGGAGCTATGAGGATTATTTCTGCTTTCACGTGGGACATTGGGGGGCTGTGGTAGTCTTGTTTTGATGAAAAGTTTAGCATCAACTGGAATATCAGTTTCCCTTACAGGAACAGAGGGGCATTTCTTTGATCTAATAATTCTCCTAGTATCCTGGCCTAAGGAAATAACTGAAAATGCAAATAAAGATTATGGGCAAAGATACTCACCCCAGCATTATTTATCTGGCAAATTTTTCATTAATTTATAATTTAAAAGCAGCATGTAACTGCGTTATATTAATTATATTTTTAAAAGCCTGTGTGCCAACAGTAGTAGCTTAGTTAAATAAATAATGTTACTTCAGTTAAATGGAATGTTATTTAGCCCATTAAAAAATAATGTTTCTGAATAATTTTTATTGCTATGGGAAAGCTTATGATATAATATTCAGTGAAGAAAGCAGAATTCAAAATTATATATGGTGTGAACTCAGCTTGTACAGTGTGCAGAAACAAAAATGTTCCCAGCTCTTGTCTCTGGATTTGTCACTTCATAAAGTTTTGGGTTCCTTTTGTCTTCATACCATATTTTACTATATTTTCCACAAAGACTTTGAGTTCCTTATTGAATTAGGGAAAACAAAAGAGGCTATGAAATTATTTTCCCTTCTTTTATACAAACTTATGTGATTAATGATTGTGCCCTGAGACTTTTTTATTTTGTTTAAGTGCTCCTTTGTTGAGCAGACTTTTAGTATTTACTATCTACAGTGAAACAGAATTCGATGAGGACCAGTGAGGGGGAAGAAATGTTTATACTAATACCTGTTACACTTGGGAGAGCTCAATAAGCATCTTCAGAGAGAGACATGTAACGTACTGTGGGGGGTTCAGTGCTGGGAGAGCATCATCATTAGGACGTGCTGCCGTAAAGGAGGCGACATTGAAACTGGGACAGAGCAGATTTTGTCTGGAGGTGGAATAGAGTTATGTCCCAGGCAGAAAGAAGGTGAGCAGGTGTGATAAAACACAATGTTTTGAGAACAATAATTCTCTGTTAAACTGATGTTCTTAAATAAATCTCTCCAGGTGTTCAAACCAAAGTGGTCACAGAAACTCCCATTAGTAGATTTTTGCTACTCAAGCTCTTTGGATTGCTGTTTAGCACTGCCATGTTGGGCCCTGCCATGTCTAAAGCAAATACTGTTGGCTCCCCATGCCTAGTTCTGAGCCAAAGGATTTTATAGTCTTCTGGTTTTGCCCTCTGTTCCTAAAAACACATGCAGTGTCCTTTCTTGACAGACTAGTTAATAACTCCTTTTATCAAGGATAACTTGGAGCAAGCGAAAGAGTGGGAAGCCAAAGAATACACCTTTAGTCCTGAGCACTAACTGAGCCCTGCTTTGTTAAATTGTAAAACATTCTATCAATGTGAACAGGTCTGGTTTGTATTGGTTGCTGCAGAAGCTACTTTGGATTGCACACTTAGAGTGACCCAAGGAATGTTTTGGCTAGATGTTTTTATCTGTGAAGCAATCTAAATGTCCTATGAAAGGAAGTGGAAAGTAACTCTTATACAGATCTTTTTGATGAAATATTATCCAGCCAATGAAACAGATAATAAGTAGCGTTCTAATGGGGAGTGAAAAAGGTTCATGATTACAACTTAAAAACAAGACTCAAAAGGATCAGGCTGACTCACCTGTAAATTAGCTACCTGCCCAGGATAAAACTGAACAGTCTTTAAAGGAAATCAACAAAATCCAAACTGTACAAAGTATCATCGTTCACAATCTCTAGCATAAAATAAGAAACTACTAAGCAGTAAAAAAACAGTCAATAGAAAAAGACCCCGATGTGACAGATGTTGGAATTAATAGTCAAAAGTTTTAAGGGGGATCAAATATATATGGTGATGGAAGGAGAACTGACTCTGGGTGGTGAACACACAATGGGATTTATAGATGATGTAACACAGAATTGTACACCTGAAATCTATGTAATTTTACTAACAATTGTCACCCCAATAAATTTAAAAAAAAAAAAAGGGATATATCTGGTGCCTTTACCATTGACAAAAAATAATTGTAAAGATTCAGTAATAAAATATGTTAAAATTTAAAAAAAAATAGTCAGAAGTTTAAAAACAGATATAATAAATATGTTTAAGGGTTTAAATAAAAGATGGACATAAAGAGTGAACAGCTAGGAAATCTCATTAGAGAAGCTGAAACTATTGAAAAGAAGTAAATGAAATCCTACAATTGAAAAACATAATAATATTTGAAATGAAAAGTTTGGGCGGCTGGTGAGCTCAGTTGGTTAGAGCGCGGTGCTGATAATACCAGGATTGCCGGTTTGATCCCTGCATGGGCCACTGTGAGCTGCGCCCTCCTTAAAAAAAAAAAAAAAAAAAAAGAGGATCTAAATATATAATGAAAAGTTCACTGGTCAGGCTTGACAGCAAGTTAGATACTTCAAAAGAAAGTAATCAGTGAATTTGAAAGATCAATTACTTAAAGATAGGATTATTGACATTCTCTAAACCGAAGCACTAAGAAAAAGGACAGAGCCTCAACCTGTGGGGTTCGATATCCATCACTCTAGCATACGTGTATTGGAGTCCCAGAAAGAGAAGAGATTGGGGCCGCAAAAATATTTAAAGAAATAACAGCAGAAAAATTTCCAAATTTGATGACAAATATCAGTCCACAGATCCATGAAGCTCACTCAATCCAAGCAGGATAACCAATGAAGACCACACCTAGACACTTATTACCAATTTGCTGAAAACCAAAGACAAAGAAAAAAATCATAAAAAGTCAGAGAAAATGACATTGAAGGGAACAACGGTGAGAAAACAACCACTGATTTCCCGCCAGAAACTATGTAAGCCAGAAGACAAAAGAACATCTTTTAAATGCTGAAAGAAAAAAGTCAAATTTGAATTCTACTTTAGCAAAAATATCTTTAAAAATGAAGATGAAATAAATTCATTTTTAGGTAAACAAAACCTGAGAGAATGTTACTAGCAGACCTATAATACAAGAAATAAAATTGTTTGGGTTGATAGAAAATGGTAACAGATGGAAACTAGGATCCATACAAAAGAATAAAGCACATTAGAATATGTGTGTAACTGTAAGACATTTTCCTCATTTCTTAATGTATTTAAAAGTCCGTTTAAAGCAAAAATAATAGCAGTGTATTGTGAGGCTTATATATAGAGAAGTAAAACAAAAAGTAATATACATGGAAGTAAAACATGACAGCAATAGTACAAAGGATGGGAATGTGGTAAATTAAAGTGTACTGTTGTAAGATTCTTAACATATATGTGAAGTGGTATAATATTTAATTCATGGCAGATTGTGATAAGTTAAGAATATATATTATAATCACTAAATAAACCACTGGAAAAAGAAATATAACTAAAAAGCCAATGATGAGAATGAAATGGACTTAGAAATATGCAATTTAAAACGCAAAAGAAGAAAGGAGCAAAGAACAGTTGGGACAAGTGGGAAACAAGATTGTAGTCTTAAACCCAATGTATCAATAATTGCATTAAATGTAAGTAAACAGGTAAAAGGCAGAGAATGTCAGGCTGGATATAAAAGAAAGACCTAGCAATGTACTATTTAAATATAAAGGTGAGAGGAATACATTCTCAAAATTGAAAGAACTCAGGGACATAGAATCTATGAGCTTTTCTTTTTTCTTATTTTTTTGAATTAGTTTCAGGTGTACAAAACAATGTAATAGTTAGACATTTATACCCCTCACAAAGTGATAACCCCCCTCCCCCAATCTACTACTCCTCTGACATCATATATAGCTGTTACAGTTCCACTGACTCTATTCCTTACGCTGTACTCCACATCCTGTGAGATATATATATATATATAATAGTTGACATTCATTATTATTCAGCTTCAGCTTCGGGTGTACACTGCAGTATTCAGGCATCTACACTGTCCATGAAGTGGTCTCCCTAATAAGACAAGTGCCCATCGGATACCCTATAAAATCTTTACAACATTATTGATTATATTCCCCAAACTGTCTTTCGTATCCCCGTGGCAATCCTGTGGTTACCGACTGAGCTTTCTAATCCTCTCACCTTCTCCCTCATCCCCACCCCCCACCTATCTAGCAACCCTCAGTTTTTCCTCTATATCTGCGACTGTTTCTGATAGTTTGTTCATTTATTCAGCTCTTTAGATTCCACATATAAGTGAGATATATGGTATTTGTCTTTCTCCATCTGACTTATTTCACTTAGCATAATGTTCTCTAGGTCCATCCATATCATTGCAAATGGTAAGATTTCATTCTTCTTTATGGCTGAGTAATACTCCATTGTATAAATGTACCACAGTTTCTTAATCCAGTCATCTACCAGTGGGCATTTCGGTTGTTTCCATGTCCTGGTTATTGTGAATAGCGCTGCAATAAACATAGGGGTGCATAAATTTTTTCGAATTAGTGTTTTGATATCTCTGGATAGATACCTGAGAGTGGAATTGCTGGGTCATGAGGTAGTTCCATTTCCAGTTTTTTGAGATACCTCCATCTATGCGCTTTTCTAGAAAAACCTATCTGATAACCAATAAAGAAATGAATCAAGAGGAATAATTCAGGAATGGAGACACTCTTATGGAAAGACCAGTGGTGAGCAGAATCCATTTAGAATGAATATGGGACTAAGTAGGTTTACCAAATAGAACGTAAATAATATAAACCTTTATGACATGTAAACACTGTGCATTTGCTGAGTACTTATTATCTTCCATGCTCTTTGTAAGAATGCATTTAAGCTTCCAACATATGAAGTAATTCAGGAATGTTATCCTTATTTTACGCATGAGGAAGACTGAGGCTTGTTGATGTTAAATAACATGTTAAGGTCACACAGCTGACAACTAATGGAGCTGGGACGGGAGCCTAAGTTTTCTGGCTACAGAGCCTGAGCTTCATTAACTACTGTGCTCTTTCCCTAAGTTGCAGTAACATAACCTCCCAAAAGTACGAGGTGGGAGAGGAGAGATGGAAGTGTGAGATGCCAGTATCCTCACATTTTCTCGTTGTGAGTCAATACTGTCAGAAATTTAGTTGAGAAATAAAAACAATGACTCTCACCTTTTAATATTTTTAATAATATCTTTGTAACTCTAGGGGCCCATTTAGGAAATTTCTCTAGTGAAGAAATATTCGTTTGAAGTTCATCAGCTTCTTCAGTTTCATTTCAGTTTGGGTTTCTTTCCATAAATTCAAGTAAAATCAAAGTTAGTTTTTAACTTTACAAATAGTATGTGCAATCCAGTTTTTCAAAGTACTTCTGTCTTGCTGTCGATTCAGCCAGCCAGTATTTAATCTGAACACCTACTACAAAGGTGACTGGAATGGTGTTCTCTGAATGAGAGCGATGGTTATTTCTAGGTGGTGTATTTGGGATGATTTCTTTCTTTAAAAAATAATGTTAAGAGGTAGTTAAAATGTTTATATTTTTTGAGAATGGGTGATGGTACATGGGGATTTGAAATTTTCCATTAAAAAAAACGAACTAAAGAAAAAAAGTGAGTCCTGCAACTATCTCTGCTTAAAATGACCTATTAGCAGTTTCCCATTTACTGCTCCTAGGATTAAGTACAGGATCCTTAATAAGATCCACCAGACCCTGCGTGATCTGATGCCTGCCTGCCTCCCCCAGCCTCCCTTCCCCAGTGATTTCTATGTTCTAGCCACATGGGCTCCTTTTTGTGTCTTATTCCTGCTACCTGGAACAGTTTTGCCTGGAACAACCCATATTTTCTTTTCCTTCTTTTTTCCATTATTTCACAACTCAAATGTCACTTCTTTGGGGAAGCTTTCCTTGACCTCACCCCCTCGTCTAGGACACCCCATTGTCTATGATGCATTCTCATAGCACCCTGTACTTTTCCTCCATACACTTGTCACACTTACACATTTATTTGTGTAGTTGTTTAATGTCTCTCTTAGACCATAAGATCCACAGGCAGGGACAGTGTCTGTTCCCCAGAACTTAACACGGTAGTTGGCAAATAATATACATTCAGTATATATTTAAATTAACAAACATTTAACAAAGTTCTAAGAAGATGCCATGTTCTCTCTGTAACCCCATAAAGTAGCTATTATTATCATTTCTACTTTTTGCTTCCTTTACCTGTTTGGGCTGCCTCATAAGATCTCCTCTGAACAAGATTCCACGGCTAAAAACCCTGGAAGGTAGTGCACTGTACCAAGTCACCTTCCTTTCATGCTGCCTTAGCTCAAGGTATATGAACTTTATTTAGGAATTGTTCCCTAACTTTGGCTTGAGACATTCAGGTTTTCACCTGGCTTGGGTTTACTTTTTTCTTCCCTTTCCTTCCTCTCAGGTGGACTGACCCGGGACCTGAAAGCTGCCTCCAGCTGCTTTCTGATGGCATGTGAGAAGCCTGGAAAGAAGTCTGTGGAGGCATGTCACAATGTTGGTCTCCTGGCACATGATGGACAGGTCAACGACGATGGCCAGCCTGATCTAGGGAAGGCCAGAGACTATTACACAAGGGCCTGCGACGGCAGCTATGCCTCTAGCTGCTTCAACCTCAGTGCCATGTTCCTGCAGGGTGCCCCTGGCTTTCCCAAGGACATGGGCCTGGCATGCAAATACTCGATGAAAGCCTGTGACCTGGGCCATGTCTGGGCCTGTGCCAACGCTAGCCGCATGTACAAGATGGGGGATGGTGTCGATAAGGATGAAGCCAAGGCCGAGGTGCTAAAAAATCGGGCCCTGCAGCTGCACAAAGAGCAGCAGAAAAATGTCCAGCCTTTAATGTTTGGGTAGTGTGACCCACCCTCGTGGGCAACAGCTTGAGGCTGGCACCTCCTATTTCTGATGCAGCCTTTGGAGGCCGAGCTGCTGGAGCAGGAAGACTTGGGACTTAATGTCAGTAGCTCTGGTTACGTAGACCCATTGCCCCAGAGTGTCACCTACTGGATGTAGCCTGAAGTGTTGATTTATTCCTTTAACTGGTATGTTCTGTGAAGATACATTAATGGGGTCTTGGTTCTCAGACTCTTGTACCTCTGTGATAAACAGTGATCTAGAGAGACATAGAGATGTTGAGGACTGGGGAGGAGAGACAAAGAGCAGGAATTTGGAAAACCTAGCAGCCACAGAGCCTGAAGGAATCAGACATTATATTATCATCATGATTATTTTAGTTAGGAGGGCTTGAAAATCAGAAAGTGTCTTGATCTACATAATAGAGGGCTTAAGGATCTAAGAACGAAATAGTCACGACTGCCACCCTCTGACTTATGTAATCATTGGTGTGGGCTCCCTTTTTGCCTTTAGAGTCACATTTTTCAATGTATTTCATAGAGATTGGGAAGGGTAAAGGTCGTTATGGTTCAGGGTAGCTAAAGAGGATGAAATATAAGCCCTTTAGTGGAGACATTCAGAGTTAAAATTAGCACCCCCAGTCCACTCACCTGGTACTGCTTATCACGCACAGGAAACAGACTATTCCCAAGGCAACTTCAGGTAGGGATTTATAAGCAGTATGTTTTGTGACACATTTTGTCCCTCAGAACTGAAACTTTTTAACTGTCCATGTGAATAAACTATTTTGATTGATTAGTAGTTTTGTTATTAGTGTTCTCTCCAGATTTCCTGACTGGGGTAAAGATTATGTTCTTTGGTGCGGTTGTGCCTTTTCTTTTAGGAACGTATGCTTTTTTTCTATTATCTTCCTAACTTGTCACTAGGGGGCAAGCTTGTCATTTTCCTGCTGATCACAGGACCATTATTTCTGTCACCACCTACAGTTTGGGCTTCCACTTTTGCAGCTGTTCTAGAAGAGTTGCTTGCTGTGTGGATGAAGGTTTGTAAGCATAGCCTGCCAGCTTCTCAAGTTGATAGAGGAGAGGGACTTTCCCAAGAACAGAGAAGTTTCAAAAAGTGACTTTATTTAAAAAATGTAAAGTAGCTTTTGCTGTATTTCAAATAAACTCTGTAGGCCAAGAAGCATATGAAAAGATACTCAACATCACTAGTCATTAGGGAAAGGTAAATCAAAACCACAATGAGATAATTACCTTACACCTTTCAGGATGGCTGTTAACCAAAAAAAAAAAGTGTTGGAGAGAATATGGAGAAACAAAGCCTTATTCATTATTGGTGGGTATGTGAAATGGTGCGCCACTATGAAAAACAATATGGTGGTTCCTCAAAAAATTAAATATAGAATTACGATATGATCCAGCAATTCCACTTCTGAGTACATAGTCAAGAGAATGTGTAGGGGTCTCAAAGAAAAACTTGTACACCCATGTTCATAGCAGCAATCACAATAGCCAAAATATACGATGGAATGTTACTCAGCCTTAAAGGAAATTCTGATAAATGCTATAACATGGATGAACCTTGAAGACACGTTAAGTGAAACAAGCCAGTCACAAAAAGACAAAACACTATATACATATTTTTAAAATGCTATATGATACTTAAATGGGGTATCTAAACTCATAGAGACAGTAGAATGGTGGTTGCCATGGTCTGGGGAGGTGAGGGGTGGAAATGCAGAGTTTAATGGGTATAGTGTTTCAGTTTTGCAAGATGAAAAACTTCTGAAGATTACTTGCACAATGTGAATTTACACTACTAAACTGTATATTTAAAAATGGTTACAATGGTAAATGTTCTGTGTATTTTACCACAATTTTTTAAAAAACTAAACATTTAATTTTTGAAAACTGCCAGATCTGAAGTTTTTGGTTATTAAAGTAATATGTTCTCATGAAATGCAGTTTGGAACATAAAAGAAACAATTACCCCTCACTATCCTTTACCACCTAACAGCATTCTTTGGCCCAATAGTGTTCTTTAACCATCTTTTAAGAATCACATTTTTAAAAAAAAATTTTTTGGGGGAATGCTGGGGAACAGTTGTTTCTCCAGGGCCCCATCAGCTCCAAGTCAAGTCATTGTCTTTCAATCTAGTTGTGGAAGGCACAGCTCCCCTCCAAGTCCCGTCGCTGTTTTCAATCTTTAGTTGTGGAGGGTCACAGCCCACCATCCCATGTGGGAATTGAACTGGCAACCTTACTGCTGAGAGCTCACACTCTAACCTACTGGGTCACACTCTAACCTACTGAGCCATCTGGCTTCCCCTCTGAAAGCTCAGGGGCAGCTCATTATCTTCAATCTAGTTGTGGAGGGCACAACTCACTGGCGCTTGTGGGAATGGAACCGGCAATCCTGTTAAGAGCTCGCACTCTAACCAACTGAGCCATACAGCTGCCCCAAGAATCACATCTTTTGAATTAAATAGTGGATTTTATAATTTTGAAGAATTAGGTTAACTTGATTTTTGGTGGCAGATGTGTTGGGCTATGTTTTGCTTTGATTTTTTAGTTTCAGGTGTACAAAACAATGCAACAGTTAGACATTTCACCCCTCATAAAGTGATAACTCCTCTCCCCCAATCTATTGCCCCTCTGACATCATATATATCTATTATAATTCTATTGACTCTATTCCCTATGCTGTACTCCATATCCCATGACTATATATTATATTAAACTGTAGCTATGTTTTTTTTGTTTTTTTTTTAATTGGGGACTATTGGGGAACAGTGTGCCCTTCCAGGGCCCATCAGCTCCAAGTCATTGTCCTTCAATCTAGTTGTGGAGGACACAGCTGAGCTCCAAGTCCAGTCACCATTTTCAATCTTAGTTGCAATGGGCGCAGCCCACCATCCCATGCGGGAATTGAACCAGCAACCTTGTTGAGAGCTCGCACTATAACCAACTGAGCCATCCGGCAACCCCTCCAGCAGCTCAGTGGCAGCTCATTGTCTTCAATCTAGTTGTGGAGGGTGCAGTTCACTGGCTCATGTGGGAATCGTACCCTGTTGTAAAGAGCTCGTGCTCTAACCAACTGAACCATCCAGCCACCCTATAGCTATGTTTTTATGGACCAATTCCTACCTGGGACTCGTGGTGCCGGCCTGCCTTGGATCACATACTGAGATGCGGCTGGGAACAAAGGAGTGAGTATTAATAGTGTCAAAATGTTATATTACACCAAAGTTATTAAAATGCAGAGAGTAATAATTTACTGTCCGGAAGATCTAAGGCCATTTCATACCCAGGTTGCTGTGGGAAGGAATAGGTTAATAATGGCCAGCATGGTTGAGTTTCTCACTTTTGTTCAACCTTTTTTTTTTTTTTTTTCTTCAAATTTTTATTGGAGAACATTGGGGAACAGTGTGTTTTTCCAGGACCCATCAGCTCCAAGTCAAGTCATTTTTTTCAATCTAGTTGTGGAGGGCACAGCTCACTGGTCCATGTGGGAATTGAACCGGCGACGTTGGTGTTATGAGCCCTATGCTCTAATCATCTGAGCCAACTGGCCGCCCCTTGTTCAACCTTTGAGGCAAGGTTTGCAAATGGGTTTTGATGAGAGATTCTGGTCACAGCAAACAGTATCATCACTGTGTCTCTGGCCAACAGGCATTTGAATCATTAACAATTATTTCCAACGTTTTTCCTCCCAGTTAGGCTGGGGCTGGGTAGTCTAATGGGGAAGAAGTTTCATAATTGACTAGTGGTGTGTGTTCTCCTTGGTGTTCTCACTAAAATCTGATAGTGCAGTGCTTGGTGCTGTGAGAAAGGGATGCAAGAGTCCCAGAAAGGGAGGGGAAGACTGGAGGGTTTAGAAATTTGAGTTTTATCTTGTGGGTCATGCAGAGTCACTGCAGGGTTTTGAGCAAGAGAATAAAATGATCACATTTGCAAATTAGAAATGTGATCATTGGAAGTTTTCCACCATAGTGTGGAAAGTGGAGGAAAGTCGTGGGGGTGGGAGGTGGGTGGAGTCAATCATGGGGTTAAAACCCCAGATTTCTAGCCTGGGCACCTGGATGGACGGGGGAAACCTTCATATTGATTTGGAGCCTTTGAGATCAAGATGGGGACAAAAAACTTTTTTGAGCTGTTTGGTAATGATTTTTAAATTTAAAAATACATTTTAATTTGTTAAAGTTTTATGAAATTGCTTGAAAAATTTTGTGAGGCAGCATGACAGAGGGGAAATGCCAAGACTTCAGATCTTACAGATGTGTGCAACTCTGGATTAGTCAGAGGCATACCAGGCATGAGTGTTTAGAGCACCTAACAAAGAATGAGAAATATAAATTAAAAATAACTTTATATTTTTGAAAAGCACCAAATAATCACTTTGGGGGGGAAAAAGAAAGCTTTTTTGGCTTCCTAACATTCATTTTGCAGTTTAGATCTATTTTATTTTGAATTCTACATAAAGGTTGAGGGGCACCAGATTCTCTGCATTTCTTAGGTCTACAGGCCTTAACCTGGGTTCCAACCTGGAGTTTGCCTTTTGTTGGCTGTGTGACCTTAGGCAAGTTACCCAACCTTCTGGGTCTTGGTTTTGTCACCTCTCAGATGGTGATAACAATGCCTTCTACTAGGGTTGTTAGGAGGATTAAATAGTAGCTCTTATGATAGAATGATAAATGTTTCTTTAAAAAGATTGTTATGGTACCAGATCTTACAATTAGATAATTGTTTTCTCTCCAAGTGGCAATAGTGGCAATGTTAGCTTGTGAGTGAGTCTAGCTTTTAAAATAGGCTGCCTTGCTGCCATTCTTTTAATATCCAGGGAGCTGATGGTGAGGCTCTCTAGGGGGTTTTGGGGCATAAAACAGCTGCAGGAGGCAGGCCTGGTGAAGGGGTAGGGATGGGGCCTGCCTCCCACCAGCTCCCTTCTCTGCTGCCCCAGTAGAGAGTCACTGAGAAGACTTGCACCTGCTGGGGGCCCAGAGTGGAAACTATTCCCAGCTGGTGCCCCTCCCCAGGCTTGAGGAATGGTGATTGTATTACAGTTTATAAATCAGGCCTCCCCACTGTCTTAGGGGAAAGGCCAAAATTCTTTGCCCAATATACAAGTCTCCCCACCCCCATAATACAGTCCCTGCCTCCATATTTAGCTCCATCTTGTTTAACTTGGGCTTCTGCAACAGGGAATTAACTGCTCGTAGTCTCTTCATCACCGCCAAGAAGTAACAACAAAAACACTCAGGCCGTTTCTTACTGCCTTGTTTTTGTGATGCTGGTTCCTCTGTCTGGAATGTCCTTCTATATTTTATGGAAAATGACCTTCATCTTTTAAGACTCTGGAAGCATTCCCTTCATCCCCCAAGCTGGTTAAAGGCTTTCTCTGTCCACTAGTGCCCCGAGTTTCCATCCATCACAGCACTGTTCACACTGTGTTGTCATCTGTGTATTAATGGTCTTTACTTCCCACAAGACTGAGTTCCTGGAAAATGGGACATGGTTGGCTTCATCTCTCTCCTCAGTGCCCAGAATGAGGCTGGGCCTGGGCTCGGCCATCAGTGGTTGCTTGCTGAGATGAACAGCACAGAGGGGCACTCCAGCAACCTCCCGATCACCCCAAGACAGATCAGGCCCAGGCTCCCCTCACATCCAAGAACCGGTATAAGCTGCAGGGCTGTACTGTTTTTGAAACTGCTTATCAAGAAAAGCTCCTGTCTAAGCCACAGTTGGCAAATGGTGGATCAGTAATATTTACTGGGCTCTGTTCAGGAAGGTATCTTTTTTAAAAAGGTTTTTGAAATAATGAAGGATCCAGCACAATGCCACCCTGGCACCCTAAAGTACATACTCAGTAGCTTAATGCCAAGAAACCAATGTTAATATCCTCATGGCTAAAGAATCACAAGTCCAAAGATGGCACATTTTTTTCTTGGAATACCAATAATATTGAATTTTAGAGTTCTTTTTACTTAATATCTTTCTTGAAATCCTAAGAGTTAACGGTCTTTGCTCATCATTATAATGACGTGTTCCCATGTTTTTCTCCCTGATTAGTCTATGAGGCTCCAAAGACAGGGACCAAGAAATCTATCCTTTTTGAAATCCTTCAAAGATTTCTTGTCCCCTACATCAGTGACATCAGTGGTGACCCCCTACACCTCAGTCTCTTGGGGCACCTGCTTAAAACAGAGAATCTTGGGTTCACCTAGTGGTACTAAACAAAAATCGGAATTTTAAATAAGCAAATCCCAGGAGCTTCTTATGCATACTAACGTGGATGACCCACTCAAATGGTATATAGTCCCAGCGCCTGAGCTTGGCACCACTACCCCTCTGCAGTCTGGGCTCCACAGCTTTGTCTTTCAGAGCAGTGCCACCAAAATTAGTGTTCTCACTAATCTTGCACCTCTTGGCACAAATCTGCCTAACTCCTATTAGTCTTTCAAATTGCAACCCAGATGTCACCTCCTCCAGGAAGCCCTCCTTGTCCCCCAAGGTCTATGATGCTCCAACAGTCCATGTACTTCTCACTCTCAGTTCTTTTCACATGGTTTGGGGCAGGCTATAAATGCCTCAAGGGCATGGATTATGTCTAACTCAACTCTATTCCCAGTGCTTAGCTCAAGACCTGGTGCAGATAAGGTATTTAATAAATCTTTATTGAAGGAAAGGGAAGGGAAGGGATTCAGAATAAATCCTATCTTACTGTGGATCCATTGAGCATTGAGAAGGTAGCATTTTGGGGAAGGATCTGAATTTAAATCATTTCTCTGCCACATACAAATGTGTCGTATAACCTCTCTGAGCCTCGTATTCCTCATCTCTGAAGCAGGGATAATGTTTACTCTTCAGGGCTAATGTGAGGGTTAAAGGGTTCAATGAGATAAAGTAAGTGAGGTGCTTAGCTCAATGCCTGACATATTTAATTGTGTAATAAATCACTGAAGGGCTATCTTCTGGAAGTGGAAGTAGTCCTATTCTGTACAGCTCTAGAGAGCAGAACTAGATGCAATGGATGGAAGTTTCAAGGAGACAGACCTCAATTCATAGAGGTCTGAATAGAAGGAAGAACTTTCTACTTGACAGAATGGGACGTCTTGGTGGGAGGTGAACTTCCTATTACCAAAGTGTGCAAGCCGAGGGTAGATGCTCACCTGTCAGGGATAATGCAGAGGAATCTGATTCTACATGATTTTGGGGGTGGGGCATGAGTGTGGTAAAAGATGGGAGCCCGTAAGGCATTTCTATTAAGTGCCCTCCATAATCATTATTCATTCAACCAACACTGAGAGTCTCCTTTTGGCTGGGCCCTAAGGTTGAGCACTGAAGACACAGCCCAATCTGACAGGTTCCTGTCATTTAGGAGCTCACAGTCTAAATAGCGATCATTTATTGAGTATCTATGTGCTAGATGCTCTAAACCTCTCAATAACCCTCTAAGGAACCTTTCATTCTGACCAATGCTCAGATAAAGAAACTGAAGCCCAGATAGACAAAATGACTGTAAAGAGACACACAGACCCAGCGAACAGTGCAGCTGGGATTAAAATTTAGTCCTTCCTGTCTCCTTCCCCTGCTTTCCACTACCCAAGGCTGCCTGCGATCCAGATGTTGAAAACTCTTTGCAGTTGCAGGGAGATCCCCAAACAGCACCCAGAGCCCTTTGGCACCAAGCAGATGCTGATGAACATAGTTAAAAGGCTGAGGTCAGCTTCAGGGGAAGATATGTTCTCCCTGCAGCATATTCTGTGCCCCAGGGTTCTCTCCAGCCAGGGCCATGTGGAGGGCCCAGGAGAACATGCTGAAGTCAGACCTCACTGCTCACATGACCAGCTGAGCTGCCAGGGCCAGGGCTCCCTCAGGGAACTTGAAACCCAGCTGGGTTCCACCAGCTCCAAGAATAGCAGCTGACCCTACCCTCCTCCAGCCGGTGACCTCCGATCAGGTTCCAAGAGGCCCCAGCAGACTCTAGACATTAGTGGCAGCAAGCTTTGACCTTGAAGCTGCTCTGGGGTAGGGTAATAACAGGTACGTTTATTAAGGGCCCACTGTGTGCAGGGCACCTCCTAGAGGAGGGGACATCCTTCAAGGGAGGTCTAGGAAATACGGAACCCGTTTTACAGATGAAGAAATTGGGGCTTAGTAATAATGAGAACTTGCCCAAGGTCATAGAAAACATGTAGCAGAGCAGGATTCAGCCTGGGCTGTCTTTGCCAGTGACCCTTCTTCTGTGAGGAGAGAAGAATATTTTCAAGACCTCAGAAACGTCCTAGGCAGAGGAGACAAATTGCATTAGCTTTCAGAGCGATGTTATTCCAGCAGAATGGGGCCCACGTGCTTAGATACAGAGGATTTGAGAGCCAGGAGAGAGATCCTAGAGTGCACCCCATTCACCTGAGCCTATTTCCTCATCTGTAAAATGAGAATTACACCCACATGGCAGGGGAATAGGCATAAGCAATAGACTTTGGAGCCAGACAGACCTGGATTCAAATCCTCCCTCTGGAGATTCCTAACAATAAGACCTTGGACAAATCAATCTCTGCCTCTCTGAGCCTGTTTCCTCATTCATTTGTTCTACAAATGGCTTTTGAGCACCTACTATGTGCCAGGCATTGTTCTATCAGGGGATATACATCAGTAAAAAAAGCAGACAAAAATCACTACCTCTATCACATTTAAATTTTAGAGTTCTGGAAAATACCTCATTGGATTGTCATGAGGATTAAATGGAGGAATGTACAGTAGTGTAATGTGCCTGGTAAATAATAAGTACTCAGTTTAATGATATGATTACTATGATGTGAACATCTGAACATGGTCAGTGCTCAGTGAAAGAACATTTCATTTGATACTGAATTCAACCATTTCATGTAATAGACAAAGAAACTGAGACCAGAGAGGGCATGAAATGCCTGCGGTTGCCCAGCAAGGCAATGGTAAGTGCCCAACGCCTAGCCTGGTGTTTGTACCACCATCCACTAAACCCAGATGGCTGTCTCTGACAAAAGGAGCCAAGGAGGAAGGTGGATGGACTAAATATAGCCAGTGAGGTTCAAGGTAGGCTTATAGCTGATTGATGGATTCCAGAGCCCAAATGGACTTTCATTCTCTCGGAGCCAAACGCTTCCCGTTTTTCTCGAGTGTGCCAGGATCTTCCCAGGCTCAGCCTCCACAGGAACAAGCACATAGTAGTATGGGCTGAGGGTGCGGTGTGGTGATAAAGAGCCGAAGATACAGGGTGCTGCTCAAGCTCGGCTTCATGGATGAGCCCCTGTGCGTTTGCATGGGGCCCATGCTTGGTTTAATGCTCTGCTGTCACAGTCTTGAAATTCTTAATAATTTTTAAACAGGGGCCCTGCATTTTCATTTTTATTTCACTAGACCCCACAAATTATGTAGTTTATTTATGTAGGTGCTGTGCTCTGGGATGGGAGGCAGCAGACCCTGACCAGCAGTGGTCCTGGGACTTGTCAGAGGCTTGTCAATCCTGTGGACAAGTGGCTGAGTCACCAACAGACAAGGAAAGAAACCAGACCAATCCCCACAATCCAGGTCTGGCCTGTGACTGCAAATCTCTAAGAGACCTTAATGGGGTAAGGGAGAAGACAGGTTCTATGGAGATTCTGGGGGTAGAAGGAACCCACAGAGACGGGGCATGGTCGGAGGGGGATTTCAGCTCAGTGGGAGAAAGACTTCCAGCAGTCAAAATGTAATCATAACATGTAAAATATACCTCAATAAAGCTGTTAAAATGTAATCATAATATTGGCAGCTAACATCAAGTAGGTGCTTACCATGCACAAAGCATTGTCTAAGTACTTCATTGGAAATATGGAGGATAGCAGAATGGTCAAGAACACAGGCTCTAGAGCCATAATACCTGGGTTCAATCCTGACTCTACCACTTAATAGTTGTGTGACCTGGAGCAAGTTATTTGACCTCTCTATGCCTCTGTTTCATCATCTGGAAAATGGGGATAATAACCTTGAGTTTACATACGGAAAACACTAAAATAGCATTTGATGTATACTAAGTACTGTATATAAGCATTGTTATTTATTTAATCCTCAGGACAGTTCTATGTTATAGGTATTATTCAGCATTATTCCCATTTAACAGATGTGTAAACTGAGCCTTACAAGAGGTAAGTGACTTGCTGATCACAGAGTTGGCCAGCAGTCAAGGAAGTATCAAGGAGATTTCAACCTTAGGAGTTAGGTCAGACTTCATGATCATTATTCCCAGTGCTTACCAGAGTAGGCATCTGGTAAGTTTTTGTTAAATTAATCAATTAATTATTGCTTCTTTTATGTCTGAGATTCTAAGCCTTTGGGAAATGTGTGTTCTGGCTGGAGGAGGATTAAGGAACCCGGCCGTCTTGGGATTTCTTACCAATTATTGGCCTCAGTATAATTAAGTATCAAGTATGTTCACTCTAGGCCTTCTGAATTAACCTCCTATGTGCTCCCTCCTTTCATCCTGATGAGCACTGCTCAAGCTCCAGTCTCTTCATTTCTCTGAACTCTGAACTCAGCACCACTGTAATACTAATCCTGGTCTCTCATATCTGCATAGCGCTTCACAGTGTACAAAGCATTTTCATATTCAATGGTTCATTGGTCTGTGTGGCAGACAGCTAGCTCAGTACTCATGCCATGCCTCTGAACAGATCCCAGCCAGCCCCAACTACCAGCCCCAAGACCAGGGCACACTGTATGGGAGGGGTATGTAGTCTGGACGAAGGGGGAGTTCGGTGAGTTATTGCTCTCTGGGTGGTGTTTGGGTTTTTTCTAAGCCAAGGAATGGACTGAAAGGGACAAGGCCCTCAACAGGAAGTGTTCATGGTCGCTCATGCTTAAGATCTCAGACTCAAAACCAGTGCTGAGGGAGAATTAGCTGAAGGCAGGCAGTCCCTCAGTTGCTTTGGAAGTTCAGAAAGCATCGCTTCATGAAGTTGCAACTACAGAGGGCTGGGTCCTAGACCTTATCCCTGCCACAAAATATCTTTTTCCAAATTGCCATCAACTTATATCCAGGATTGCTGTGGGACGTACAGTGGAGTGCCACCATGTCGATATTTAACAATAGAGCAGTCACTCTCTGTCAGGTACTGTTTTAAGTGCTTTGTAAACATTAATTCTTTTAATTCTTCCAACAGCCCTATGATATAGGTACTATATTTATTTAACTTACAGAAATTCAATTTTACTTGCTGTGAATAAAAAGAATGGAAAGAGAGAGACCAATGATACATTAAAATATAATTTCACTCTCTCAGCATATGGCCCAGGATGGTGTGTCACGAGAGAGGTAAACCTGTTGTTCCTTCCCTTGGCGTCAGGTCCTACACACCTCATAAAATCCTCAGTGTGTGTGCATTTCACCACACTGAGTGTAATTAGAGTATGTAAAGACATGTCTTGCTCCCAGCCAAGCCAATCTCTTCAGATATCTCACGAAAGAAACAGCAGTCAGTTGTAATGCTAGAGGAAAAATTGGCTGTGCTATTGAGAGATGGTCCTATACTTTATGGGTGATTAAAAGGATTTCCAACGATAATTTTGATCATACGTGATTTTTTAGAACCTTATCCTAGGTAAGCTTTGACTGAACTATAACTTACAAATAAGGTGACCAATCATCTTGGTTTGTCTGGGACTAAAGTGATTCCTGGGATGCAAGACTTTCAAGTGCTAAAATCGACAAAGTCAGCTTGTCCAGGCAAACCAGGACAAGCTGGAACTCTACCCCATAACACATCTCTGGGCCTATGGTGAGGCCCTGTTGAGGCCATCCTCCATTGTATCATCCTTTATGAGGACCTTAGGACATTCTCGGCTGGCCTTCAGACCAAGAATTGTTGTTTCCCCCAAGGAGTAAGTGGTTTGTTTTTATCTCATGAACACTGTGAGTTGTACAAGTAAACAGGTTTCCCTTTTTGCCTTGGCTGCTGGAAGCCTTATTGCTAAATATGTAGACCACAAATTTAGCTGTGTAGATCACTATGTTCTTGTACTTTTTGCATCATTTCAGGCTCCGCTTTGTTTTTTTCAATCTTATCTTGTCCTGTCTTAAACGTAATGATCTTGTTTTAGTTTAAATGTATTTCTGGATTAAGGCAGGGTAAAATCAAACCATTCTTAATTTAGAGTCCATGAGCCCTGCTGCCAGTCATTGAAAATCTGAAATGATATGCAAAATTTATGTGTATATACATTTTTTTTTCCTGGGGAGGAAGGAGCCATACATTTTAATAATTTTTTAAAGGAGTATGTGTTCCTCAAAATATTAAGTGCCATTGGTACAAGAGAAACAAGAAACAAATACATGCTTTTAGTAGAAGGAAGTTGGAAAGTTGAAAATTTGAATTGTAATGCTGGTATTTTAAAATGTTGCAGTGATGGTATGGAGGAATGTTGGTGGGGCAGAACATTGGAAAGGCAGAGAGAGGAATATTGGTGTGGTGGAATGTCCCCCATAGTGGAATGGCAAGGTGACAGAATGTGGTGAGCTGAAACATTAGTGTGTTAGAATATTAGTGTGTTTTGGAATTTTGGTGTAACGGGGTCCCTACCTCTGAACACCTCCTTCCAGATGTCCTGGCATCCTCCTTGCTCAGTTTTACTTCAAGGATGGGCCTCTATCTGATTCAGCTTCTAAATCTCCCATATTCCCTAGCTCAGTGCCCTGTAGAGACCCAATTGGCTCTTAGAGCTCTCACTAATGGGCACCTGGCTGGCTCGTGGGTTTCTATCAATTTCACACTGAGATGTCCATTCCTTTTTGACTATGGCCACTCTCCTTTGAGATCGGTCTCAAAACCCTTGCAGACTTAGGACACCATGTCCAATTCCAATGTCCTTGGTACCTGCCTCAGGTCATGCCCAGAGGGCATGCCAACCTTGTGGCTACTCTAGGGTACCCTGGCTAAACTACTGGCCAGAGGGCTGCCTGCAGATGGGGTGCTTGCTAGAGTTTAGTTTCTGGAGCCATTAGGTTGAAGGCAACTCAGGATTCTTGGAGTTGGTCAGGAGCAGGGGAAGCCAGTTCAAAGTTAAGGGCGAGTTGAAACTTCATTATCAGAAGAACCTGATCCAAAGGTCAAATCCAGGAGTTGGGATAGGATAGAGACTGCTATCCTTCAGCCTGGGGTTTAGAGTGGGAATAGACGGAGGAGGAGTTGGGGTGAGGACTGGGTTCTTGGATGTTGTTTCCTCTTTATCGATTCTTTCTTTTTGTGTTTTGTTTTTTTTTTTGTCATGTCTTTTATTAACCCATATACAATTACTTGTCTTCTGGTTTGTTGAAGCAATAGGTCAGACATTTACCACAATAATGTCTGTCAAAGTGTCTAGCATAAAAACTCCAGCACCACATTCATCTGAAGGGCACTCTTAATGAAGGCGACTGATTTTGCCATTCTCATTTACCTTATACGTAGTGTTTCAGGACAGCCAGTTTAACCTTCTTCCTCTTATGCCTATTCTTCTTGGGAATTGTGTAAGACTTCTTCCCTTTTTTAGCACCACCACGAAGTGTCAACACAAGATGAAGAGTGGACTCCTTTTAAATGTTGTAGTCAGACAAGGTACATCCATCTTCCAGTTGCTTGCCAGCAAAGTCAGTCTTTGCTGATCAGGAGGAATTCCTTCCTTATCCTGGATCTTGGCTTTTACATTTTCTCTTGTATCTGAGGGTTCAACCTCAAGAGGGATGGTCTTCCCAGTAAGGGTTTCCATGAAAATCTGCATCTTGGCGACGATTCCACTGCAGATGGCGGATGGGAGAGGAAGAGCACCGTGCTGGCCCATACGTGTCGATTCTTTTGATGAACTAACATTTGCTGTGGCCTTTCTGTTACAGACCTGTCCATACCTCGGAATTAACAGTCTGTAACACAGGAGACAGGCCTATAGACAATGACAACCCAGTGTGGTCAGGGCTGTGACCTGGGGTAGCTGTGGGAGACGAGAATAAGTCCCCACCCAGTGTGGGGATGAAAAAACTGTTACTAGAGGAATGCTGTCTGAGCTGATTCTTGAAGGAGGTGGAGGAGGGGACGATATCTGTGTGGTGGAAAGGCTGCCTCAAGGGCCAAGGCACATGGAAATTCCCCAGTGTTCAGGTATCGAAAATGGCCCCATTCATTGGGCTGCACAAGTTTGATCTGTTCAGGTCTAATTGCCTTCAGACTCCTCTCCCAGCTATGCCAATAACCCACAAATTTAAGATTGTTGCAGTCTGTGCCAACCAGGAGAAGATAATTAATTGGCTCTTAATGTTTGGAGACATTTCCTGATTATGAGAGAACAGGATTATCTGGAGGTGCAAAGCCTCCTATCTCCCAGCCATCCTGCTTCCATGTCCTTTCTTGTGGGCACACACCTTAGCCTGGCCCTCATCCCAACAGCTGGGTGGGCCATGTACTCTCCTGCTGTCCATCTCAGTTACATCAACTTTAAAATGAGCTCCATAGTGGTGTGAGGAATATTCACTAAGCTGAGTGGCAAGAGGATTGAATTCAAACCCTGGCTCCTGTACAGAGGCTTCACAGATGGCGCTGTGTGAGGATGGGCAGGACACGTCCTCTCTCTAGGCCTCAGCTTTCCCATCAGTGAAAAGGGAGAATGCGTGCAAAGGTTGCTAAGGCCTCTTTCTGCCTTGACATTCTGTGTCTGGGTGGAATCCTGGATGTCCTGTTTTCAGCCTGCTACTTTAAAATAGAGGCCGTGTGACTCTGGAGACAGGAGATCTAGACAGGATTTGGGCTTACTTGCTTTCTGAGCTAGAGACAGTCACTAAACCTCTCTGAGCCCTAGTGTTCTCATTTGGTAAATTGAAGTAATACTTACCTCACAGGATTTTATGATGCTCCAATGAGCTAAAAGCAATATGATTATGGTGGCAGTGGTGATGGTGGTAATGATCTGGCGGCATAACAGTCAGTCTCTCAGAGTAAATTAAAAGTGTAGATGTTGCCAGGAAGTTAGGGGCCAGCTCCAGAGTCACAGGGAATGTGCAAAAGTCTTTGAAAGCCTTCCCCATGGCTGAGCAAACATTCCCAGCAAAAGCTATTACTGAGGGAGAAAGGGAATTAATCTTTCCTGACTACCTACATCCATTTGTTGCTTCCATTCCTGTGAGATGGGTCTTAGTATAGCTACCTACTAGCTGGGTGACCTGTAAATAAACCTTTAGAGACTCAGTTTCTTCATCTGTAACATGGAATGTTACTTGACTCAGGATTGCTGAAGACTGCCCAGTATCCAAACACTTTGCCTATCTGGAGGAATTCCAAGCTATGTGGAAGCTGAAGAGGGCAGCAACTCTTCCCCTGACCTCTGTGGGCCTGGGCTTGCCCGAGTTGGTGCCCCACCTAGGCCTTGAGCCTGGTGGGAGTTAGGCAGAGGGGTGAGGACAGTCAGAGATTACTTCAGGTGGATGCAGTGGGGACAAGAGCCCAATAGTATACGGTGAGCAGTAAATGGCTGTGTGGCCCGAGGTGGAATCTGTCCTAAACAGAGTTCTTGTGGCAGGACTTTAACTGTGTCCAGCTGCCACTTCCTGGCTCTCCAATCTCTCCGTCATTTCAGTGAGCCATCAAACGGCCTTCCAATAAAGCCCCTTTGACTTAGTTTTGCCAGGCATGATCTTAATTGTTTGCACCTGAGAATCCTGACTGGTGCAGAGTAAACCATGCAACATGCCAGACACAGTGCCCAGCATATACTAAGCCCTCAAAAAGCAACACACACACACACACACACACACACACACACACACACACACACACACACACACACAGGTTCAGAGAAGTACAATGACCTCCTTGAGGACACACAGCCGGGCAGTGGTGTTTGTATGAGGCTGACCATGAACGTCTTAGTGGTACATTGTATTGAAATCACACTTTCTATCACAACAAATCATTGTCGAACAATTTATTGTTGAGTCAACTGGTTCAAAAGCCTCAAAATACCCAGTGAGGCCCACAGGGCCAGAACACTTTCTTTAGGCAGAGAGGAAGGCACTAGCTCAGGGTAACTCTGTAAACAGCAGTCGCCTGGAACCCAGGTGGTGGTCTGGTGGTGTCCGCACATGTGTACATGCTGCTGCAGCTAGTGAAGCAGCCCCATCTGGATACATGGATACCTGGTGCATTAGCGATCTGGAGTGAGTCAGCAGCTGCCTGTGAGGACATCGGGGAGGGAACACCATGTACCAGGACCTGCAGAAAGGAATGCTCCTCTAGCCACTATGCTGATCTGGGGTGTGGGAGGATAGGGGGATGGTAATGGGGTACAGGGTGGGGGTAAGGAAGGGACAGGTGGAGTTATCCTAATCTGGGGCCACCTCTGCTGAGCCTACTAATCAAGGGTGGTTTTGACTACTACAGTGTTGGCATAGCAGCTTAATTGGACCTAATGGGAGAAAATGTGTGATGAATATGGATGATACAGGCAATGAGGCCCCAAGGAAAGCTGGTTGGAGGAAGGGTGATGAGCTGAAGATAGGTCTGATGGGAATGAAGCTATGGCTCCATTGGTGAGCTCATGGACAGCAGGGACAGCTGCTCCTCCCCAGGGGCTTAAGCCCATCCTGCTGACCTAGGTCTCCACGCTGCCCTGGCCTGCAGACCTTGCCTTCACATTCGCATGGAATCAGAGAAAATGTCAGACGTACAGGGTTCTGGAGTTAGACTCAGACTGAGGATTCTAGAATCATAGACCTTTAGCATCACATATGTTAATCAGAAAATTTCAGAATCTAACAACTGACCATTGGAGGCCCTTGTGACAAAATTTAGGAATCCTTCTCCAGTCTTCATTTAATAATGATAAATCACATCTTCCGGGCATCTCACAACTTCCAAAGACCATTCACGACTGTATAGTCATCACATGGGAGTAGGTATTATATAGTGCTTTCAGGTTAAGCAATGTGCAGACAATCAAAATGAACTGGTTGAGACTGGAACCCAGCTTTGCAGGATAAATTCTATTTTCCATATGCCAGGGTTTTGATATCCTTGACTTCTAGAGTTATAGAAACACTTTTAACTACTTGGTATAATGTGTCCAAACTCTCATGTTTGTTGTGTAAATTCTGCATGGTCGTGTACTGTTTTTCTAATGCATTTTGGCGTATTGTGATGCACTAACACGTGATTATCTTTGTTGCAACAGCATAATCAGAGCCGGTGCATTCTGAGGTAGCTTTTTATCAGGTTTTATCCAGCACTATTTTCAGTTCACAAAGGACTTAAACAACGTATCCAAAAATAGATTTGAAGTCACTAATGTAAAGACTGAACCTCAAGTCACTCAAGGTTTAGTCAGAACATGTTCTGATTTTCTTATAATAAAAAGTTAAACTACCAAAAAATGCGGAAAGACAAAAAACAAAGGAAAAACAAGCCTCCCTGGTTAGGAGCGCTTAACGTCACAGAGGAGTGGTTGTGGTGAAGGCCAGGTGCACCAAGCCAAGCGGAAGAAATCTGTTAGGATTCTGCCAGTGACAGGCTGCGGGTAGCCTGGGGCAAATCCCTGCCCTTTTCTAGGTCTCAGTTTCCCCCGATTTCAACGGGGGATAATAATCCTGTCCAAGGGAAATTCGGGAGTTTATCAGCCCTGGGGGAGACACGGCTAAGAGAGATGGTGAAGGGGGAGGGGTGCCGAACAGCAGGGAGCTGAGAGGGGCTTGCGATCTCCATGGTAACGCACAGCGGCCAGGGGAGGAGGCGGGGTTTGGGAACCCGGAGCTGGAGGGTTTGAAAACGAAGGTTTCACAAAGAAAGCTCTCTCCTTCTTGGAGAAAAGCGTCCTCGGAGATAGAGCGCGGCGCTAGGAACAGCCCTTTGTGCCTGATGGCGCCGTGACTCTGGCCTGGTGTTACAGACAGGGACAACAAGGCCCGGAGAGAGGACCACAGTGGCCCGCAAGTCCCTGGCAGGGAGGTCGTTTGAACCCAGCCCTGCTGCCTTCTAGTCAGTGCTCTTCTCTGTACCAGAATGTTGTTTCTCTGAAGCTTGGTTTCCTCGTTTGTATAATGAGACGGTTGAAAGGAATGAGTCTCTGAGGGCCCTTCCAGCTCTGACAGTGTTCGATAAAACTATCAGCAAACTCACCCGAGATGTGAATACTAAAATGAGGATCCTGTGTTCTGTGAAACATGGGCATTGTCTCATTGTCTCTGGGTCCCCACCCCAGCAAATAGGGAGGCACAGAGTGGACATTGGTGTTTATGGAATGAATATTTATGCAAATGTACGCCTTCATTCTTTTGTTGCCCAAGGTTTAAAGAGCACCTACTGTGTGCCAGCCAGGTACTCTGATAACTCAGAGAAGGGCAGGAAGGAGAGGACTCCAGTGCCTTGACCTGCCTTACAAAATACACTACGTGCATGTCCCAGGGCTTCCCAGCCAAGCATGGTTTCTCCCCATCCCCAGTCTCCAGGTAATGTGAGTAATTTGGGAGGAGTTTGGTAAAGGGCTTATTTAAAACAGGGACTAGTGATAAGGCAATACTCCAGTGAGTAATGTTAGGGCACTAGTTACTACCCTGAGGTCTAAAGGAGTAGGGAAGGAGAGCAATTACTAGAATCTGGAGACAAAGAGAGCTTGTGGTAAGGGCAGACTGACAGGAGCTATGTACCTTGGTCGAGAGATGCAGCCAGCCCATGATGTAACTTCAGGGAGGAAACGAGGGGAATGTATACTCTGCTGGAACTCCAGTTGGCCAAACCCTACCAGAATCCAGAGATTCCATCCTCGGTGGAGAGCTCATGTGTGTTCTAAATGGTCTCATTTTCCAGCAGGCCAGTTTAGGCTTCCTTACATAGTGACACTGCATTCCAAGAGGGTGAGAGAGGGATGCTGCAAGGTCTTTTGAGGCCTAGACTTAAAAGTAGCACAGTGCTACTTCTGCCACTTGCTATTTGTCAAAGCAAGTCACAAAGTCAGCACAGAAACAAAAGATGGGAAAATACATTCCACTGCTTGATGAAAGGGGTGGCAAAGTTACATTGAACCAATGTAACACCATGTATGAGGTTAGTATAACCTATCTTTGAACTGATGAATGAAGAAATCTCAGCCCCATTGTAGTTGTAACCCCACACTATCAGTCTTCCCCCAATAGCCTGAGAGCTCCCCAAGGGCAGGATGTATGACTGATTCATTTCTTTGTAGAGCTCAAGGCGAGGCCTGGCATGCAAATGATATTAGGTATATGTTGAATGACTATGGCTGGAGAGGGGGTTTTGAATGGTTTACTTGTACAAAGACCAAGTGGAAATCTCTTTAAAACAGAAAGTTGACATTATAGAACATTTCCCTCTACCTCTTTGAGACCCTTCAAGTATTGCCATGGTCCATCAAATACTGAATTCAACCCCCACTTCCTCCACAAAGGCTTTCAGACTATTTCTTTTCTCCTGTTTTAGAATCTCTGCTAACTCTAATGGCCTTTGTCCTACAGCTTGGCATTTGCTTTTGAGCTGCTCTCATGGGGTTTCCTGAATCAAACCTACTCTTCATCCCTGGTGAGTAAGTCCCTAAGGGTAGGGCTGCATCTTCTATCCTAAAGTGCTTGTCACAGTATGTCCTTAGTCAACACTCCCTGAATGGACCGCCCACTCTGGGTGGCCTTGATCCTGTGAGGTATAGAGACATGCAAGGAGCCATTCATGCCCTTGTGGATGAGTGCTCCACACAGCCTCCCAGGTCTCTGGGACATAGCAAGTCCCATCACTCTCCTGTGCTCTAACCTGTGGCCTGGGCCTCAGTTGCTCCATGCTCTGTCCCTTGAGCTAACGGGGTATAGGCTAGGAACAGCCGTGTCACTAATGGTAGTGGAATGACCTCCTCCTCCTGACAAGAGGAGATATATCCAGGGCTTGATTTCTTGTGAGCACATGAGCCATCACTGTCCTTCAGACTTCTGAGGTTTCGGGAAGCAAAGGGGCAGGTGTTCAATAGGCCCAATAAAGCAGAGCTTCTGGGTGGCAAATTTCACTTCAGTGTCGTGAAGAACATGAGAGCAAGCTATCAGGTAAGGTATTGAGTTGCTTTCCATGCTTAAAACCCTTTCCCATCGCTTCTCCTTACCCATAAAATAAAGCCCAAGCTCCTTAATACTGCAAAGGCTTCAGGACTTGGCCCACATTTTCTGCCAGCTTCATCTCTCACTATTCCCCACTTTGGCTACAGTGTTCACCAAGCCACCAAACTGAACTGCTTATTGTTCTTGAAATCATTATGTGCTCTCTTAGCTCTGGGTGTTTGTGTATGCTGTTTCCTTTGCCTTGAATGCTGTTCCTCATCTTGTACCGCAACCCTCTTTCGCTTGTCAGTGGGTCTTTCAAGACTTAATTCAAGCATCACTTCCTCCAAGAAGTCTTCCCCAAGCCCTTGGCTGGTTTAGGGATCTCCTGTAGACGCCATAGCCATGAGCTACTTGAGGACAGATCCTGGGACTTCTTTTAGCCCACATCCTGGCAGAGAATCATTGTCAATCAATGTTGAAAGAACAAATAAATGTGAATGTTTGAGGAGAGGCTGGAAAACCACCTGACAGGAGTGCTATAAAGGCGAGTGGAAGGTTCTAATATTTCCAAGTTTTAAGATTAAACAGGTCCCTAATTCTTGATGAAGATTCAGACTCCCCAGCTAGCCACCTCCACCCAGTGCCCTCTAAGTGTTTGTTCACAGGCAGGCACACATACATGTTCTGAACATAACGGGGGAAAGCAATTTACAAGAAATAATTGCTGGTCGATGTGTGCTTGGGAGCAGCGCTGAGCTCAGACTATTTCTGTCTGTGCGTCAGCCCACCCAGCTTCCTTCCTCCTCCTCAGCTGCCCTGGGGGAGGGGGCTCTGCTGCACAGGTTAGGCAGTTTGTTTTCAACCCAAGACTCAGAAAAGCCAAGCCCAGTGAGAGCCAGCTCTGAGGATTGATTGAATTCAAACGAGAGAAGCTGAACCTGGGGGTTGGAAAGGAGCTTTATGGGCCTGAGATGCATAGGTCAGCAAAGGCAGCACACACAGTCTATTTTCCATCCATTCCCACCCCATCCACACAGGTTCCTGCTGGGGAAACTGTACCAGGTCTTCAGGGCCCTACTCAGTGTGAGGTCTCCTAACCTCTCCAGCTCTGAGTCCTCTTTGTTCTTCCTGGTCAGGCTGGCTCAAAGGGTGGTCCCAGCCCAGCAGCATTAGCATCACCTGGAACTAGTTAGAAATGCAAATTCTGGGGACTTACTCCAGACCTACTGAATCAGACACTGGGAAGGGGGAGAGAGGCGGGCCCAGCAATCTGTGTTTTACCAAGCTCTCCAGCTAATTCTGATGCAGCCTGAAGTTTGAGAACCACTGCCTTCAGCCATTGACGACCACTTGAGTTTTTAGAATTTACAGATCATCTTCTACTGTCAGACCCTGAGCAGCCTAAAGTCAAGGACCATATTGGATTCTTCCTTGTAACCTCCCAGAAGGCCCAGCACAGAAAGTGTTCAGAGAAAAATTGGATTTGACAGCTGGGGATAGATACCACGGGGAAAGGCTGGATCTGTCCTGTGAAAGGTCAGCAACTGAAAGTCAGCAACTAAACCTCCTGCAATGTTCAGTTCCTGGGCTGTGCTGGGCTCTCTCTCACTGTTTCTGAACATGTCTTCTGACCTTGTCGCAGATGAAAACTTTGACTCATCTTTGATGATTCAACTCAGACATCACTTACTCCTCCCTCAAGCTGCACGAAAGGCTGCCATTGGGCTAACTGTCCTTTTGTGTGCCTACCTTGCCCTCCATATGAACCCCTCAAGGGCAGCAGCAGTGGCCGATTCGTTGTTGTTTCTGATAATCTGCACAGGTCCTGGCACAGAATAGACACCACTGGATGCACAAGAGGTAGACAAAGGTGCTGGGTTTAGAGTGCTGAAAATAAGACACACACATGCACACACACAATACAACAAATAAAGCAAAACTAGAACCGAGGTCTCTTGACTTCCAGCACAGGGCACTTCTGTGGGTGACTCACCCTGCCTTGCCACCCTATCATGTGCCGCTGGCTGGCTCAGGCCCCATGTACAGCTATTTAAGAGTGCCAAATCCAGCAGCAGGTCAGGCCACTGTCAGGAATGTCAAGAGCTGCTTTAAGTGGCTGCTTTAAGAGTCTTCTCGATCCTGGCCTTGCACTCCCAGGGCAAAGCCTGAAGCCACTGCCAATGTTGAGGAGAACAGGGGGGCTTCTCCCTGATTGCATGGAGTTGTTACAGTAACAACTGGGATCCATGTCTTAATTCCCTTTGGCCCACAGTGGGCTAGGCAGAGCAGAATAGCTGGGTCCACAGCAGGGCCTGCATGGGTTTCCTGGGAAAAGTCCTCATTTATCCCACTAGGCACCAAAGTCCCTTCAATCAGCCCCACCCCCACCTTTTACTGAAAAGAGACTTCAGAAGAGGATGGTATAGAGACATTTATTGGATGTTTATGGGGCTGGTCCACGCTGGCTTAGATTGGGGACAGGGCCCTCCTCAGGGCTGCCTGGAATGTCATGGGTGGTCACTATGGCCATGAAGCAGTGCTGGAGGAGGCGTTTGGGGTCCGCAGCCTGTTCCTCATTGCAGTCCAGCTGTGGCTTCAGGAAGGGGTGACTCTGCTCTAGAGCGCTCATTCCTGGCACCTCCACCGTATTACCTGTATTCACACCTTGGCGGTCAGGGGACAACTCCTCAGGGTCTGGAAAACAGCAAGCTGAGGGCATAGGGTTTCCTCCCGCATTCCCTTCCTTCTCACCAGGCTCACACACCATGGCTAACTTCTGTGAGTGCTTACCTTGGGCGGGACTATGTTCAGAGACTTAAATGCATCATTCATTTAACAAATGTTAATGATATGCCACGTGCCACGTCGTGCACTAGGAGCTGTCAATGTTTCTAATGAACTTAAAGTTTAGTGAGGGAGACAGACAATAAACAATTGTTAGGAAATATGAAGATGACCTC
Organism: Rhinolophus sinicus; assembly: GCF_036562045.2. Classification (NCBI taxonomy): domain Eukaryota; kingdom Metazoa; phylum Chordata; class Mammalia; order Chiroptera; family Rhinolophidae; genus Rhinolophus; species Rhinolophus sinicus. The sequence goes on along the minus strand of NC_133756.1, from coordinate 22,174,184 downwards.
CACCATAAACCCATGAGGTCGATACTATTAAAAACTCATTTTATAGCTGAGGATACAGGTTTACTACACAGCCAGTATGCAGAGAAATGCTGGAAAATTTTTAAGATGTACATTACTTTCTTTAAGAATAGATTTCATGACTTTCTTTATCTACTGCTGTATTCTCTTTTCCTCTTAAATTCGAGTTTAAAAGAAGGATTGCCTGATCACCTGGCTTTCTCTACTTATCATTCATGACTTATTCGGCTACAATTTATTTGCAATTTACAAACCTGAGAACATTTTGTCATTAAATTCCACGATCACTTATAAATCCTTATCTCCCATGACTTATCAGCATTTGACACAATTGAGCATCCCTGCCTTTTTGGATAAAAAGGGTATCAAGTGTTCAAGCCAGAAACGTGAGTCATCTCTCACACCTTCTCCCCCAGCCCCTTCACAAAGCCAAGCAGTTCACCATGTCCTGCTGATTCCAGCAAATCACCACTGCTATATTCAGCCATTTAACTCCTCAAGGCCACCACTCGCTGTCAGGCTTTCATCTTCTTCTGCCCAGAACACTGGAACAGCCTCCAGGCAGGCCGCCTCCAACCTATCCTCCAGGCTATAGCCAGAGAGATCTTTCTAAGGTCAAGTAAGTCCACGTACTGTTCTTTCAATGTCCTCCCATTGCCTGTGATACGTGAGGTGGCATTCAAGGCTCTTCACATACTGGTCCCATCCCTTCTCTTTAGCTTCATTACTATCTCTCATGAACTCTGCTTTGCCACACCAACATTTTCATTGTTCCATAAATGCGTCCATTCCTTCACATCTCTGGATCTTTGTGCTGTTTCTTCTAGAATGACATTTTATACCCTCTCTGACTAGAAAACTCTTATGCTTTAAGACCCATTGATGGAGGATATCTAGGAAGAGTGAATTTCAAGAAGGAAGTGGTATTGGATATTACAGTTGGATACCCAACATCCATTCTACCCCTTCCCCACCTGGCAATAGCAATTATTTTGGGGTGGGATTGGCCCCACCCCAGCTCCAGGAGTGATGCCGGATTGATCTGAGCCAATCAGGGAATCCCATTCCTTTGCCACATGGATGGGCAATCAGTACATAGCATTTCTCTGGGCATAGTGACTGGTTTAGGGGTGGGCACATGAACTAAGGTGTTCCAATGAAAGCTGAGCTCAGGCCTCCCCATCTTCCTCCCTCCCCCATTGTAGAAAGAGATAGCTCTCTCTTTCTCCTCCTGGCTAGAAGGGAACAAAAAGCATGGAGTCCCAGTGACTGCTGGCAGCCGACTTACTATCATGAGAAAAGTCAGTCTGATGAGAAAGCCAACACAAATTGAGGGCAGAGTTGACAGAATCTTAGATGATAGAGTCATAAGCCTGAGGACACTGTACTTCTATTCAAACCATGCCTATAGCTCACCCCTACTTTAGGACTGCTCACCTATAGAGTCAATAAATTTCCTTTTTTGGTTTGTTTTGTTTTGAACTTTCTATTTTTAAACAATTTAAGACTCACAAGAAGTCACAAAAAGAATACAGTTCCAGTGTATGCTTTGTGTAGCTTTCCCCATTGAAAACATCTTACATAACCATAAGACAAATTTCAAAACTAGGAGACTGACATTGATATGATACTATTAACTAAACTACTATTAATCCTATTCAATTTTACCAGTTTTTTTTTTAAAGTGTATTTTTCCAGGACCCATCAGCTTCAAGTCAAGTAGTTGTTTCAATCTAGTTGTGGAGGGTGCAGATCCCAGTGGCCCATGTGGGGATTGAACTCGCAACCTTGTTGTTAAGAGCACCGCGCTCGAACTAACTGAGCTAATTGGCTGCCCGCAATTTTACCGGTTTTTATATGTACTTTTTTTGGGTGTATAGTACTATGAAAGTTTACCACATGTGTAGATTTATGTAACGACTGCCACAATCAGGATAAAGAACTGTTCCCTTACCACACAGAAACTTCCTCATGCTACCGCTTTATAGTCAGACCTCCCTCCTAAACCTAATTTCTGGTAACTACTAATCCATTCTCCATTACTCTAATTTTGTCATTTCAGAAGTGTTATATAAATGGAATTATACGGTATACAACCTTTGAGACTGGCTTTTTTCACCCTGCATAATACCCTTGAGATCCATTCAAATTGTTGTGTCTATGGAGAGTTTATTCCTTTTCATGGCTGCATATGTTTCATTGTATGGTTGTACTATTTGCCCACTGAAACACACATTTGGGTTGTTGCCAGTTTTGTCTATTACAAGTAAAGTTGCTATGAACATTCATGTATAGTTTTTTTGTGCAGATATATTTTCATTTCTCTAGAATAAATACCTAGGAGTGTAATTGCTGATTTGTGTGGTATAAGGGGCTGAATGCTGGTCCTCCACAGATATCAGGTCCTAATCTCTAGAACCTGTGAATGTTACTTTATATGGCAAAGTGTGATTAAAGTAACATTTTTTAGATATCCTGAATTATCTAGGTGGGCCCTAAGTGTCATCACAAGTGCTCTTATAAGAGAAAGGCAGAGGAAGACAGACACATAAAGATAGTGATGTGAAGATAGAGGTAGAGATTGGAGTGATACAGCTACAAGCAAAGGAATGCTGACAGTCACCAGAAAAAGAGGCAAGGAACAGATTCTCCCATGGAGCCTTTGATTTTGGCCCAGCAAAACTGATTTTGAACTTCTGGCCCCCAGAACTGTGAGAGAATAAATTTCTGTTATGTTAAGTCACCAAGTATGTGGTAATTTGTTACAGTGGCCATAGGAAACTAATAAATATAGTTAAGTGTATGTTTAACTTTATGAAAACATCAAACTGTCTTCCAAAGTGGCTATACCATTTTACATTCCCACCAGCAAAGTATAAGAGATCTGGTTGTTCCACTCCTCACTTGATATTGTCAGTGTTTTTACTTCAGTATTCTGATAGGTGTGAAGTGGTATCTCATTGTCACTGTAATATTCACTTCTTTAATGGCTAATGAAGGTGAAACATATTTCCACGTGCTTATTTGCTATCTGTTTATCCTTTTCAATGAAGTGTCTGTTCAAGTCTTTTGCTCATTTTCTAATGGGATTGTTTGTTTTCTTAATGTTGAGTTTTGGAGATTCTTTATATATTATGGAGAAAAGTCCCTTGTCAGATATGTGACTATTACCCAGCAAGGGGATTGTCTTTTCATCCTCTTGATAGGGTCTTTGGCACCACAAATTTTTGAATTTTGATAAAAACCAGTGACCAATTTTTTTTACTTAAATGAGTTGTGCGTTTGGTGCCTTGTCTAAGAAATCTTTGCCAAAGATTTTCTCCTGTTTTCTTCTAAAAGTTTTATACTTTTATGATTTACATATAGCACTAGGATTTGTTTTGAGTTAATTTTTGTATAAGGTGTAAGTTTATTTTTTTTTTTAACCTATGGAAGTCTAGGTGTTCCAATACCATTTATTTGAAGATTTTTCTTCCCCTGTTGAATTGCTTTTGCACCTTTGAAAAAAATCTGTTGGACATACTTATTATGTGGGTCTACTGCTGGTCTCTATCTTGATCTATGTGTCTGTCTCTCCTCCAATACCACACTGTCCTGATTGTTGCTATTAGGTTGGTGCAAAAGTAATTGCGGTTTTTGCAATTATTTTTAACCTTTAAACCACAATTGCTTTTACACCGACCTAATATATACTTAAGTCTTACTAAGTAGTGTGATTTCCTCCAACTTTGTTATTCTGTTTCAATATTATTTTAGCTTTCTAGTTCCTTTGTCTTTCCATATAAATCTTAGAGTCAGTTTGTCTATATATATATACAAAAGAACTGCTGCAATTTTTATCTTTACTATGCTGAATCTTCCAATTAATGAATATGGTATGTCTCTCCATTTATTTAGGTCTTCTTTGATTTTTTTCATCAGCATTTTGCAGTTTTTATTACACAGATTCTGTACAGGATCCTAGTTTTATACTCAAGTATTTCATTTTGGGGGGAGTGACTATAAATGGTATTATTGTTTTTAATTGTGGTCTCCAATTGTTTGTTGCTAATTTATATAAATATAATTGATGACCTTACATACTATGACCTTACTAAATCCACTTATTGGTTCTAGGAGGTGTTTTGTGCATCTGTGTGTGTGTTTTGTAGATTCCTTGGGATCCTTATTTAAGCTTGCATTTTAAGACATTCCATTTAGTATAGGGATTTAGTTCAATCTTCTATTCAATGCAAGAATCCCCTTAGCTGAATCCCACATTTAGCCTTTCCCTGATTACCTTTCAGGCTTGGGGGTGCTTTTGTTTTTTTAATTAAGAGTTACAAATTGATGAACCAGATAGACCAGAGAGATGAGGGTGTTCTTTACAAGGGTATTTCAGGTCTCATTCCAGGAAGGTCTACCTTTATTGAATCACTATCTGCCTCCCTATGGCTCCCCCCACTGATCCCAACTCTGTTCTCTGGCTTCTCACAAAATGTCTCCTCCTCATGCCCCAGGACAGCCTTATAGAGATGTGAGGCCCTAGACTGTGAGCCCTGAGACTCCTTTGCTCAAGGCCAAATGTCCCCAGCTCTTCAGCTGATACTCACATGACCTGGCTCCGAGACCGAGCTGCCTGTGATCACCCTCTGATTGGTCAAAGTCCCTCTTAAATTGTGGGGCTCTGAGTAGCAGAGCAGTTATGATAAGATTCATGTTTGGCCAAAATGTGCTGGTACAACAATCTTATCTAATTCTCCTAACAGCTCTGAGGTGGGTATTATTATTCCATGTTATAGAGAAATAACTGAGGCCCAGACAGAGAAAGTCAATATTGACACAGCTATTAAGTTTTGGATACAGGATTCAGTTTGATTCTACTTGATTCCAAAGCTTGGACTCTTACCACAGAGCAAGCATACCCTTAGTATAGGTTAGGAACTAGGTCCTGGGGATACAGAGGCATTTTAAGTCATAGATCCTATCTTTGAGATATCAACAGACTCTTGGAGGAGACTAAGATGTAAAAATCTAAGTGCCTAATAGTAATAAAAATGAGAGCTAACAATTGTTAAAAGCCTACTGTATGTCAGAGACTAATTAGCTCCTATGTAAGCATCACCTCTAGATTTTACAACTTTCTTAGTAGATATTAACATATACATGTTAGAAAGTAAATTGAAGCCCAGAGAGAAGTGATTTACCTAAGTCCACACTATAAAAGTGACAAAGTCAGATATAGAGCCAGGCTCTCTGATATCCCAAACCAGGGTTGTACCTTCCTACCTTTATCCAAGGACCTCTGTGGCCAGTCACCACATTGTCTGGGGTCAACCACATTATCTGGGGTCCTTGACGTTGAACTTAGGACTAGCCTGTGGTGATTAGCCAGGAGAGGAGTTCTCAGATTCTCCCTGCTTGGAAATGAGATAAGATGGACTCATTACTGAGGCTTGTTTGGGTCATAGGTACCCAGTGTGGTTAATTAAAAAGCACTGGGCTCTGAGGCAACTGAACCCTCCTCTGGAAGGTAAGAGGGGCTGGTGCAGGGAAAGATCTTTGACCTAGGAGGCAAAGGCTTGGACAATTGGCTAGGTGACCTTGGGCACATGACTGTCCCTTTCTGGGCCTCAGCTCCCCATCTATACAGTGAGAGCGTCAAACTTGATTTCTAGCAGCCATTTGAGTCAATGAGAATGACTGATTAATGATCTCCTCACCAACCCCTTTCAGAAGAGGATGAGAACTGAACTGTTGTTTTGTTGTTGTTGAGAACTAAACTCTTACCTCATTTTTCTTCCAATTTTTTCTTTTGTCTCTTACTAAATGTACCGAGGTTGGAATATCAACTCCACGCTTACCTTATCTCATCTGCTAAATAAGGTTGATAATAACCGCCTGGCAAGCTAGTTGAGCAGGTTAAATGGTATAATACCCTGTTTCCCCGAAAATAAGACCTAGCCAATCAGCTCTAATGCGTCTTTTGGAGCAAAAATTAATATAAGATCGGGTATTATACATTATATTATATTATATTATATTATATTATATTATATTATATTATAGACCCAGTCTTATATTATAGTAACATAAAACTGGGTCTTATATTAAATTTTGCTCCAAAAGACGTATTAGAGCTGATTGTTCGGCTAGGTCTTATTTTCAGGGGAACAAGGTATGTTTAAAGTCCTTATCACAGCATCTAGCACAATAGTAGGGACTCGGTTACACTTCTGATTAAGTTAGTTCCTCACCAAGTACCAGAGTTATGGTCTTTGTTGCATCTCAAGTTTGGGGATGGGGTGGAGGTGGAGGTGATGGGACAGTACAGAATGCCTGGGCAGCAGAAGGGGCCTGTTTTTAGAAAGTCTGTTCCATTTCCACTCTGCTTTTGCCAAGGCACTCCCCATCCCGCCATTGTCCCCACACTCAGAGATCAGGACCCTGAGGTACAGTGCAATGAGCATGGGCTTTAGAGTCTGGGAGACTGGGGTTGACATCCCAGCAACACATGTTCACTAGCTGTGGAGACTTGGCTGATTCACTTCCCTTGGCTGAGCCTTGGTTTCCTCTGCTGTAGAATGGGGCTAATGATCTCTTTACATGTCCTACTGGAGAGGGGGACAGCAAACAAAAACAAAAGTCTGTACAAAGGGTAAAGTTCTGATAAATATAAGATAGTGGACTATAAACTGTCCCGATGCAGAAGGAAGAACAAGAGGCTTCTGGGAAGAAGAAGAAAGGGAGGAACTAAGGGCTGAGTCTGGGCAAAAGACAGAACTGAAAGCTATCACTCAGTAAAAGGTCAGGAAATGCGTTTTCAATCTTGAAAATAAAAAGCGAAAAGCAAGAACACAAGCTGTCTCAAACCCTGGCAACTGAATAATCCAGCTGGTGGCTGAACAGTAAAAAGTAGGAGGGGTGGTTTTCACTCAAAAGGCTGAGGGATGAACTGTGTTCCCTTTGATTCAGAAAGCCTGGGGCCAGTGGAGGAGATAAGGTGGAGATAGATAAGGGGACCAGGACACAAGCAGGAATACCCCATAGACCCAGCCTGGTGAGGTAGGACTTTGGAGGAAGGAAAACACATGTATTTGAATTTCAGCTCTACAGTTTACAAACTGCTACCCCCTTGGGTAAGTCATCTAACCTCTGTGATACCTGGTTTTCACATCTGTCAGTGAGTGATAACGTCTACCTCACTCGGGTAGTTGGGAAAAGAAAATTAGATGAGAAAGTGCATGTAAGGTTTCAAACAATGCACACATAGTCTGGTACATAATAGGGACCTCCCTTGCACAGCACAGGGATAAGGAGAGGAAGGAGAGTAAAGATAGAGTTGGCTCTGTCACCCACTCACTAGGTGACTTGGGCCTTAGTTTTCCTCATCTGTAAAATGGATAGTAATAAGACCTACACTCTGCCCATTTATTGTGAAGAGCAAATAAGATGGCCTATTTCGAGCTAGCTCATTCCTTTTAACTGTGGTATCATATTTCATTATTCCTGTCCTGATGGACATTTAGTTTGTTTCTAATATGACAGGCTGTCATGATATCCATCTTTACAAGGCCTCTTCTAGCAGTGACTATTTCTCTAAGGCAGATACTTAGAAGTGGAATTACTGAATTATAGTGTACATACTTTTAAAATTTAAACAGATACCGCCAAATTTCTCTCTAAAGTGGTGGTACCAGTTTATACTCTTACTAGTATATGAGAGTATCCATTTCCCCCACCCAATCTTCTCACTAGTAACATGATCCATTTTGGGACTTTTGCCAATGTAATTGTTAAATGTTAAGTTCCTGTGAACCTCTGATCACAACATTTTTGTCAACAGATCAATACACAACTTTGTTTGGTGTATGTTTCTGTTTAAAGACACCTTATTGAATATATATTGTTAATTCATTAATGGCCAACAGTACTGTAACTCCTGTCTGAACAAAGTTTGTCTAACACATGCATTTGCTCCACAAGGCACAGGACAGCCTTTTCTGTGCTGAGGAACACAAGACAGCACTTCAGCACTACATTTGGGGGCCATTTGAATAGTGAAATCATCAACAAAAATCATAAAAATGTAAAAACATGGCACTCAATATACCATGAAAAGGATACTTGTTTACAGTATGAAAGCTGAAACAAGAAGGCAGAGCATGGCCTTGTTCAACCTCAGCTAGGAATGTGTGTGATGGGGCAACTCAAATTTTTTGCCACTCTGCGCATGTCCACATCTGCAAACGACCTTGAAAACACTGCAAGTATTGATTTTGAGGTTACATATAAATTTTAGCAAGTAGGCCAATTCACAAATATTGAATCTTCAAATAATGAGGATTGCCTGTCTGTGTGTATTTATATTTATAATATCTTTGCAGTCTCTCACTTGTTTTTTAACTTTATGTATGTCTTTTGTAGTATTTGTATTTGATGTTTATTTGTATTTTATGTAGGCAAATTTGCCATTTCCCCCTTATTTAAAAAAATTAAATGTTTTTTTCAAATTCCTATATTTTTAATTAGTCTGCTTCTGGACTTTCTATTCTAGGGTTTCTCAACATCAGCACTACGGACATTTTGGGTTGGCTAACTCTTTGTTGTGGAGTGCTGTTCTCTGTATTGTAGGATGTTTAATAGCATCCCTGGCCTCTACCAAAAGATACCAGTAGCACCCCACACCCAGTTAGTTGTGACAACCAAAAATATCTCCAGACATTGCCAATGTCCTTGGGGAGCAAATTTGCACCCGGTTGAGGACACTGCCTTGCCCAATTCTGTCTGTCAATTTCTGTGCCAATATCAAGCTGACAAATGTAAGAATTTTAAAATGTCCTATTATCTGATGGGGGAAGTCCCTCCTTGTCTTCCCTTTCCAACATTGTTTTGTTCACTCTTGAACCTTTACTCTCCTAGATTAATTTTAGAGTCAATTTGACGAATTCCATGAAATCTTTTGTTGGGATTTTTATTTATAGATTAATTTGGAAAGAACTGATGTGTCTATGATATTGAGCCTTCCTTTCCATATACATGCCATATCTCACCAGACAGTCAGGTTCTTTTATGCCTTTCATTAATTTTTATGATTTTTTTCCTCTGTAAAAGTTGAAGTCTGGGCTGTCTCTGGTCTCCCTAGGTTCAGACAATGCTCAGGCTTTCTTCCTATTCTCCTGCCACTGCCTCCCAGGTCTTCTGCCCTCAAAAGCCATCCCTCCTGATTTTCACTGCTCAGCTACAGCAGGATTATTCATAGTCATCAGGATCTGAGAAGGGTTCCTGTACTATTGTTTGTTGCCCAAGTTTGTTGTTAAGTTGGAAAATTAATTTTTTACAAATGAAAAAGCCCTCTCTGTCTTTCTCTGAATCTTAGCTGTTGCCCACCCTGCCCCTTCTCCCTGTCTGATGTTTGCCATTCTTGCTTCTTCTGCTTAGCTCCAATTCCTCCCGTCCAGCCTGCCCTTACTCCCTCTGGTGCCCCAGGGTGAATGACCCTGTCACAGCATAGGTCTCACTCAATCCTGCCCACATACCTTTACCCATTATTTTCTCTATTCTGGAATGCATTTTTCTCCTCTATTTGCCTAACCAACTCCTTCACTAACTCAACATTTATTCAAGTCTCCTTTCCTTTTTGAAACCTTCCTGACATTTGATATCAAACAATTTTGGCTTAATGATATATCTGCACAGACCCAGGGTGGTGGGCAGAAGAAAGAGCATGACTCAAGACAGAAAGAGGTGGGCTGGATTTCAGCCTGAACCATTTACTAGCTGTGATACGTTGAGCAAGTCACCTAATCTCTCTTAGCCTTGATTCTCTCATTTGTAAAATGTAGATAATAATACCCATTTTGAGCATTGTCTACCAAACTATACTAAAAGATCTTTTGTCAATAGGGACTTGCATCTTTCACAATGCCTTGCAGAGGTTGTAAAAAACGTATGCAATAATGACTTGTGAAAAAGCAAATTTTTGTTTTGATGGCCCTGTAGAGAGGCTCTCAGTGGCTCATGCTAATGAAGAAATGGGTAGTCCAGAACATCAGATTATCGAAAAATACCTGTATTTAGTGACTAAATAAATTAAATTTGGGGAGCAGCAAATTTTTCTAATTGTATTTTGTGTGGGGTAATCTTAAAATCAGTCTGCATTTTCTAAGGGTAGAATAAAAACATTGTGTTAGAAAATTCACAAGATGGATTAATCTTTGTGTAACAAATAGAATGCTGACTAGATCAAATTATTTTGATAAACACTAAGCACATGAAGAGTTTAGGATGGAAATGTTCAGATCATGAATGTCCTAAGAAATATGCTACTGTTTCTGAATATCCCAGGAACACTTCATGAGGCACATGTTGCAAAAATCATTTCTAAATATCTCCCCTCTGTAAAAATACCAGCCTGGTGAATACAAGGCCCCTTTCTTACCTGTGGTCTGTAAGCTTAAGCCTGGGTCCAACTTTGTGTGGGGCTTTGAGCTGATGAACAGGTAACAAAGCACACAGGCAGTGACAATGAAGGCCAGGACGACCACCGCTGCTATGGACAGGCCCACAAGAGCACCAATGCTGGGGAGAGAAGACCATAGAGGAGCTGAGTGTCTGGAAGGGACTTGGGAGACAGCATGTTATAGCAGAAGTACTGTAGGTATTATAGAATCAGTCGACTTCGACTCTTGTTCTGTCTCTACTTGTCTTGAACAGGCTTTCTGGGCCTAAGCATGAGAAAGAGCATCAAATATATGCCAAGTACTCCTCCCATACATAACAGGACATGCCTCAGTGCCACCATGTACTTGGGACTGAGTGTGTTCCCTTTCTTCTCCTCTCCTTCCCTCCCCACTTTCTCTAAACCTGTTCCCACTCAGGGAGCTGGAGATGATCTGAAAGAGCTGTCCCCACACTGCTGTTTGTTAAAAATCAAGACACATAATAGGCCTTAGTTAAAAACCAACTGTCCTTCCAGCCTCAAGGAAATTTCTGAGCCACCCTCCACCAGTGTGGACTCCACAACTAGAATACCTCCCTGCCACTGGTCCCTCAATTTCCAACCTCACTGCCTCTGCCTCAAATCAGGCCTTGGTCACTTGGTCTCTAGACAACTACCTCGTAGCTCACTGGGGGCCACTTTCTTTCCTGTTTCATATAATCCTTCCCTATCATCTCCCCACACTGGAATTTTACCTGTTCTTGAAGGCCTATCACAAATGTCTCCTCCTCAATAATGCTTTCCTTGGTCATCTTTCTCTTCCTTTTCTTCCCCCCATGCCAGGCTGATCCTTTAGCACTTCCCACTGGGTCAGGAAGCCCAATGTGGTAGGAAAAGAGCATAGAGCTTTGGAACCAGACTTACCTGGGTTAGGACCCAGCTCTGTAACTAACTCACTGTGCAATCTTTTTTTAAATTTTTTCCCCCTCCTTCCACCTCCCCCCTCCTTTCGCCTCCCCCCTTCCCACTCCGGTTCAAGCCGTTGTTTCTCAGTCTAGTTGTGTAGGACACAGCTCCCTGGCCCATGGTGGTATTATGAGCCTTGTGCACCCCGACTGAGGCAGTCGGCCGCTCACAGCAGCTCATGGCAGCCTGTGGCAGCTCATGCCAACCTCGGGCTGCTCACTCCAACCTCTGGCTGCTCACAGCTGCCCAGCTCTAGGGAGAGCTGTTGTTCACAATCTTAGCTGTAGAGGGCGCAGCTCACTGGCCCATGTGGGAATCCAACCCACGACCTTGGCTTAGGAGGACAGCGCTCCACACCTGAACCACAGGGTCAGCCCCCACTGTGCAATCTTGTGAAGTTGTTTAACCTTTTGAGCCTCAGCTTCTTTGTCTGAAAAGGGAGAATGATCAAAACACAGCACCTCACAGGTGGTAGTGAGGGTGAATGATATGTCATGTTCTCGGCACATAGTAGGTGTTCAACATAGTACTTGTGTGTTCCTTAAAGGCAGACTCAGACCATTTTTAATCTGCTTTGTCCTCCCCTTGTACAAGCCCTGGACCATAGTAGGCAGTTAGTAAATATTATTGTGTCAGGCACTGTTAGATGTTCTCCCAAGGTAGGAGATAGGTAGGCACCAGGCTTTGTCTGTGTATTCTTCCTGCCTACAATTCAAAAGGGTTTCTGGACCCAATTCCAAAATGTGTGTGGAGATTTCTCCACACCAACAAGCAATTCTCTGAACCCAGCAGCGTGTCATGATCTATCCAATTCTGACATGATCTACCCAAGATAGAATCAGATCCAACAGGTTGCAGGTTCGGTTATACAAGACTGCCCACCCCCTCACACACACTTCAGACACCAGCTATAAGCTCAGGCTCTTCCCTGTCCTTCTGACTAACCAGCTATAGATTGGCGGTTCCAATGATCCCTTCCTTGGGTTCAATTAATTCGCTAGAGAGGCTCGCAGAACTCAAGAAAAACCATTTACTCTCTAGATTACTGATTTATGATAAAGAACATTAAATGATATGAATCAATAGCTAAATGCTGAGATATATAGGGTGAGGTCCCAAACTAAGGAGCTTCTGTGGGGCTTGGGACACCGTGGCACATGAAAGCATTCTGGTTCCCCAACATGAAAGCCTTCCAAAAAAAGAGCTGTCCTTCGGGGTTTTTAGGGGGGCTTCATTATGTAGTCATGATTGACTAAGTTGTTGGCCATTGACAATTGAACTTCGTCTCCAGCCCTCCTCCTTTCCTGGAGGTCAGGAGAGTGGAGGGGACTGAAAGTTCCAAACCTCTAATCACAAGGTCAGTTCTCCTGGCACCCATTCCCCCACCCTTGGGTGGGGTCCAAAAATCACCTCTTTACCATAACAAAATTCACCTTTGTCATTCTCAACACTTAGGAAATCCCACAGTTTTGGGAGCTGTGAGCCAGGAATTGTTGATGAAGACCGAATAGCTTATAAATCACAGTATGACAGACTCCTTCTCCAGCTTTTCTGCCCACCGCCTCTCAGACACCAGCCCCCGGGTCCTGCCTTTACTGTTTTTGCCAGATCTCACTGCCAGTTAGCTGACGGCTAAGTAGATGATGGCTAATTTCCACCAAACAGACACCTTAGAGCTTTGGAAAGTCTGCATTCCCACAGCTAAATAAATTATTGGATACACCTGCAATGAAATAGTATCGCGCCATTAAAAACATATTTTTAAATATTTAAGATCAAGGCTAAATTCTGATGAGATAATGTTAAGTGAAAAGAGCAGGACACTACTAAATATATTGCATAACCCCAACTCAAATAAATAAACAAACAAATATATACATAACTGTACATACACATATGTAAGGTTGGGTAGACATACACCAAAATGCTAATAGGCTGTCTCCCGGTGTAGCCCCGGTTATGGATGTCCTGTCCATGTCTCATTGGGTCTTATAATTGTGAAATATTCTGACCAGAGTTTCAAATGCCAGCATTTGTATCTCTGCCCGAGGGCTTTCTTGGGCCCCTGAATAGTCTTTGTCTGCACAGTGAGCAGGTGAGAAAAGTGCCTCCCCACCCCCACCAGCACATAACCAATGACTGACAGAAGTTGGTATGTAAATACCTAGCTTCCTGGCCCTCAGGTGGGATGACTCATAGATTCTACACTGGCTGGCAGAGTTCAGCAGATTTAAGCTGTGGTGACCCTTCCTTGGCAACACCATGGTTGTTAGCTCCTTCCCTTCCCCACCCTCAGTTCCCCAGGCTCTACCAGTGTTTTCTAGGATTGCTTTTCATATAAACTCCTTTTCTCTGAGTCTTTTGGGAACCCAAGCTAAGACAGTGGATCTTCCATGATTTCTTTCTTTATTTCTCCTGCCCTTTCCACATTTTCCACATAGAACATGTAGTACCTTTAGTTCTTGTAAGTATGTACATTAATTAAACATAGTTTCCTCTTTTGAGCTATACTTACTGTTTATAAGGCTCTTATCTGGGAGACTTGTGCTCAGGTTGGGACCCCACCTTTCATGAGGGACATCTATAGGCATCTGGATGGAAAGGGCCCTCTAAAAATAGGGTCCTATGAGGAGTGTGTAGGAGAGCTGGGGGGATATATCCCAGGTAACTGGCCAATCAGGGAGTGGGCACTGTCTTTGATGGTCTGTCAGGAGAGAGGAATCTGCCCCCAAGGACAGAGCTGGGACAGAGCAGGGAGGCCCCAAGAGGGAACATCTGTGCTTGGTATAAGATGAACTTTAAGTGGTCAGAGTTGTCCCATGGTGAATGTACTACCTCACGCTGTGGTAAGTTCCCTAATTATTGGACAGGTTTGCACAGAACACCTGGATGAGTACACCTTTCAGTGAAGTTAAAGATTCCTGCCCTGGGTGGGAAATTGGATTGAAGAGCTAGCTGCTCACTAAGATTTATGACTCTGAAAGAAATTAAACACCGTGACATCCTAGAAAAGAATTGGAGGGGCAGGCTAATATGTGTTAGGGGTTTTGAGTCAGGCATTTCTAAGTTTGAATCCTGATTCTGTCACAAATAAGCTGAAAAATCCTTCGCCTCTTAATCTTCATTTTCTTCATTCATAAAGGTTCCTATTTCACCAGGTGTCCATAAAGAGTAAATGAGACAGTGAATATACAGTGCCTGACCACCAACTCTGCCCTCCAGCAAGGCTTCTGCCTTTTGGCTCACATCCTGGTAAAACACAGAACTACTCAGAGGGTGATGGTAAAGTAGACCACACAGTGATAGGACCAGCTGCTTGTCCACAGGGAGTCTTTACCTCTTGAGACACGCCTTTAAAGCAATTCTCCTTGAGCACTATCAAGGAAACACTGTTTGCCTGGAGATTTATATGTTTTTAAGGGCCAGCTTTCACTCAGAAGGGCCAAATGGAGTCTCGAACAAAACAAGGTTTCCACCCTGCAATGGTGGAGCTCTGACAGAAGCATGCCAGAAGGGTTATTTCAGGGTATGGAGTATATTGATCACCTAGATATCCTGAGAATCTTCAGTTCCCCTTTTCCACTTTGCAACTATCTGTGATGTTTATGAACCACATTATGTCCAAGCTGAGGAAGAGTCAACTCTGCAGGCTAGAGCCTTTCAGCTGCCCTTGGGGTCATAGGATGGGAGTACACTGAAATGTGATGCCACCTTAGGCTCACCTCATCCAACCCACTACCTCATTGTCTAAGCCACTAAAGCATCCATGCATGGAGTAGAGAGGGTCCAAGCCAACGGGAGGGACCATGAGGGGTATGGAAAGAAGAAGGTGATAGTAGAGGGTTGGGGTCCTGGCTGGATGCTGAGGGGGTTACCCATCTCTGTGTCCCCAACAGCTAGCACAGTGCCCAGAAAACAGTAGAGGGTCAGTGAGTTTTTTTTTTTTTTTTACATGTTCTGAGTAAAGCAGGTTATAAGAGAACCAGGTTAGATTTAGACAGTTGTGCAGCAGGAAAAGCCTGGGCTTGGAGCCAGACAGGCTTGGGGCACTCCCTAATAGTGTTTTAATGGCTTTCAAGTTTTCTCATCTGTAAAAAGGAGAGAAGACGTGCCAGGGTTGCAAATGCATCTAGCCCTTGGATGGTCCTAAGTAAGGTTCTTTAAATCTCAGTCTGCTATGAAATTGCTAGAAGATCTTCAACATTTCACTTTTATACTCTGAGCTTCCCTTTCCCCATCTATGAATCATGGAAAGGGAATTCCCTTTTATCAAGCATTTACAATATTCTAGTCACTTTCACGTACATATTTCACTTAATCCTCCAACAATTCCACAAGACAGGTATTACTATTGCCAATTTAAAGATGAAAAAAGACTCGAAGATAATTTGCCTGAATTTACATAGCTATTAAGTGACAGAGCCAAGGTTTGGATCGGTTTCTAACCAGCTCCATACTCTCTATACCTCAAAGGGAGGTCAGTGCTATCATATTTAAGCACCCAGCTCAGTGCTAAGTACACGGTGGGTCTTCAACAAATACTCCATTGTTATGTTTTAGGTGCATGTCATATCTCTCTGTCAGTGGCATATGACAAACTAATTTCACCTCTATCTCATTTCGTCCTTGACCTAGTTAGAAATCAGGGCAATGATTTATCATCCTCCCCATTTAACAGATGAAAAGACGAAGACTCAGAGAGGTTTGAGTGGCAGACTGTCCTTTCCCACTTAGAGGGCATGCAGCCTCTGGTCACATACCTCCAGGGACAGGAAAAATCACTGTCTACTGAGATGGCCCACTCCATTTTTGCTGATGCCTATTTCCCAGAGCAAGCCCAGGGTCACATCCTACTTTCTGGGCAAGACTTTTGGAGACGGAGAGAAATTGAGACCTAATGCTCTCTTAGCCCCACACTTAGGTTCCAGGAATGTCAGCACTGGCCTAACTACCCCCCTTCCCCAAACAAGTGGGGAAACTGAGGCCCTGTGGATGGACATTCACCCAAATTACACTGCTATTAATATAGCCTGAGCTGGTTTCTGTTGTGGCATTAGGCCATTGTCTCTTGATGAACTTGGAGGCAGTTCTGATCCCTTGGTCTTCTGCCTTAGCTGGGGAGTGAAGTACATCCCCAGCATTCACCACAGGGCCTGGCACAGCTAAGTGATCAGTAACGGGTGGCTGAAAGAATGACTAAATAAATATGAGGGGGAAGGAAAGAGTTGAGTCTCCGCGGGGGCTGGCGTCGAGTCGGGGTGCAGCATCAGGTGAGGATTAAGGCTTGAGGCTGAGGTTTGGATGCAGGTCTAGGTAATGTTTGGAGTCAAAGTGGAGAAGGAAAGCTGAGGTCGGGTTGCAGGGAGGATGGGGGCAGGTTGGGGCTGGTGACAGAATGAGGGCTGGGATCAGTATTGGGGAGTAGGTCAAGTCAGGGATGAAGTTGGTGTTGATAGCAGGAAGGGCACGTGGATGAAGGTGGAATTTGGGTTTCCTGTGAACATTGGGAGATGGGAGTCTGCTCTCAGGGAGAGGGTTAGCATGTAATTTGGGTTTGGGTTGAGGATGGTGGAGGATGATGCTTGGAGCCAGGATGGAGTGAAGGTTTTTCAGGGTGGAGTTCGGGTTCAAGCTTGGATCTGAATAATTTGGGTCAGGATTGGGGAATGGAGCTGAGAAGCGGTTTCAGGGGGAGTGGGTCGGTGATGGAGTGAGAGCGGTCAGTATTAGGCCTGAAGGGCTAAAGGCTAGGTGTGAGTTGGTGCTCATGTTGGGTGGGCCCTTGAATGAGGACTCAGGGTTTAGCACAGGGCTGACCATGGGGCAAGGGAGCTAAGACTGTAGTGGGGTTCTAGGTGGGGTGAGGGCCAGGGCCGGTACCTGAGCCACCACATGTAGCTGTGCTCGTAGGGGAAGAAGCTGTGCGGGTCGTCGCAGCAGTACTTGTGGTCGCGGAAGCCGCAGCAGAAGACTGCAGCCGCCTCGCCCCCCGGCCGCGGGCAGCTGAAGCCGCGCACCACCTCCTGCTCCGCGCTCACGTAGCTCGTGCAGGCGCCACTCATCGCGCCCCGCGCGGGGCCTGCAGCCACCTCGGGCCACCAGACGGCCGGCGAGAGGAGGGCAAGGGCGGCTGGGCGAGCGAGGGAAAACCGAGACAGAACTGAGCCCGAGAAAGACAGAGACAGAGAGAGGGGCCGAGATAAGCAGAGAAACAGATACACAGAAACCAGAGAAAGACAAGGCAAGAGGCGCGGAGACGCAGCGGTTAGAGCCGAGTCCCCGAGGACCCAGAGAGGCGACCAGGTAGGCGGACCGGGCGCGGCCGGAGGGGAGGTGGAAGGAGAGGAGAGGGAGGAGGGCCGAGGAGCGGTGGGAGTGGAGAGTGGCGGGAAGGGGGCGGACGCGGGCGCCCGAGCGCGGGGCTACCCAGGGGGCCGAGAGGAGGGAGCTGCCCGGGGTAGCCGCCTGGGCGCTGGTCCCTGCCCTTGCTTACTTCACCGGCCCCACTGCTTCTCGGCTTATGCACGAGGATGCTGGGTGCTCAGAGAGACAACACAACATGTCCAGGGTGGCAGGGCGGGAATCGAAGCTGCGGGTGTGAATTCCACACCTGCTCTGAGTGTCCGCCTGGTGCTAGGCTCTGTGCTGGACGCTGGGAATCTTAGGGCAGTTGGAGGCTAGTGCAGGACGCAGACAAGCGACCAGCCAGGGACCACACAGTAGGGTCATTATGGGGTGATTAACACACGACCTCACTTAACCTTCACAAGAACCCAGACGACCACGGATTTTCAAAGCCATTTAATAGATGAGAGCTAAGGGTCAGGGAGAAGTCATTTCCCCCTGCCCTCAGGCCCATGGGATTTTAACCTGGATCTGCCTGGTTCCCAAGGCCTTGCTCTGGGGGCTCTCTCAGTGCCTCTCTTCTAGTGGACTTTTAAATGTCCTTATCCTCTGGCATCCTTGCCTGTCTCTTCCTCCCCTAAGCAGGGAGCTCATGCACAGACGTGTTCACACTCCCCTGTTCATACCTTGTCCACACTAGCGTAGGACAAGGAGGCTAGTGGATGTCCCAAATGGTAACCCCACCCACCAGGAAACAAAGCCAGGGCACCTCTTCATTCTCAGAAATTATTTTCAGATCACCATGGGCAATGTTCTCACTAGTAACAGAGGACCACAGTCTGAAGGAGCTATCTGAAGCCCTTAGAGATTGCCTGTCTCTCCTCTCAGGGTACATTGGGGAAACTGAGGCTCTGAGAGGTACACAGCTTGGCTCAATCACACTGAGCGAGGAGTAGGGACTCCTGAACATTAATTGTCCCATTTATTATGTGAAGAATTCCCATTCAGCCAATCACAGGATATTGGGGCTGAAAAGGACCCGTGGGCCATGTAATCAGTTATTGAGTCACAGGTAGCATTTAAAAAAGATAATAATTAAATGGAATAGAAAAAGTGCACTGCAGATAGTAAAGCTAAGTATTCTTCTATAAAATGTTTGTTTCAGTTACATATGTATGTATTATGGACAAGATCACAATGCAAAATTCATTTCTTTCTCTTTTTCTTTTTTTCTTGTTTTGAATTTGTATAAGACTTTATTCGAGCCAAGCTGATGAGATTGATGGGAAGAAAGATCTCTCAAATCTTGCTCCAGAGAATGACAGTTTTGCAGTTTCCTTTATATTTTTGGAATTAAGGAAGTAAGGAAGATTACATGAAGGTAGGAGAAAGCAAGGCAGGAATTGGATTATAGGATAATTAATAAGATTATGTGCTCTCAAGGATGGTTACGGTTCCAAGGGGTTGATAAAGAGGCATTGCAAAGGTATGTTAACCTAGATGCACAGAAACAGAAACAACGGACAGGGCTACATTTCTTACTTTAAGTCAGGTCAAAAGGTTTGAAAGCCACTGCATCTGACACCTCCCAGTGTGTGGAGGAGCAGGGGCTAACTCAAGATTACAAAATCTTCAGCTGTCCTCATTTTTCAAAGCAGTGAGGAGAGTGGGAAGTAAATGGTGCCTTGGGACCCCCCAATTCCTCTATCCCTTGCTTTGGGTGTGTGAGGAATAAATTATGGGCATCAGGGGTTCTGGGCTCACGCCTTAGCTCTACCCCTTACCCATTTTTTTCTTTCTGTGCTTCAGGTTCCTTTTCTTTATCTAGGCCAGCTCCTGATGCTAATGTGTGCCATGTCTTTGACCTGGATACTGGAGCCCCTAAGAAGGGTCAGGTCTGGGTCTGCCCTTGAGAAACACACAGTATGGTGAGGGAGTCAGGTAGACATCACAAGACAGGACAATGAAAGGGGAAATGCAGTGACTATGGTCACACAGGGGTCACTATCAGAAGGCAGCAGAGAAGAGTTTTGAGGTGTTAGTGTCCTCGAAGGGTTACTATAAATTCAAATATGAAAACTGGAGGGAATTATTATTCCCCAGAAAATCTCTCCCCTGAGCTGGGGATCTCTGCACACTGGTTGCTGAATGTCATACTCTGATGGAGGTGCACTTTGGCCTCTTTATTTATCAGATGGAGAGTAAAGGGGAGGGATGAAACCCTATGGAAAGGAGAGCGGGCTCCTGGAGAAGCGAGATCAGCTGGGAGGTGGAAAGCATTCTTTTTTGGCTTCTGGCAAAGTTGGGAAGCTGCCAATAGTTTCCAAAGTCCTTTTTCAGACAAGAATCAATTTGTTCCAACAACCTTGTGGGGTTATCCAAGCAGGGATGATTATGCCCCAAGAAAAATAACAAGCCCAGTGTCACACAGTAAGTAGTCAATGGCCCAAGTGCGACTGGTACCCACGTCTGTCTAGCCAAGGGTCCCCACTGGCAGTTTGATGAAGACTATGGACCTCTATTCAGAAGAATATTGTTAACTACAAAAAGTAAATTACTTAGGACTACAAAGGATACTAGTTATACGGAATCATTATCAAAATGTTTATTTTGTGATTTAGTTCATTTTAAACATATTAAATAACAAGATATAGAAATTGGTCTGTCACCTATTGTAATTTCACCTATTGAAATTACACCTATTATAATTTCAAGGTGCTGAATGAGTGTAAACAGTATTTCAGATATCGCTACTGTAATGCAATATGATTTCTACTGGTGACAAAGTTACAGGTACTGCTAATGCCTGAAAATAAGACCTAGCCGGACCATCCACTCTAATGCGTCTTTTGGAGCAAAAATTAATATAAGACCCGGTATTATATTATGCTATAACCAGTCTTATATTATACTAAAATAAGACCAGGTCTTATATTATATTAAAATAAGACTGAGTCTTATACTAATTTTTACTCCAAAAGACGCATTAGAGCTGATGGTCCGGCTAGGTCTTATTTTCGGGGAAACATGGTGCTACTGTGATTTGTTGCTTACATGCATGATAGAAGGAAATACTAAATTTCAGTTAGAGGTTAGTGAAATCAAGGAATAATTTTTTCCATCCAAGTTCGTGGAGCTCCCCACCAACCCCGAACTCTATCCATGGACCCCTTGGGCTCTGAGGCATCTGTGCTGAAATCTTCTACCTCTTCTGGTCTAGCTCCTACTCCAATGCTTGTTCCTCCATCATGTGCATCATGTTTCTTCTTGCAGACACCTATTGCAGACCTACTGTGTGCCAGGCAGTTTCCCCTTTTCTATGTCATATAATCCTTGAAAACTTCCTTTTAGGTAGGTGTTAGTCTTCCCATTTTGCAGATAAGGTAACAAACTTTGGGAGGTTAAGTGATTTACCCAAAGCCACACAGCTGGTCAGAGTCCTGTACTACCTCCTCCTTCCTTTCCAACTAAGATCTGGGGGCCAGAGTGTCTAACACCAGAAAGAAAGAGAAGTATAGGAGAAGGGTGAGTGGGGAGATCTCACATTTGTGGAGAATACACTGTGAAGTAGAAATTGTGCTGTGCTTTTCATTATTTCCTTTACTCTTTACAAGAATCCTGTACATATAACTCTATTTTTAAAAAATTGAAAATAAGTAAAAATACATATTCATTATAAAACAACAAATTAGAAAATACAGACAAACCAAAAGAAAAAAATCAAAATCACCCATAATCTCTCCACCCAGAATTATCTATTAATACTTTGGTATGGAGTCTCCCAGATGCACTCATAAACACACCATGTTGCACTCACTTTTCAGAAAGGACAAATGGACCCAGAGAAGTTAAGTAACTGGCCCAAGGATATACAAGTAATAAGTTCCAGTCACCTTTGGTGTGACCTTAGGCCAGTCCCGTTCCTTCTCTGCATTGGGGCAGTAGTTAAAATTACTCGAGATGGAAGAGTGCGAAGCTTGGCAGCCTGAAAGTCATAACTGGAAGCCCATTCTGTGCACTTCTCAAAACAGTGCCCTCTAGACCTCAGCATCCTTGCTCCAGGAGCCTGTCCTCCCAAAGAGGGTCCGGATAGAAACGCCCCTTTGCTGTGGCGGACCAGGCAGCTCAGTGACCCCAGCCAACCGAGGCTGAGAACCCCAGCGCAACCTGCTGTTGAGAACTCTGTTCGGCCCCCTCGGCTCGGCAGTGTGTGTCCTTGGCAAGGAGTCTTGGAACTGTCCCCGTGCGCTACTGCCCCCAGCGATGCCCTCTTGGGCCCCGTTCCCCCAGGACTCCCTCGGAATTTTTCCCTTCTCTTCCAGAATGAGGCTCTTGCGTGCGTCTCATCCTGAGAGAAAAGACTGCCATGGTGGAACATCAAATGCAGGGACTAATCGGAGAGGAGACTCAAATCTCCTGATAACCAGCCACGCTCTTCCTTGACGCTAGGTGGATAGATACCCCTTCGGTTTAGGTTTTCATTAGTTCGCTGCTTGTTTTACTTCGAAATTTTTAAGACTCACAAAACATCTTAAAGGATAATACAAGGACCACCCATGTAGCCTCCACTAAAAAAATTGATCAATCTTGTTTGAAGCCCCCTGTGTGTATACCCTCCCTGCCCCGCCCCTTAACCGCTCTCCTGAATTTGGAGTTTGTCATTTCTATGCTTTTGTTTATGCGTTTACCACATGCGTGTGGATCTTTGAGCGATGTATGGAGTTGTTTTGCATGCGCTTAAGTTTTAAATAAGTAGCATCACAATGCATACATTTTTCTGGAACCTGCTTTTTTCACTCAAACTTACGTTTTGTGATCTTTGTCTATACTGATATGTGTGCTCAATCTAGTTCATTTATTTTTGCTGCTATATAATTTTCCATTTACTTAATATACGCTGATTTATTTTCCACTTTCTTCGACATTTAGGTTCCTTACAATTTTTTATTGCTGTACAGTAATACTTCTCTTGAGATTTTTTTCCTTTAAAACCAATTTTTTGAGGTATATTTTACAAACAAAAAAAAATACCCATTTTAAGTGTACAGGTCAGTGAATATGTATGTGAATGTATACACTCGTGTAACCACCACCACAGTCAAGATACAGCACATTTCCATCGCCCATCTCTGTCCCTGTGTCCCTTGGCTATCAGCCCTCCTCTGCATCCCAGCCTTGCCTGAGACACACTGCTCTGTTCTTCATCTTTACAGATTAGTTCTGCCTGTTCTGGTATTTTTATCTTAATGGAATCAGATAGTATGTCCTT
This sequence comes from Rhinolophus sinicus, assembly GCF_036562045.2. Classification (NCBI taxonomy): domain Eukaryota; kingdom Metazoa; phylum Chordata; class Mammalia; order Chiroptera; family Rhinolophidae; genus Rhinolophus; species Rhinolophus sinicus. The sequence continues at coordinate 22,151,166 of NC_133756.1, read as the reverse complement.
TTTTGTGTCTGATTTATTTTCCTCACCACAATGCTTTTGAAATATACAGAAATTGTTGCATGTACAAGTATTTCCTTCCTTTTTATTGGAAGGATACCCATACAGACATACATTTTTTTTCCCCATCCATTCAAGGATGGAGATGAGGAAGAAGAATGATAAATCCTGAGTTAGGAAAATGGTAGTGGGAAGAAGGAGGAGGGGACAGCTTTGAAAGATGTTAAGATGTGGGGCAGAGATAGCTATTTGTTCCTGCTCCTCCAACATCTGTTCTCCCCTTCTAGGTTAATGGAACCCCTGGTTTTCATCTGGGCACATGGCCATACAGAATAAAAACTTTTATTTCCCAGTAATCCTTGTGTCTGGATGTGGCTATGTGACTAAGTTCTTCTGACCTGTAGAATGTGATGTAGTGCCCTTAAAGAAATAGGGTTGAGGTAGTAGGCTATCTTGGATCATGCAGATATTGGCAACACAGGGCCATAAGCCTGGGCCCCTGACTAATTCATAGAGCAGAGTAAAGGTCAACTTTTACAAGAGATAGAAGAAAATTTCCTACTTTGTTTGAGACTGTGTTTACTTTGGGTTCCTGTTACAGCTGCTAAATCTCTACCCTGACACAAAGTGGTAAAAGTCAGGTGAGGGCTAAGATATAGGGATTAAAGGAGATGTGAAGAAGCTGCAGAGGTTTTGTTATACCCAAGGCAGCATTTCTTTCTTAAAATGTGGCCTTTTGATCACCTGCAATATAATCATTCTGAGTAGGGCCCAAAAATCTATGCAAGCAACTCAGTGATTTGTAGGGACCCAGGCCATGGCAGTCCCCTCCAACAACTAGCAGGCTGGCTCTGCTGGAGCTGGGAGATCTCAGGTCTGCCTGCTTTCTACAGGTGTCTCCATGGTGACCGGTCTTCCAGGCAGCCCCCAGAGCAGCCCACTTCTATCAGTAGTTCAGTGTCTGCCTCTGTCCCAGGGTTTATTTCTGGCCTTCGGATTTGGGGCAAAAGGCAGGCTCTGTCACTCTCAAGTCAGGTAACTTCCATTTCTTACCTGCATTCCACAAGGTCCTGAGTGATCTGGCCCCTGCTTACCTCTTGTCCCCTTCTTCTTATCATTTGGCTCCTGGCAGCACTGGCTCCATCCTATTGAGTATCTTCCTTCCTTTGGGCCTTTCCCGAGCCACTCCATCAGCTTAGGACTGTTACCGAGGATTCAAAGGGTCTGCTTGCCTGCACTCATCCAAGCCAAAAAAGAAAAGAGCAGGAGTTTGCATCAAAGAAAGCAAAGGTTTATTTAAGGCGGTGGTGCCAAGCCCAGAGACAGGTGAGCCAGTGCTCTCAGAAACCTGGCTCCCCGATGGCCTGTAGTAGCCAGGTTACATAAGGGAAAAGTCATTAATGATGGTGACTATGGCAGTTGGAGTCGTGGCCTCTACTGATGGGTCAGGGCTAAAGCAGGGAGCAGTTGATCATGGCTCCAAGTCCTGATGTCAGTCATGGCGTTGTTCCGTCCGGTTTCCAGGGGATGCGGTCCGTGAGGCCTTTATACTTTCATGAGTCTGGATCTGAAACATAACTGAGGCCATGGTGTCATCTTTGTTTGACTAAAACCTTGTCTTAGTTTGAGGTTTGGTTATTGTATCTCGATCATGGTTGACAGACCTGAAGCTTTATTCTTAAGTGAGTTTGATGCTGACCAGAACCTAATGTCCTAAAGGCTTAATGATTAAAAGGAGTGGACATACAGTATATATATAGGTAGGAGGATGGGGGAAAGAATGCAAATGAGTCATAGCTGTATCAGGCTAAACAAAGCCAGTTTGGATTAAAGCAGAATGCATGCTAAAGAAATGAAGTTCATGGGCAATTACAGAACCTCCCCACTTCTTCTCCCTGTATTGACTTATTAAAATTTCAGCTCTCAGCTTAAATGTCATTTCTCAGGGAAGCCTTCTCTGAACTACAGAATAGGCCCAGTGCCACTTTTATACATGCTCATGGCTCCTTGTACTTCTTCCTGGTGCTTATTTTAATTGTAAATATAATAATTAGTGTAATTATTTGTTAATGTTTGTCTTTCCCACTATTGTATGAATTTGATGACGGCTGGGAAAATGAGTGTTTTGTTCACTATTTCCCTAGAACCTAGTACAGAACCTGACACATAAGTAGTGCTAAAGAAGTACTTGTTGATAAATGAATGTCTCTCCAACCATAATTTTCCAGGAAGTCCCCTCATAGTCACACTATCCTCCCTCCACCCTCCAGCCCAATTCAGAGAAGTAAATAAGCAATTAGGTTTGGACCTCCCTTTCTCCGAGGACCTGGGACCAGCGATGTTGAAAGAGAATGAATCATCTGGGGATGAAAGGAGAGCTCAGCAAAAGACAAAGGCCTGTATCATATCCACAGCCAGAAATGACCCCCTCCCCAATCTCCTAACTGGTGGTCTCTGGTTTGCTAATCTACCCTAAACTAATAACAGGTAGCTAAGGGATCAGTAATAAGATTTAAGGAGACAACTAAAATATTGATTAATAATTAAGGTTTGGCAAATAATTAAACTACTGTCAATGTAAGAAATGTCTAAACCTGTAGAGAATTTTTATAAGAGTTTATTTGAGCCAACTAATGACATATATTGGGGAGCAAGGTCTCAAATGCTGTAGAGAATCACAGTTTGCAGGGTTTTTTTTTTTATGCATTTGGAATTAAGGAGGGAAAGTAGGGAAGATTATATGAAGGTGGAAGAAAACAAGGCAGGGATTGGATTAAAAGATTATGTGCTTTCTTAAGGGTGGTTACGCCTCTGAGGGGTATTCTGGTATTTCAAAGGTGTGTTAACCTAAATGCACAAGAACAGTGGACAGGGCTTGCTTAAAAACCTTTCACAAAAGGGGCGGCTGAATGGCTCAGTTGGTTAGAGCAGAGAGCTCAGAACAACAGGGTTGCCGGTTCAATTCCCGCATGGGATAGTGGGCTGCACCCCCTGCAACTAAAAATTGAAAAGGGTGACTGGACTTGGAGCTGAGCTGCACCCTCTATAACTAGATTGAAGGACAACAGCCTGGAGTTGATGGGCCCTGAAGAAACACAACTGTTCCCCAATAAAATTAAAACGAAATGAAACAAAACAAAAAATAACCTTTCACAAAAGGAGCTACAGAGCCTGGGGCATGACTACCCACCATGACCTGCCCTTGTTTGTCCACAGTACTAAATGCTAATATATAACCTAATAAATAAAGTATTTGGCTGGCAAGTAAAGTGTTAGAAGATAATTAGGTGTTTGTAGAAAATCAAATATTAACTACTAAAGTGTTAGCTGATAACAAGGGATTAATTTAAAACTAAGTTGTTAGCACATACTGGTTAACCAATGACTAAAGTAACAGTTGATAAGGATTTGAAGTGAGATTTTTCCAAGGGGACTCTTGCACATCAGAGAGGACTTGGGAACAACAGAAAGTTTATAAAGCCTGTAGGAATGAATGTCTAACTAGGACTGTAAAATCCTCAGCTGGACTCTAAACTTCTGGGGAAAACTGTTTGCTTGTCTTTGGTTTCCAGATAGGATTTCCAGCACCAGGGATGGCATGAACCTGGTGCTCAAAATGCTTACCATCTAATTACATTTAATCTGCTAAGGACCAGGCACTGTACTGAGGAGAGACGAGAGGGCAGTTGCTTAAACAATGAGAACAGAGTGTGGTGAGTGAGCGAATGAGTGGTGTGTGACAGGAAAGGTTTAGGGGGTTTGTGAAGACTGGGTGTAAGGGAGAGCAGGTGTATCAGGGAGAAACAATGAGTTTAGTTCTGAATGTATTGAATTGAGGGGTCCTTAGACATGCCCAGTAGGCAGGTTGACATGAGTCCAAGGTAGAGATTTGAGTCCAAGGCACAGATGGTGGTGAAAACCATGAGAACAAAAAATGATAAAGCTGAAAAATAATGTATGGAGTGAGAAAAGGGGTCAGCCTGAAACCTCAGGGAAGAACATGAAAGAAGTGGACAGAGGAGGAAGAGACATCAACAGATACTGAGAAGGAAGAAGCACTGAGATAGAGAGGGAGAAAACCAAGAGGAGACATTGGCATGAAAGGGAAGAGAATGTGTCAAGGAGAGGAGTGCAGTCAGCAATGTGAGATGTGGCTGAGAGGCCAAGCAGGATGAAGTCGGAGAGGTATCCATTGAGAATGTGGTTCCAAAATGTCCATCACAAACATTTCTGTGACAGCTGGGTTTCATTGTGTATGTGTGTATGCACACGAGCATGTGCAGAGCTAGAGCTTGGAGCAGGATGTGTAAGGGCAGGCTGGAGGCCAGCACAGAGTGGCTTGTGGTCAGCTCACAGAGAGCTTTCATTTACTCTGGGCAGCTTTTGAGAAGGACCATTAAGGGAGACTGTGAGAACTGTAAGCACAGTTCAACCCTTTTGTTGTCAAGTGGGAAAATTGAGGACAAAAGACGGGAACAATTTGCTTAGTCTGAGAGTCAGGAACACAGCCAGAACTTGAATCTGAGTTTCCTTCTTCTACAAGGTTGACCTTGGGAGAAGTAGACATGAAATTCTCATTGGCCAATGAATTATCAATCAGTGACTTTTCCCATTACTTCAGTTTTTAGCTGCCTCTTTTTTATATTTATATAAAAATGAAATACATATTTTACATACAAAATTCAAAATTACAGAAATACTTAACAAAGAATGTGAATGATTCCTGTTACCTCACGCTACCCCCTCAGCCCCCACACACACCACCCACACACACAGACAGCCACCATTAACAGTTTGGTCTATATTCTGTCCCCTCTCTCTCCCTCTCACTTCACATTGTAAATTTTTAATAAAAATGTTATACTTTATACTGGATTTGTTTCTGTGTGTGCATGTGTTCATTCTGTTTTACAAGTTGTCTTTGGTTCACTTTTGGACAACTTTCTATGGTAGCATATAGAAATCTAATTCATTCATTTTAATAACTATATTAGTGTATCATTTGGATTTGTACCATAATTTATTACCAGACCATACTGAGAGGCACAATTTTCACTCTTAGGAACAGTGTACATACATATTATTGCACATATATATTTGCATAGTTGAGGAGTCTTCTAGAAAGAGAAATGATAGATCAAAGTGTATGAACATTTTATTTTAAAAGCTTTTATCAAATCATGCTCCAAAAATTTGTGCCAGTTTATTGTCCCACTAACAGTCTTTTGGTCAATGAATTCTTATTGGGCAGTAATGATTGGGTTGATTTTAAAAGGCTTGGACGTCTGTACCAAATTACTAACAATGTTTTCCTCCAGGGAGTGAGAGTATAGAAAATGAGGGGGATACTTTCATTTTATTATGTCATCCTATATTATCTTACAATGCATTTGCATTATTTTGTAATTAAAAAATAATTTAGAGGAAAACAACAACAAATACATGTTTTGCCTGGATTCTCATTGGCTAGAAATTCACGTTGGGTGCAAGTTTTTATTGATCACAAGTACATTTTTGGTTTATATGCAAAAAACATTTATTGAATGCCTCTTATTGAGCTGGAACTGCCCTGGGCACATTCATAGATCCTTCATCCTAGTCCTCACAACAGCCCTGTGAGGTAGGAATTAGCCCTGTTTTACAGAGTTCCTAATAGATGATCATTGCTTGATATACTTCTATTTGCCACATGTTTTCATGGGCTAGAGGTTCTTCTTGGCTGGTGATTCATTAGTCAAGTGTTCTCATTGGCCAGGAGTATAGGTTGTTCTAAGATTCAAATCATCAAAATACTAAAATTTTCCCCCCACAGGAGTGATGGGGTACGTGGGATAAGAATGGAGGAAGGAGAATCAATTGTTTCTCCCTTTGAAGCACCATTGAGTTTGTTTTGGTCACCCATGGAAGATGGGGGGAAGGGGACCATGGGAGAGGAGGGAAAGTGGTTATAAGTCTTCTCGCTTCTTCAGGATGAGCTTCCTCACAAGTGCTGTGATATGGGGCCTGATCTCCTCCACCGACACGGTTGGGTCCCAAGCTCCTGCCACCTTTCCATCTGGGGCCACTAGGTACTTCCAGAAGTTCCAGGTGGGTTCCTTCCCAGAAGTTTCTAGAGAAAAAGGAAGGAGAGCAAAGTGTGCTTCCCTGTTTACCCTCTCCTAGAATTCCACTATCAGTGTCCATTCATCCCTTGAAGAAGTGGTTCTATTAGTTAGAATTAACTGGAGAGTTTTTCAAATCCTCATGTCCAGTCCACACCACTTATATCAGAATCTCTGTGGGTAAGACTCAGGCACCTGTATTTTTGAAAAGATCTCTAGATTCCAGTATGGCGCCAAGGTTGAAAACTACTGCTCTAGGATTCTGTTAAGTGCTTGATAAAGCAGTATGAGAGTTTCCTTTATTAATGACCTCAAACTACTGAATAGTCTACACCTTATTCTCTAATGAAACCTTAATGGTTTCCAGATGTTAGTCTATGGACTGGATGCATCTGAAACGTGGTGGTGGTGAGGGATGCTTAAAATAAACAGATTCTTGGGCCCTGCTTCAGTAGGTCTTAGGTTAAAGGCATTTTTAAGAGCTCCCCAGGAGCTTCTAAAGCAAGGCCAGGTTTGATCTATAACTATGGGAACTGGGAAGGAACTAATAAAAAAACAGGGAGAAAAAAACAAATATTAGGATTGACCTACAGAGCAAAATTCCCATCTGTTTCAGTAAGGTAACTTTTGTTTGCTACACTGTTGTTTCTTACTCCTCCAGGTGAATGGGTTGGTGGGGGGCAATGAGGGATATGAAGGCAACCAGAAGCATGGAGTGGGAGAAGGCAAAAACAGAGCCCCCGAAAGAGAAAAGGAGGAAAGAGGACCATAATGACAAGTGTGGTTCATGACTCCATTTTGTGGTTCTGAGGCTTCTGGGGCTAGAGAAAGGATCTCTTTCTGAAATATTGAGATGTGGTATTTGAGCTCAGGTTTCCCTCCTGTGGCCTACAGACTCTGCCTCTGACTTACTGTGTTTCCCCGAAAACAAGACCGGGTCTTACATTAAGGTTTGCTCCAAAAGACGCATTAGGGCTTATGTTCAGGGGATGTCCTCCTGAAAAATCATGCTAGGGCTTCTTTTCCGGTTAGGTCTTATTTTCGGGGACACACGGTAGGACAGGAGATGCCTCTCAGCCTTCTCCAAACACGTGGCATTCCCTGTCTGCCCCTTGGTCTCTCCATCCTAAATTCCTAAGCACAACTCATTCACACTGACTAAAATCTGAGGGCCCAGTCTCCTTCTAGGAGCCCCTGCATATGAAATCAGGATTCCAGTGATGTCTGCAAGAGTGACGCTGAGGGAGAAATGAAAGGCAACAGGTGGACTTATTCTGAGGCAGGAATACCCCTCAACTCATTGTCAAAGATTACTGCTGGAACAGACCATCAACCCGCCTGCCAGGGTCTGGAAAGGGCCCCAGGTCACCCAGCCAGCCAGTGCTGCCCAGGGAACCACGACCTCAGCGAGCTGAGGGAAGGGGAGGGAAAGGATCAGAACTCACGGGTCAGGTACTTGAAGGCAGGGTGGGCACCAGTACCGGTGACTGCAACCTTGCTAAACATGGGGAAAGAGACACTATAGGTACGGCGGGCAAAGCTCTCAATCTCCTTGTTGCTGTCGGGCTCCTGTTGGCCAAACTGATTGCAGGGGAAAGCAAGCACGTTGAAGTGGTGGGGCCCCAAGTCCCGCTGTAGCTGCTGCAGGGCTCGGTAGTGCTGGTCTGTGAAGCCACACTCACTGGCCACATTAACCACCAGGGACACCTGAATGGCAAAAACAAAACATACACAACCCAGTGAAAAGGCATGCACTTGTGCATTCCCTGACAAGCCCACATGTGATCCCCCCCACAACAATTAATGCTCTCTCATGCATATAAGAACACAATATACACATATGTAAATGTGAGTACAATGCTCTCACATATACACAAACACTTGCACACAGGAACAAATGAAATCAAACATGCAGGGGCTTACAGATATGTGTGCATGCACATAATATTCATGAGAATAAGCACACAATAGTCACAGACAGGTGAGCATGTGCCCCATGATTCAAAGATGCATGAGCATACATCACACATGCCCATAAACACACACAACACATTCACGGTGAGAGACACACACCAGGGAGCTCACATCAGGAGGAGATGTGCAGGAATGGAAAGGCCCACCTGGATTCAGTTTCTGGCTCAGTCACCTATCACTCTACACTGTAGTTGCTTGTATACGTGTCAGTCTCCCTTCTAGAATGTGAACCCACTGAAGGCAGAAGCTATATCCACTTCATCCCAGGACCTCACATATGGAAAAGTCTCAAAAAGTGCCTCCTGAAGAATAAGTAAGTGTACACACATACACGATCACCTGTTTGAGTACATAGACGGATATGGGTTTTCTTTCTTTTGTTGTTCTTTTTTTTATTTTTATTTTTTTAAATTTATTGGGGTGATAATTGTTACTAAAATTACATAGATTTCAGGTGTACGATTCTGTATTACATCATCTATAAATCCCATTGTGTGTTCACCACCCGGGTTTTCTTGATAAAAGGACCTGAAGGACCCCAGGGCAATCCCTTTTTTGTCCCTTTCCCTCCAGCAAACAAATACTACTTTTTTCAATCACTAGACTCACCCTTAAATTTATCTCCTTATAATAAATTTATGTATAAGTTTATTTATTGCCGTTAGGTGATAAAAATGAAGCTGGCTGATGGAACTTGATTATAATACTGTAATTAGAATTTGGCACCAATGCTATGTTTTTAGCTTCTAGTTAATATATTATTAAAGGATTTTAAATCTCACCCTGTGTCTGGGCAGCCTGCCCTATCTCTCTGGTCACTTTTTTTTAGAAGAGCCAGGATTACACCAGCTGGTTCCATAAAAAGGGCCACCTCCCAGGGGCAGCCTGGGGCACTAGACATGCACACACACAAACTGCTCAGGCTAGATAGGGTTTCTTAATCTCAGAACTATTGATATTTTGGGCTGGATAATTCTTTGTTGTGAGGGGGCTAGTCTGTTCATTGTAGGATGTTTACAGCAGCATCCCTGGCCTTTACACACTAGATTCCTAGTCTTGACAATAAAAAATGTCTCCACACATTGCTAAATATCCCCAAGGGAGCAAAATTACCCCCATTTGAGAACCACTGGGCTGGATGATGAGAGCCACTGAGCTGTAACTCCCTCACCCTGCCTCCACCAGCTGAGGAAGGACCCATTCCTTGGGGCCCCAGGCAGTTAGAACAACCTCCCCCATTTGCACCAGCATATACCATGTTCTGCCTGTGGTGGTGAGAAACTGGGATGCTTTAACTCCCTTCCCTACTCAGGGATCTTCCTCTTTCTTCTCTGCCGGACCCCTGGCCAATAAGAGCGTTAAAAATTGCTTGTTTTTAACTTGCATCTTGTGTGTCTGCCCACTCTATTGAAAGGAAGAAAATCCTACTTCTAGTTCTATGCCTGAAACGAAAAAGCTTATCCTTAAGGTGACCAAAACAGACATACATAGTTAATTTACACACACACACACACACACACACACACACACACACACACACGCACAGACTCATGTGTATATAGAACCAAGCAAGCAAACAGAGCATTCACATACACACTACACTCAGGCCTATACATTGCAGGCAAGCACATTCCCAAGTGGTCACTCATTCATCCATACTCAACCCTGGTCTAAATGACTGACTATCTTCCTAGTCAGCCTGAGGGCATAAATTATACAGTCTTGCTTATGGCTATATTGCTAGGACTGGACCCAGTTCCAAGCATGTAGGGGGAGCCAGTAAAATTTTTTTCAATTAAAAAAAATTATGATGAAATATACATAATAAGCCAGTAACTATGTGTAGGTGAATGGAATGACCATATTGCTCAAGTCGCAGACCTACGTTGGGTTAACTCACAGCATCATTTGCAGCTTCTCTGTACTGACTATTCCTGGTTTCCCTCTAAACCTGCGATTAAGGGCATGGGCTCTAGAGCTGGGCTGCCTGAGTTCAAATTCTAATTCTACCACTTAGTAGCTGTGTGACATTCTTTTCTTAATTTAAAAAAAAAAAATTCTTTCTGATTGATTTCTTGGCCTCTTGCTCCCATGCATTTACCAATGACCTGGAGTTTTTAATCATTCAGATTTCTGGAATTACTTCTCTGGGTCATTTTTCTCCAGGATTTCTGTTCCGCATATCCTAGATGTCTTATTATTTCTGAAAGCAAATGGACTTTGTTCTATCCTTGTTATGGCACTTATTAATACTGGGAATTACCTTGTTCATTTTTCTGTTCCTTGTGTATTGTCCCTCTCCTCTCCACCTCATGTAAGCTCTGTTAAAGTGGAAACTTGTCTGTTTTGTTCACCACTGTATCCCCAGGGCTGACCTAGTCCTTAGTATACAGTAGGTACTCAATAACAAATAATGAATTAATGAGTAGCAGAGCTGGTCAAGTGCTAAACCTGGGGCTCTCTGGCCAGCTGCACTAGGGGGAAGGGGAAGCCTGAATGGGAATGGACCCTACTTTTATTGGCTCTTTGCTCTGTGTTCTTGATGCCGCTTCTGCTGGGGCCCACCAAACACAGGTACAGAGCACTCTACCAAGTGTTTCCGAACTGTCATCCCATTTGAAACTCACAAGTGAAACTCACAATTGAGGGTCCATCAGGACAAGGATTACTGCTCCCAGGACTCCCAGCATAATTGAGAATTGAAAGACTTAGAGTACTTCCTTCACTAAAGATGGCCTTGCACCTGGGAGAAGAGTGCTGACAGCCATTTCTGTGTGGTTCATCAAAACTGGACTCTGGCCTACCTGCCCATTAAAGACCAACTCCTCACCCTTCCTACCACGGCCTCACTTGAGAAGTGGACTTGGAAGGCTCTTCATTACCCACAGTGCAACATCCAGGCCTCTGGATGTGGTGTGCCAGGCTCCTCTTGGTGCCTCCCTTCCCTCTTGAGCCTCGTCTTCCACCACGCTCAGCTTCATGCGCTATACTCTTCCAAGCACACTGCTTGAAGTGCTCACCCCCATGCCCACCCCTCCACCATGCTTCTTGCTGTTTGCTTCTTGCTGAGCCTTGGCACGGACAGTTCTCTGCCTGGAATGTTCTTCTTTGTCTTGCTAAAACTCACTCTTGTTTCAAAGACTCATCCTGCACACTTCCTCTCTGAAGAACTCTCTGAGCTGAGATGCCCTCTTGGTAAAGAGGTAGCAGTTAGCTTGGATGGCTCATATCTCAGCCTGAGCTGCCATCACAGGAGTCTGCGATGGGTGGGTGGTTCTCCAGGTTCTGTGCTCTCTGTGTGACCCTGTATAAAACACCTTCCCTCTCTGGACCTTAGGGTCCTCCCTAGAGGGTGGTCTGTGTAAGGTCCCCGTGCACTCCCTCTGCACTGCACATTCATTTCCACAATGTTCTCACTGGATTCAGTATCAGCAACTCCCCCTCGTCCAGATGCAGAAACTGGGGATGGGAAAGACAAAGGCCGCAGGATGCTAGGGTTACTTTTTCCACCCGTGCCTGACAAAAGCTGGGCCCTCGGCGTCCAGCCTCTGGGAGAGGTCCGGACCCGCTGCCCGAAATCGTCGGGTGGGAAATCGGCGCCGGCTGCGAGGGTTTCGGGTTTCGCCGCGCACCAGAACCGTGCCACGTAGTCGCAGGACAGACCCGGAGCAGGATCTAGCGGTGCCGCGAGACCCCGGAGAATGCCCGGGTGGGGGCGGGGAGACAGGGCAGTATCGCCGGGCGGCAGGAGCCCCCTCGGAGCCACACCCAGCAGGGTCCAGGGCCACGGGGCGCCCCCATCAGGCCCTGCAGGAGTGGCGCCAAGGCCCGGTGGGTGGACACTCACCGAACCCCGGTACTTCTCCAGCGACACCAACTTGCCCCGGATGTTGACCGCCTTGAAGTCGTAGAAGTCTTGCTCTCGCTGTGCGCAGGCCGTGGCCGACAGGAACAGCCACGCCGCCACCAGTGCAGCCACCATGACTTGCTCCCGAGGTGGCCGCGTTGCGAGGGCAAAGACGAGGCGGAGGGGACCCGGCGTGGGGGGCGGGAGGAGGCGGCTCCGGCGCCACCCGGCCCGCGAAGCTGGACGCGCCCCATTCTCTTTCTCCTGGGAGGTGGAGCGCCAGGCTCTGGACCTCAGTTTCCCCGTCTTTACTGCGGGAGTGTTGGACTCTGTGTCCCTTCCCGGACCCAGTAGCCGAGGTTCCAGGATTCTGACCTCTAACACCGGAATTCAGTTTAGTGAGACACCCTTTCGTCCCAGGATGCAGCGACTTCGTAGGGAAAGAAGGTGAAAATCTGGATCCGAGGACGCAGTTTCCTAATTAGCGCAGTAGCCTTAGGCGGGTCACACCACCTCTCCTGGCCTCACTTTTTTCATCTGGTCAGTAGGGCTAGCCACCCGTCTTGCCACACCTAGGCAGGCAGTATAGCATGGGAGTAATAAAAAAAATGGATGTGAAACACTTTGTTAGTGGAATGATGCCTACAGACTTTAGCTAAATGAATGAAGGTTTCCTGAAAGGAATGGCATCAAGAAGGGGAAGAGAAGAGGAGGACATGTGGCAGATCGCGTACCTGGGATGCAGATTCGGAGATGGAGATTGCAGTGCACGATGTTTATGAGGCAGCACCCTGGGGATCAACACCTGTGAAAGAGAGAGGAGGGAACAGGAGTGGGCAGAAGTCCAGAGCTCCAGGTGGGCCCAAGGACAGTGTTGGCTAACCTCATAGGGACTCTGGAGCTAGAATGGCCCATCAGAGTTGTCCCCAAATAAGCTGAATTGGCCAGGGCTTTATAAACCTGCCTTCACCAGTCATTGGAGCCATCTGGGAAGAGGTGTGACAGGAGCCAAGATAGCCCTGTTCCTGGAGAGGCTGACAGTTAAAAGCTTTCCACTGACAGCACTGGTGTCCTAAGTCTTCAGTGGGATCTGGGCAGCACATCATAATGTTTCCTACACTCATAAAGCCTCTACTGAGCCCTACTAAACATGATGTTGGGTGCTGACATATAATACTGGTTCTCCAGGAGCTCACAGGTTGCTATGTGAGAAGCCAGGTAAAGTAGGGATTCTGTGAAATGTGGTAAGGGCTAAGTACTCCTACCTACAGTCATTCAACAAATGCTTCTTGAGCATCTATTCAATGTATGCCAGGTTATGCTCTAGGTGCCTCTTAAGCAGTGAGGAACAAGACAGTGTTGTCCCAACCCAAGGGGAGACAGGTATTAAAAATTTCATAAATAGCTCTAAAATTACTATTGTGGTAAGTACCAGATAAACTAGCCTTGGGGATGGGGGGCAGGGTACAAAAAGGGCTTTCTAGAATAGGGAAGGTTTGAGCTGAGCAGTAGAAATTAGCCAGGGTGAAGGAGGAAGTAAGTACAGAAGTCCTGAGGGAGAGAGAAACATGGTGCAGTAAGGAACATAGAAGGCTTGAGTTCAGCTGGAGTAGAGAACAAAGGGTGTGAGGAGAAGGTGTAGAAGCAGGCAGGGGTGAGATCACACAATCTGATAGGCCACAGTAAAGATGGTCTTTAAGATAAGAAAAGAAGTTTCGTTCTTTTTTAAAGCTGGAGAGTAGCAGTGAGTCCTATGTTGTAGAAAGATCCCTCTGGCTGTTCTGTAGAAAGTAGATAGGAAGGAACAAGAGCAGATGTGCTCCAGATGCTGGAGTAGAGAAAAGTCTGGGGTTCTGAGGCCCAGAGGCAGTTGCTAACCTACCAGTCAGGAAAAGCCTCCTGGAGGTGGTAACACCAGAGTCACGTCTTTTTTTTTTTTTTTTTTTTTCAGTGTCAGGTGTACAAAACAATGTAATAATTAGACATTTACAGCCCTCACAAAGTGATAACCCCCCACCCCAATCTACTACCTGTCTAACATTGTATATAGCTGTTACAATTCCAATGACTATGTTCCCTAGGCTGTACTCCACATCCTGTGAGACCAGAGTCATGTCTTGAGAGAGGAATGGGAATTCTTCATTTTGGGAAGGGGGCATGGCAAATATGTCAGCAGTGTCTGTGAAGGCACAGAGCCCAAGAAAAGTGCTTGAATGTTTGGGGTGAGAAGAGGTACAGGGTAGATGAGGTTGGAGGGGTCCCCAGGGACCAGATGGAGAAGGGTCTTGAGTACCAAGCCAAGAAGCTTGGATTTTACTCTCTAGGCTATGGCAAGCAAAGGTTTTGAAACTGGGCACAAGATCATACAGTTAATAAGACTCAAATACGGCCTCCAGATTCAGAACATGGGAACTTTCTGCACTACTAAGGGGGCATCTCTCCTCAGGAACAGACAGTATTATCAGGAGAGGTGGAAAACAGGAGAAAGCATGCTTTGGCAATGGCCAAGGCAGAAATAAAGTGCCCCTGCCCTTCCTACTCCTTACCCCCTCTCTGTGGGATCCTTGAACTTTTGATGGGTCCTGTAATATTAAATGGTCACCTCTTCTTTGCTTTGTCCCTGTGAAGCTATTGGTCTCCCTTCCTGCCATTTCTCTCTCTCTTTCACTCAGCCTTTCCTTACAATGTCCCAATAACCAGGGGTTTTCAAATTCTGCTCCACACAACTTGGAGTTTTGCAAGCTTGGCTGAGCTATCCTGTTAAAATCCAGATAGGTAGGCATTACTACTAAGCAGGGGGAAAAAAAGTGGTGAAATGTTTCTCACTTGTAAATTTCTCTCCTGGGCCCTTCAGCTCTTCCCTTATTCATGCTTCAGAACCCAGCTCAGATGTCATCCCCCTCTGCTACTCTACTTAATCACTCCCTCCTCTCTGTTGCCTTTATACCTTGTATGTACATTTTCCTGTTAGTGGGCTGGTGGGAATATTGTGTAGTTGTCTGTTTCCATGGCCACCATACGGTGAGCTCCCTGGAGGCAGGCAGGATGGTATATGAATCGTCTTTGTGTACCCCTCGCACCCACTGGCGACTCAGTAAATATTCATTTTTCTTAAACCATCTGGCAACTTTTATTACTTGTCTATGCTAGAGTCTGATAGGAGATGCTGTTAATTTTAGCCAACAGTGTGTATTTTGTCATTTTATTTTCAGTCCACTGTGCATTTTTGGTGTTTCTGAAAGAGCACAGCTATTCCCATTTGGTCCATCTACACAAGTGGGAGACCTGCAGGCACAGACAAATGCACACACAGATCTCAGCTGAGCACCTGGAAGGGTAGAGGACTCACTTCTGGATCTCCTGCACTTCTCTTTTCTGTGATAAGCTCAAAGCTTTTTATGGGTATTTAGAATACTCATTAATGTTTTATTCATTCAACAAATTGTCGAGCACATACTATGTATACTATAAGACACTATTTTAAGGTCGAGGACTATGTAGTTAATAAGACAGACAAAAAAGACAAACAAAAAATTCTTGAACCTATATCCTAGTAGTGGGGGGAAGGATAATAATTAAAATTTATAGTATGAACCATATAGTACATAAGATGGTGATAAGCAGGGGGGAGGGATAGAGAATGTGGTTGTGAGGTGGGGAGGGATTGCACTTTAATGCAAATGATCAGGAAGCCTCACTGAGAAAGTGGCATTTGAGCAAAGACTGAAAGAAAGAGAGCAAACAATGGGGAAAACTGGAAGAACAACATTCCAAGTAGAGGAAACAGCATGTACAAAGGCCCTGAGGCAAAAGCATGCAGGATGTGTTCGGAGAACAGCCAAGAGGCTAGTGTGGATGGAGTGGAGTGAGGGGAAGAGTAGCAAGGGATGAAGTCAGAAGTCTAATCGGATGTGCAGGCAGATACTGCAGGAGGTGTTATACGCCATTGTAAAGACATTTGCTTGGACTCTGAGTGAGATGGGAATCCATTGAAGAGTTTTAAGCAGGGGAATGACGTTTCTAATTTATATATTAACTGCAGTATTGAAATAAGGAGACCAGTCAGGAGGCTATTACAGTAATTCAAGTGAGGAAATAAGTAGGTTTAGACCAAAGTGATGGCAGTCGAGGTGGTGAGAAGTAGTCAGATTCTGAATATATTTTGAAAGTAGAGGCAAAAGGATTTTCTGATAGGTTGGATGTAGGGTTTGAGAGAAAGAGGAGCACCATAGATGACTAAGATTTTTGGCCAGAGCAATTGGAAGACTGATGTTGCCATTAATTGAGATGAAGATGCCTACAGGGACAACTGGTTTGGGATGGAAAATCAAGAATTCAGTTTTGGACATGTTAAGCTTGAGTTGCCTTTTAGCAGTGGTATACTGGTAAATGTTTAACAACTGGCTCTCCAGGGAAAAAGGATGTATGTGTGTGTGTGTGTGTGTGTGTGTGTGTGTATGTGTGTGTGTACGTGTGCACTCATATAAGTTTATTATAAAGTTTACTGATAATAAATGATGCATAGCACACAATTCACAGATGATAATAAAATATACAATATTCCTTATTGTAAATTTCACATGGCCAATTTATTCTCACAGAATGCTTGAATTGATTTTTGCCAAACTCGTGTCTGTAGCCAACGAATGGTTGCAGTTGCTGAACAAGTACATTTCCATGATGAAGGTTGGTTGATATTTTCATTTACATTAATAGTAAGATGAAAGTGAAACAATAAAAACATATGTTGGAACTTCACTAGTCGATGACTCAAGTGACTTCTTGAGTCATTGGATAGTAGTTTTTTCCAATACTGGAAGAATATTTCCTCAAGTTTCTTTTTAGTTTCAGGTGTACAAAACAATGCAATAGTTAGACATTTCACCCCTCACAAAGTGATAACCCCCCTTCCCCAATCTATTGCCCCTCTGATATCATATATATCTATTGCAATTCCATTGACTTTATTCCCTATGCTGTACTCCATATCCTGTGACTATATATATTAAATTATAATTGACATACAATATTATTCAACTTCAGCTTCAGGTATACAGTGCAGTGGTCAAACATCTACACCATTCATGAAGTAGTCTCCCTAATAAGACGTGCCCATCTGACACCCTACAAAATCTTTACAACATTATTAATTATATTTCCCAAACTGTCTTTCATATCTCTGTGGCAATATTATAGTTACCAATTTATGCTGTCTAATCCCTTCCCCTTCTTCCTCATCCCCTCCCTTCTAGCAACCATCCTCTATACCTCTGAGACTATTTCTGTTTACTTTGCTCATTTATTCAGTTCTTTAGATTCCACATATAAGTGAGATCATATGGTATTTGTCTTTCTCCGACTCACTTATTTCACTTAGCATCCTCAAGTTTTTTTATGTTATTCACAATGTATTAGCTACAGACAATACATTCTAAATTTAATGTGCATTATTCACACTTTTCCCCATCACCTTCTTAATTGTAGGCAATCAACAAAATAATGATGTAGGATTTCTAGTGTCTGGTTCCCCGGGGTTCGCGGCCTCATGCACTTGAAGAATGAGGATGCGGACCCAGAGAGGTAAACTGAAGCAGTTTATAGTTTTATTGCAGAAGAGGAGAGTTTATTAAAGCAAAGAGTCACAGCGCTCGAGCGGGAGGGGGTTACCGAAGCTGGGATGCCCACTAGCTAAAGCAAAAGACTTCTGTTTTTATACTTTTTCTTGTGTATTTAAGGAGAAAAGTTGACGTCTACTGGTACAGTTTTATCAAATTCTCAGCCTTGAGGAGGCTTTTGAGAAGACTTTTTTAAACAAACCGGCTGTCCTGTGCTAATGATGTTTCCCAGGGCTACGGCCTTGAAGACATGACTGTCCTTGTCCATTCTACCAGGGAATTCCTGACTGCCTGAAGTCCTGCTGACTAACCTGCCTCGACAATAAATCAAACTGATTGGTAGCATTTGCCAAATTCTGTGGTGTAATACTCTCACCATGGTTGGTTTTGGAGCTACCAACATGACATCACTGAACATGGAGATGTAAGGGTAGCACACCATTATATAATGCTTCCACAGTACAGCTAGAATAGATGTAAACAACCCCAAGAACATAGAAAACAATAAAATATAGTAAAGTAATTAGAAAGTGATGAGTTTTGAATATTACCTTTGTTTTTAATATAATTTATTTACTTTTAAGTTTACATAATTTACTTTTTAATAATGGCTACTTTTTACAAGAGGTTGGAAAAATTCCTGAAAATGCAACAGTTGGCTCTAGGAGCTGGCTCTAGACACCACTCCCATTTCTAGTTATGTTGTATATATGAGTCTGGACTTGGAGGAAAGGGCTAGGTGAGGGATGTACATTTGGGAGTGGACAGCATACTGAGTATTTAAAGCCATGATACTGGATGATGATGGAGAGTTGATGTAGATAGATGGGAGAACCAAGGACAGCCTTTGGACTCCAGTATTCAGCATCAGGAAAATGACATCAGGGAAACAAGAGGAAAACAGAGAGGAGACTGAAAAGAGTAGCCAGGAGATTAAGAACCAAAAGAGTATAGCGTCATGGAGGCCAAGTGACAGATTTGTCCCAAGAAGGAGAGCGATTTAACTGGTCAAATGCTGCTGATAAATCTAGTAAGATTAGGCCCGAGAACGGAACATTAGATTTAGCAATTTGTCCTTCACCAATAAAAGGAATTAAACAAACAAAACTACAATATTTTCATGCCTTTGCTATTACTCATGCTGCTCACTCTGCCTGGGTTTTTTTTTTTTTTTTTTTTTAATATTGTTATTCCTTATCCTTATAGCTCCTATGCTGCTCCCAGGCTTTATGAGTCAGGAGTCTCAATAGGAAACAGATGACACACTCAGATTACGATAATTAGACAAAGATTTGTTTACAAAGGGACTAATTTCAACCATGGGTGGGATATACAGGAAAACAAGGGATAGTTCTGAGCTGTTAACACCCTTGACCTGAATGGGTTGGGAGAGGGAGGAGAGATTATAGAAACTGGGAAAAAGGGTCTTAATTCATCAAGTCATCTTGAAAGTGGCAGTTACCTTCTAAGGAGGGTCACAGTTAGCCCAAGGCAAACTTGCAGGGAAGTAGCCAGGGAATTAATCACTCAGCCCTCCTTCTCACCATTCACTGATCTGCAAGGGAGTTGGCCCATACCTAAGTGGAAGGCAGGGAGCAAAACCGCCCTTTGACTTCGTCTGTACAGGTTCAATGTACTGGGCAGACAGTGGGTGGATGGAAAGTGGACCTAAAGGACGAAACAGGTGACTAGCACAGAAACCCAACTAAAAACCAACTTCTCTTGAGGATTTTCTCAAAATGTTTAGGTAGTTAGGTGCCCCTGTTCTCTGCTTTCTCTTGTCAACCGATGGTCGCTGGCACCAATTCAATGGCAATAGGAATCCCCAATTTGGGGAGTGGTGAAGGAGGAAACTGTGTAGTGCAAATAGTTCAATTGGAATACAGCCTGGCTGTGGAACAGCTCAACAGTGTTACAGCTCAACTATGAAACAGCATGACTGCGAGGATGCCCTTCCCAGCTGGATAGCTCTACTCTTGTCCAGCAAAACTTCAACCTTCAGTGGAAAGGGAAAGTACACACCCTGAGCCCCAGGAGAGCTAACTTATGTAGAGAGAGATCTCCACCCTGATCCCTGATTGGTCTGTCCTCATGCAAATGAGGACTCCAAATCCTCACAGTCTGATTGGTTCAAAAAGCACTGACCAGAATGGAGCCATTCTGATTGATCAGTGAAGATGCGAATGAGGATATAGCTGCACGGCTCTGATTGGATGCAGAAAGTCTCAGCCCTATTGGTTGAATACCATTCTAGGAACTCCTTTATAAGGGTTGGCTTGGCCTGTGGGAACACAGCACAGTCAGGCAGTTCAGTGCAGGCTTCTCCCTGAAGTGAGATTTGCATGAGACGCCCTGTTCAGCAACGCTGCTAGCCTCTGTAAATGTGAGCCCAGTTAGCCACCAGGAGCCCTTCTTGGTAGATATCTTCTTCCTCAGGGTCAACACCCTTAATTTAGCATTTATGCTTTATTGCAGTGATCCTCAATCCTGACTACAGCTTAAAATCACCTGGGAAACTTTTAAAAAGTACTGATGTCCAGGCCTCTTCCCAGACCAACTGAATCTGAAAAGTCTGGGAATAGGACCCCCCAACATTACTGCTTTTAAAAACTCCTCCAGGTGATTCTAAGGTGCATCCAGGATTGAAAACCACTGCTATGTTGCCATTGCCTATCTACCTGTGTTTCTTTGAGGAGTCTGTGAGTGCTTTGAAGACAGGACCATGTCTAATTCATACCTGTGTCTTTAACATGTGGCAAGGACCTGATATAGGGCAGGTGCTCAGGACATGAAAGTTCACATTGAGGAGTATGATGACTTCACTTTTTGTGTAATTTTGTTAGGATTGTGGTACATTTGTCACCTACATCATTGTTTCTCACACTATGAGTTGCAGCCCATTGGTGAGCATCAAGTTAATGACCCAGACCAGCTTGAAAAAAAAATTGAATAGAAAATATCAAAGTCCCATACAGTAAGGGTTAGTGTAGTATTGTGAAACAGGTGTATATGATCCAGATTGCAACGTAAACTATGTTTCTACTATGGGTTGCATTCAAAATGTTTGAAATCCACTGACCTAATGACAATAGAACTCACTGTGCTTCTATTTCATTATCTTTAAAGTGGGGATACTATAATAGTACCTCCTACCTCATGGGATTATGATGAAGATTAAATGAAATAACGCATATAAAGTGCTCAGTGTCTAGTGTCTAGCACAGAATAAATAATCAACAGTAGCTGTTTTATCATTCAAAAACAAAACATTTTTTAAAAGAAAAATATAAAATTTTATTTATCCTGTGATTACTGCTGGATAATATTAAGCATACAGATAGATAAGGGCTTTTTGTTTTACTGTATCTGAACAGTTATTATTGGTAAATGCTATGGCAGTAAATAACCTTTTACAAATAGGAAGCTCTGTACCCAATCTCTTTCCTTATCTTGAGGCCAGGAATTCTGTGGGGCCTGCTTGGGGTGGTGAAGGTGCTGTCTTAGATTCTATCTGAGGCTATGTCCTATTAATATCTCTACTGCATCTGACCTGTGCCCACAGGCTATATCTGCACCTGCTCCTGGAAAATTAACACAGCTCTGTTTAAAGGCCCTGGGAGGAGGGACTCAGCAGGGCTTACTTATTTAAGTATCCAGAGCACTTAGCACCATGCCTGGCTAAGTTGAATTGAACTATTGATAACTGCTGTATGACCTTGATCAACTCACTCCCAATCTCTGGACTGGAGTTTCCTGTGTATAAAATAAGAGATTGCATAGAAGATTAGAGGTAGAAGGCACTTCTGATTTTACAAATGGGGAAGCTAAGATTCAACTAGGCGAAAGGACTTGCCCAAGTTCACACCACAAGTTAGTAGAAGGGCAGAGGTTAAAGCTGAAGTCTCTGCACTCCATGGTAGAGCACTTTCTATGACATTGTATTGTCAATCCAATTCTATAACCTTAGGGAGCAGTTAGAGACCACAAACTAAAGATACACAGAGCAGCAGGGATAGATCTTGAAAAATATAGTGTGGTGTGCAAAAGTAAGATACAGAATGAGATGCATAATTCAGTACCATTTACGTAAGTGTATAATATGTGCACACAATATGAAAACACATTTTGCAAGAAAAATATAAACGGTTACACAATAAATTACACATTAAAGAGTTGCATGTAGGGGTAGGGAGAGGAAAGAGGGTAAAAGGGAATAAATAAGTAAATAAAATAAGAAAGAGGCCTTCAAGGCCAAAGAAGACAACTGGGTAATATGTTTACCTCAACTCTCTGCACATGAAATGAAAAAATAAAATAAAATACTATAATCTCTGCTTTCTCATGGATTTTATTTCTAGCAGTATGTGTAAAATGCAAAGCAGATACATTCTGTCATCGATTTCTAAAACTCCCCCCTCCTCTCCTTGGCCTCTATCCTTATGTAGGCCTCAGCTTCTCCTACCTGGACTCCTGGAGCAGCTTTCTTCTTGCTCTCCCTGCCTCCACTCTTGCCCCATCCAATCCAATGCAATTTTCCACAGAGCAACCAGAATAATCTTTGTCACACAAAAATCTGATCATGGTTCTCCTTTGTTTAAATACCCTTCAGTGACTTTGTGACCAAATGACCTAGGCAGCGTGGAGCAGTGTTCAAACAAACTGGAGTTGGCTGCCTCGGTGTGTAGCCCAGCTCTGCCACTTTCTGTGGGATTTTAAGCAAGTTAATTAATCCCACTGTGCCTCTGTTTCTTCATCTGTATGGTTGGCAGATTAAATGAATTTAAACATGTGAAGTATTTCAAACAATGCCTGTCATACCACAAACATTTAGCTATTATTGTTATTCCCAGGCCCTTGACAATTTGGGTCCCATGTAATCCCTCAGACTCATTTCCTGCATCTTCCTTCTAGTTTCTGATGCGTGAAAGGCCGGGCCTCCTGCCTGGTAGACTCCTAGTTGATTTGAAATCCCTTCCTCCAGAAAGCCACACTTAAGTCCCCTTGCCACAGATGGAGTGCAGTTGATGGAGAGTCCTATCTCTGTACTCCTCAGACCCTTGTACTGTAAATTTCTCTTCAGTTTCTCTGTTTGATTAACACACAGTACCTTGTATATGATAGGTATTCAATAAAATTTATTTTTAAACTCTTTATTGATGAATAATATACAGCAAAATATATTGTAAGCATACAGCCTTGATAAATTTTTGCAAACTAAACACACCATGTAACCTGTACCCAGATCTATAAACAGAACATTTCCAGGACTCAGAAACCCTCTTCATGCCCCCTTCTAATCACTACCTCCCAAACCCCCAATCCTGACTTCTGACAGCATAGATTACTTTTGCCTATTTTTGTGCTTTATCTAAATAGAATCATGTAGAATGTACTCTTTTCTATCTGGCTTCTTTTCACTCATCATATGATTCACCCATCAATATTCCATATTTTTGTGTATAGTTGTGGGTTGTTCATTCTCATGCCGTGTGTGTATGCTAAACTCATCTATCTAGTCTACTGCTGATGGGCACTCAATAAATATTTCTTGAATGATTTAAGAAATCTGTCCACTTTGCTATATTATGAGTTTCTCAAGGAAAGAAACAGGATTTTATTCATCTCAGTCCTCAGCACTTAGCACAGGGCCTGGCACTTGGTGGGAGCCTGGTGAGTATTTGAGGAATGACCTGATGCATGATTCCTCTGAGATTTTGTAATTAAACTGGTCATTTCCCCATCCTTGGTGGGGCCCCAGCTTCAGATCCCTGGGTGATGCAGGTGAGTTGCTAGGCAACAGCATGAGGTTGGCTATGGGGTCGCAATGGAGAGTGTGCTGCAGAGGCTGAGGAGGAGGAGGTAATTGGAAACACTTCTATTCAGCAGCCTCTGAACTGCCTCTGGTTTCTCCCTTCCAGCCCATCCCCCACACAGCTGCAGGAAGGATATTTCTAAAACAGGCATCAGACCACAGCATTCCGCTATTCTAAAACCTTTGGACTCTCAGTTGAAGAAAGAAAGGTTTAGAGATTTGGAAGAACTTGCCCAATGTCCACATAACAAGTAAAGTGCAGAGCTAAACCCAGGTTTGTCTGATTCCAAAACCCAAGCCCTTTCCAGTATTTGATTTTGGACAAGTTGAATTTGGGGTAACTATGGGTCATCAGGTGGAGAGGTCTACGTGTCCATGGGTCACATCGCTGCCCTCTCCATTAAAGCCTTCCATGGAGTAGGTGCTTCAGCAACAAACAGGAACCAGAGGCTGGAAGACCAATTTCCCATGGGAGAAGGGATGACTGAAGGTTCCCTCCAATTTGATATATGGGGTTCTAGTTGGTGAGCTTTGATCCAGAGAGCAGCCTCGCTGCCTGACCTCCCTGATCCCAGCAAGGCAACACAGAGTGGTGTGTACTTGACCCAGACTAAAAGAACAAATAGAGCTGCCAGGAAAGGATTTTAGGTCAAAGGAACATTTTGAACAATGAGTAGACCGGTTAGAGACAAGAGGAATGTGATGGAGGTAGCTCAAATGTCTGGATATGTAGGTTTAGGAGAGATTTAATAATCTGGTTGAAGCCGACTTTCCTAGGAGAAATTACAGTTCTTTCAAGCATTCATTCATTCCACAAATATTTCGTGGTTGAGCCACGTACCCTATGCTTCAACCACACTGAACTTCTAACTGCTCCTTACACGATACACAAAAGCTCCATTTCCTTCCAACCTTTGTATACGCACACAGTTCTATGGGAAACCACTGCAAGAAGTGTTAGTCTAGATGTGTGATGGAGGAAAGGCATGTGGAGCAAGGCTTCTAGGAGGAAGCATGTGTGGTGTTAGCCAGGTCAAGAAGGTGGAATAGGGAACTGGTCTAGGTAGAGGAATTATATGTGTAAAGGCTCAGAGGCAAGACAGCATAGCTCACTTGGACAACTGGAAGAAGCTTCTCGTGGCAAATTCCTATACATTCTTCAAGTTTCCATTCAAACCTATCCTCTCTCCTAGTGGAGCTGTTCCCAGTTATCCCAGGGAGACTTTCATCCTTTCCTGTTCTTAAAGCCTTACAATGTCTTTTCTTAGGGGATTCATTACATTACGTTGTCATTTATCTGGATTATAATATTTTGTGTGTATTTGTTCTCCTAAAGATCATAAGTTCCTTGAAGGCAGGGAACTATGTCTGATTTTGCTTTGAAACAGCAGTTAATAAATAGTGGCCCTTAATAATTGTTGAAAAACTGAATGAATTAAACTGTTTAAATGTTTTTCTTTTCCACTGAACTATGAGTTGCTCAAGAGCAGGGATCCCATATGATTCATCTCTAAGAACTCTATTGGCTTTTGACTGTAGTGGAGAGTGCATAGGCTTTCAGAGACAGACAGATGAAGGGCAAATGTCAGTTGAACCATGTACTACGTAGCTATGTGACCTTAACCTTCCTTGCCTTCAGTTTCCCAATGGTCAACTGGAGCAGTAGTTCCATCCTCACAGGATTTCTGTGAGGCATGAATGAAAAAACATGTATAAAGTGCCTAGGCACATAGAACTTGGCACATAGAAATGCTGGTTCAATGAATGGGAAGATAGGTGGAATAGCAGTGGCTGAAGAGACTATACAAGCAAAGAAAATCAAGGAAAAGACAATACCCTTCTATTCCCAGATGAAAGGATTTTTTTCCCCCTAATCATTGGGAAAAGACTGAAGAGATGTCCCTTCCACTCGGACCCCAAATTCCAATTGAGAATCCACTAACTCAGTGCTGTATGCTCAGTCCCCCTTAGACCTTCCCACTTACCCCATACTTTTGTTCACTCCCTTGTACCATTTGTGAGCACCAGTCCATCTCCTCCCTAGACTGAAGTCCTTGGTGAACAACGACCATGATGGATGAATACCCTTGGCTTCTCCGTGCCTAGCACAATGTCTGGGCACATGGGGAGTGGTTCTCATTAATCACATGTAAAGTAGAAATATAAAGAACAATGAGTCTGAATAATACATTCAGGGTGATTACAGACTCTAATTTAACTCAAAGGCATCCCGTTAAAAAAAATTCTTCTTTCCTGGTAGCAGTTTTCTATTTGGGGCCAGTGACTTGATTTATTGAAAGACCTTCAAGTGCTGTTGATCTGAGCCAAAGAAGGTTCAGAAAGCCTTTTCTTGGCAGGGACTCAATCCTTTCTATTGTGTCAGTTTCTTTAAACAGAAAAGGATTTTAAAAAATCTTTTTTAATTGATTGTCTTGTAAACACTCAAAGAAAGAATGTCTGTCCTGTGGCTGGGCTGTGCTTGACTCTTAAGAATCAAGTGGAGGTCTCTTAATTGTAAAGAATGAAATGTCTGAACCTTCCCTCCTACGTATTTAGTGTAATTGGCAATAATTTCCCCCCTCCCCCAATCCCTGATTGAGAGACAGCTCACTTCCTATTAGAAGAAAACCAGATCACTAACCTGGGAACCTGAGTCTTGGAAAGAGTTTATTTTACCAGAGCGTGCTTCCAGAGGGAGCGGAAAGCAGGAAGCCTGCGTTTTCTCTCTGCTTCAATCCACCTGGTACCTGGACTTCTCACCATACTTTTGATTGGCCTCAGCTTTCCCCCCCTCCCTCATGGGACTCTTTGCAGTCTTTGAAATATTTGGGCAGATGTTTCCTGTGGAAAATATTCCACAGGGCTGCCCTCTTGTTATATGGGTTTCTGGTAGAAATATCAAAGCTTTAAAGCTGGGCCCCATATCAAGATACTAGGAAGTATATTGTGCTTGAGGGATCTGTCGTAATATTATAAAATTCCTTCTTAGAAATTTCTTTGCATTGCCAACAATTAAAACCTCTTCTTTTCTTCAGCAGCCAAATGTTGAAATTTGTCAAACTCCTAGCTCTACCACTTATTAACTGTACAGTTTTGGACAAATTGCCTATCATCCCTGAAACTCAGTTTCCTTTTCTGAAAAAAAAAATTACTATTTTTTGAAATAACGGTTCCCACCTCCAAGGGCTGTTAGAGGTAGAGAGAAAAGATATGTGAAAATCCAAGCACTTAGTCATTACTAATAAATTATAACTATTATTAGTGTTATATTCTAGAACCAAAGGCTCAGTTCTGCCCAGTTTCTGAGCTAACACTGATGAACACGGGCAGGCTGCCTCGTTTGTAGTAGCAGGTGGGATGAGAATTAGATCTGGCTTTGGATAGGCCCAATGTGAACTTTGGTTCAGTTTGTACAACTGATCTTCAGCTGCAATTCTCTCAATACACCAGTCCCATGGTTGTCAGCATGTGTAAGCCCTCCTAATCCTAACCTAGGTAGGGAGTGGGGATGGATCCTGCTCCTTATTTTAGCCACTGGCTGGTATATAGCTATGAAGAGAATAACCCAGAACCACAATGTTTCTCCCATCAGACTCATATCAGTATCACTTGCTGCCTAGACTCTGGCTGCCATGGCCACCTGCTAAATTGGAGCTTCTTGCCCCCCATACCACCTGTCTAGAGCACATCTAAGCTCTCACACTCTGAACTTTGTACCTTGGCCCATGAAGATCTTCAGCCTTCTCCCCACTAGATCTCTATTTCTTCTATTCCTCTAGCCTAAGGGGGGGGGGGGGGAAGGGAGAAGAAAAGGATTAAAATATATTTGAAGCTAAGCAGCTTTGTGTATGCATTCTTACTTAATTTAATCTTAACTGTAGCTTTGTGTATGCATTCTTACTTAATTTAATCTTAACAACTACATGAGGTAGGTATTATTTTTTATTTTCATTCTAAAGATGAGTGAGATTCAGAAAGGTTAAGAATTTGCTCAGAATCACATATCAAGCAAGTAATGGGATGAGATTTGGACCTAAATCTCTGCCACCAAAGTCCAGGTTCTCCCCACTAGAAACGCGGTGTTCCTTCTGAGATCCTCAGCCTTGGGGCCCATATGAACACTTTCAGGGAATTCCCCTAAGTTTCCCTTCTTACCTGCTGCTTTGCACCACCTAGTCTATTCATCCTAGGGTCCTGCTTGGCTTCACATTTTGACTCTTCCTTCTTGTCTTGCTCCATTTGCATATATCAATCTTGTTCTAGTGCCTACTTTGTTACTGACCAGGAAATATTTGATCAATCACTAAATGCAGCCTGGGTTTATATTAGTGGGCTAGGGCCGCCATAACAAAATACCAGACTAGATGGCTTAGCCAACAGAAATTTATTTTCTCACAGTTCTGGAGCCTAGACGTCCAAGATCAAGGTGTCTGCAGGTTTCGTTTCTCCTGAAGACTGTCTGCTTGCCACCTTCTCACTGTGTCCTCACATGGTCATGCCTCTATGCACAGGTGCCGCTGGTGTCTCTCTGTATGTTGAAATTTCCTCTTGTACAGACACCAGTCAGATTGGATGAAGCCCTTCTTAGTAGCCTCATTTTAACTTACTTCTTTAAAGGTGCTGTCTCCAAATACAGTCATATTCTAGGTACTGGGGGTTAAGGCTTCAACATATGAATTTTGGGGGCAGGGCTTGGCGGGGGAGACACAATTTAGTTCATAGCAGGGTTTTAAGTAGTAAGCAACAGAAACTGACTCTTAATGATTTCAGCAGAAAAGAATTATCAAAAGGGTACTGAGGATTTCACAGAAGCAGAGGGAAGACTTGGAAAATAGGTAGGCACGAGAGAGGTGAGGCAATGAGTAACTAGCCCACAACTCAAATTACACCCTCCAACCAGTCTGGTGAGGACCTGTGACACTACCTTCTCTGGGTTCTGCATGCTGTCACTGCCCCCTGTAAACGTGGCATGCCTGCTACTGCTTCTACTTGCTACTAGAATGGATTCTCTATGGCCCCTGCTCATCTGACTCACCAGCTCTGTTGAGGACTGTTCCATGATGAGACTGCTGTAGACCATTGAGCTGGACCCATCTGGATCTGGGCAGAACAGGTTGCTTCTCCTAGATCCCCTTAAAGAATGTCTGATGGACCACTCCCTTATGCCCCAGGTGTGCTGGTTTCTGCAATAGGCCCTTGCCTGCCCTGGGCAAGTATGTAAGGCATTTTCCCCTTACCTGGGGTGTGTGATGCCCCAGTACCTCTGTACAGCCTTCCCTGTGCTATATAATTATTTAGCACCTACCATGCAGCATGGAGGATATCCATGTTGTCTTGCTGTCACCCAAGATGTACCTTGTATATAAGTTCCCTTAATAAACCTCTTGATGTAAGGCTGGAATTTTCAGCCTCTTTCTTTGGTCTCTTGGTCATAGGAAATTTTCCTAACAAGCTCCTAATTCAAAGTTTGAGGTAGATGTATCTGATTGGAGGACACATGCCCTTGCTTCCCTGCTGGGAGGCTGCAAGGGAAAGGATTGTGTGTTTTCTGCTTCTATATTAGGCTCTGCCTTCCACCAAGACTCAAGGAGTCTCCTAACATAAGGAGTAGGTTCAGACATGGGCACTCAGAATTACAAGTGTCCACTACACTCAACAAACATTTATTGAACTTTTAATATCATGTCTTGGGAATACAAAGGGGACCAACATCGGCCTTCAAGAGTTCCAAGTCTGGTATGGCGGGAGACAGATGAGTAAATGGGTAATTTGAATACATTGTGATAATGGCCATAATAGAAAAAACAGAGGGGCCTATGGGATTACAGGGAAGAGGAACTAACTATTGTCAGGAGAAATCAGGAAAGATATTCTGGGAAAGATGCCATCTGACCTGAAGGGCAAAAGAGTGTTAGCTAGCTAAGAATTATACCCTACCTCCCATGGTCCCTGGCTCCTGTTTTCAAAGCCTCACACATGAGGCACTTTGCTTGGCACCTGGCATCCAATCCAGAATTGTAGGCACCGTTGGCCAGGTACTCCAGCCTCCTAATCTGAGGACAGAAACTAAACACAACTTTCCACAATACAGAGACATATCCCCATATGCACTGAGTACATTCATTCCTTCATTAATATTCCCAGTCTGGGGTAAGAAGTCACCTAAGCAACGTAAACATCATGATTTCCTTGACAAGACCTAGAGAAGAGCCCTTGTTCCATGTTAGACTTGCCTCAGCCCCTTTTAAAATAAGATCCCTATTTGGGCTTTACCACAGACCAACTGAATCAGAATCTCAGAGTGGGACAAGGCATGAGCACTTAAGAAATCTTCCCCAGGTGATTTTAACGTGCAGTCAGGGTTGAGAAACACAGCTGAAGTGAGTAGAATGTCTAAGCTGACTGACGAGAGTTCTCTTGAGATTGACTCATAACCCTTGTTCTGATTCCAAGCCTACCAGGCTACCCTCTGATACTTGGCTTCCCATGTGATATGCTCAGAAAGAGAGAGAAAATGCGCTGATCATCTGATGTGAGTGTTCTGGTCTACTTTGCAAAATAAATTGGCTTTACAAATAATACTTTCTTTTTGCAAATTAATAAATGGATTTCTGGTTTAGGCATTTGTTGAACTTTCTTAATGTGAGTCTGAGGATATGTCTCTAATCTGAGAGATGCATCCACTCTTCATGTGCCACAAAATCAGCGTTCTGAGACTGTCAGGACACTGGACCATGGTAGTGCCAGTCTGTGGGAATGGGTCCGAATGGCCAATGGACCTTGCCCACTGCAGGTCTTCTCCTCCCCACCCGCTCCCCACCCCCAGCCAGATTGTAAACTCCTGAAGGGCACAGACCATGGCTTCTCTTTTTTCCATCTCCTTCCTCTGCCTAGCACAGGGCTGGGCAGTTCTGGAAACTTCCAAAAGAGACTAGGAATATTCCCTTCTCAAAATTCCATGGTTGACCATCTTACCCTTTCTATTTACACAGATGTTCCCTGAACAGGATGTATTTTAATTGATATGGTTTCCATTTATTAAACTGCAGTCAGTTTCTAGGCCTGTAGCTTTGGAAATACTCTCAGATCATCTTGGTTAGAATTTTGAATGTTCCCAAACTTCTAGGACACAGTTTTACACATGGGCTCTTAGCTTCCTACAGATGGTTAATTTTATTGATGGAGAGTGGATTTTATTTCTGGGACAAACTTAATTCTAGTCTTTTTGAGGGTGTTCCACTGTTTATCATCAAGCATCCAGACTAATCCAAGGTTGTGGAAATTCAAAGAGAAAGTTTAGTTACAATGAGTGTCATGCGGGAGACCCTACTCGCTGCGCCATTTGTCATGCGGGAGACCCTGCTTGCTGCGCCATTTGTCATGCGGGGAGGCCTGCGGGGTCTCTGCTCCCGCTCCCCATACAAGAACGCAGGATATGGTGAGGCCAAAAAGGAACACCCACGGAGCCATAGGTAGGGGAGTCATACTACTACGGTCTCAAGGGAGGCTGGGTTCACTGGACGTGCGACCTGCTGTCCGTTTTGTCTGCAACCCACCAACGACTCTCTTTCACTCTCCTCCACTCTCCTCTAGCACAGCCACAGCAGTTATATTAGTGACCAATGGCTCACTGGTTACAGCTGACGGCCAACTAGCCACAGCTGATGGCCATGCAATCACAGTTGATGGCCATTTACTACCTGAGCCAGCACCTGTCTATGTGAGGCCGAGAGCCTGGAAACTACTTTCTGGGGCTCTGCCCCCACAATGAGTTAACTCTGACTGAATGAACATAGCAATGGTTCAATGGAAAGAATCAGAGAAGTCTGAGTACATATCTTGATTTTGACCTTTTTGGGGTATATGACTTTGGGCAAGAGGCTTTATCACCCTGAGCTTTATCTGTAAACTGGAGATCATCATGCTTAGCTTTTAGAGTTGTGGTGAGTAATAAAGGTACTGTATGAAAACCCCTTGGCATAGTGTAGGCACTCAATGAATATAACTTTTTTTTTTTTTTTTTTAAAGATTTTATTGGGGAAGGGGAACAGGACTTTATTGGGGAACAATGGTCAAATTGTTGTCCTTTCAATCTTAGTTGTGGAGGGTTCTGTTCAGCTTCAAGTTGTTGTTCTTTCAGTCTTAGTTGTGGAGGGCGCAGCTCAGCTCCAGGTCCAGTTGCCGTTGCTAGTTGCAGGGGGCACAGCCCACCATCCCTTGCGGGAGTCGAACCGGCAACCTTGTGGTTGAGAGGACGCCCTCCAACCAACTGAGCCATCCGGGAGCTCAGCGGCAGCTCAGCTCAAGGTGCCATGTTCAATCTTAGTTGCAGGGGGCGCTGCCCACCATCCCTTGCGGGAGTCGAGGAATTGAACTGGCAATCTTGTGGTTGAGAGCCCACGCTCCAACCAACAACTGAGCCATCCGGGAGGCAGCTCAGCTCAAGGTGCCGTGTTCAATCTTAGTTGCAGGGGGCAGAGCCCACCATCCCTTGCGGGACTTGAGGAATTGAACTGGCAACCTTGTGGTTGAGAGCCCACTGGCCCATGTGGGAATCGAACCGGCAGCCTTTGGAGTTAGGAGCAGGGAGCTCTCACCGCCTGAGCCACCGGGCCGGCCCCTGAATATAACTTTTGATATTGGTATTACTGAGGGACTATACCAATATCAAAAGCTGTCAAAAGCTCGGGAATGTTTCTTCAGAACCAAACTCCTTCTCTCTTTAGTTTTTCAGAGGAGTAAATTCATTGTGCTTTAAAATAATGATATATGCTCATAAAAAGTTCAAGTAGTACAGAAAAAACACAAGGAAGTAACAGATCACCCTTAATTCTAGTACTCAAAATAATATCTTGGACGTATGGTAAAAATCGTTCTGGATACCTTTATATGTATTTATACAACACAATCAACGCAGAAATAATTTTAAAGACTCACACTGAGTAAGATATTTCAAATAAAATATTTAATTAAAAAGTCTTATTGAAGTTAATTTAACAAATAAAAATATCTAACAAGCTTGATGAATGATAAAATTATAAAAACAATTATGAAAATAATTGAAGTTGTCATTATTTTTAACTTCACATTTAAATGTTAGACAATATTAACTGATCATTGTCTATGATGGTTGTTGATTAATACTGTTATACTTCTCCCTTCTCCTCTCTACCACCTTCTAATTTTTGTTACTCATTATTTTTACTTTGCCAACAGTATTCATAATGTTTACATTTTATTTTGCAACTATAATTCCCGTAGTTGTTTAGGCTTAGTTCTAGATTTAAATAGATTCAATCTTCATCACCAATGTTTTATGATAGCTTTTATTCCTTATTTACATTCATGTCTTGATTAGCTGAATTTTTGCATCAAGAAGTTTTTTCAAGAAGGATGCTGGATTCCTTGAATTCTTTCAATTTTAATCATGTCAGCCTGTTACTTTTTTATTTAAGTGACAACATAGCTGGGTAAAATATTCATAGGTCACACTTTCCCTCAGAATACCATAAACTTTTCTTTTGCTATGGAAAAGTCTGAAGTGAGTCTGATTTTATTCCTTCTTATAGATAACGTGCTTTTTCTGTCTGAGGAAAGAATTCTTTCTTCATCTTTGGAATTCAGTAATTTGACCAGGATTAATCTCTCTTTTGATATTATTGCTGGAGAATTTGTTATTTGCCTGTAATTTGCTGAATGACCTTGGGTTAAGGCCCTGTCACTCTCTGGGCCTCGTTTTTCTCAAATGTATAATGAGGGAGATAATGAGTCCTTTCAGCTTTGTCAGTCTATGTTCCCATGACTAGATTCATGAATGAGCAAGCAAGTAGTTTTCATTTTAGATGAGCTGTTAAGCAAAAAGATGTATAAAAACTGACTTTGAAGAATTGCTTCTGGGGGTTATAGCAGGACTTCAAATTCTCCAGGGAAGGTGGAGTATAGCAATCATGTTCAAGGTTCTTTTCCATCCCTGAAGTAAATCTAGAATAATGATGTCTTGGTATATTTCTGGTGGCCCAGTTGGCTACAGTCGATATTTCATAGAAGTTTAGAGTAGGAATGTATCTTTAAGCCCTTGTAACCCAATGCTATCATTGTACACATTGGCAATTGGATGCTCAGAGAGGGAGTATGACTTGTACAAGGTCACACAGTGAGTTAGTGGCACAGCACTAAGTGGAATCAGACTTTCTAATTCCAAATCTACACTCTCTCCTCTTCAGCGTAGTACGATAATGAGACTTAGAACAGAGTTAGACCCAAGGTGAGCCCATTAGCTTGACACTGCCTTGTCATGGTCAAGTGACACCACTGGATCATTTATCTTTTTAGTGGGAGCCTCTGGACACTTCAAGTGGGTGTGGGGAGAAAGAATGCCCTCCTCTTTCATCAGTTCCTTTCAAATCTTACTCATCCTTAAAATGACAGTCCAATTTCCGTGTCCTCTATGAAGCATTCTGATGCCAGATTTTGAGGAGAACTTGCCCTCCTTTCCATCCATCTAGCTGTCCATCCAACCAGTCATCCACTTGTTTAACAACTATTCACTGAACATCTTTGTGTAGGGCTGTTAGCTGGGGACTCGTCGATGACTCAGTCACGTCTAAACTTTCATGGAGATACCAGGGCAGCAATAAGGGCAATTATGATGCAGTGTGATAAACAGAACTCCAAGAACCTCAAAGAAACCTGGCCAGCTGTGATGAGCATGGTACCAGGATAAAGATATGCCAAAAAGACACATAAGCCAACCAAAGAGTACCCAATGACCAAAACTGGAACAATTTGCTCAACAAGAAAATCATAGTATTGGATTATAATCCAAAGAATGAAATACATATCACTAAGTCCTTACTGATATATATGATTGAATAAACAAACAAATGAGAGAGAAGGAACAAGTCTTCCTTACAGAAGAATTTCAATGAATGAAAATAGAAGAAACTAGGGAATTAAAAAAGTCACCATTACAACATCATAGTATTAATTGCAGCAAGCATGATCTGCTAATGAATGCTATAATTATTGGATGAAAGTGTAAGATAAAACAAGATATTTGCATAGCTTCAAATTATACCTCCCTAAATATTATTTTTACAAAAAGAAAAATAATAAGTTTACAATGGAGAAAGCTGGTAGCCTCTCCTTAATCAAGTGATCAAGGTTAATATCACAAGAAATAAAATGTATTCATATTGTGTACCACCTGATATGATGCACTGAAAAGGGTGCATAGCTTTTGTGATATTCTTCCCCCAAACCCACAGCCTTAATCTAATTATGAGAAAACCTTAGACAAACCCTAACTGAGGAACATTCTACCAAATACTTGACCAGTACTCTTCAAAATGTCAAGGTCATGGTAGAAGAGGAAAGACTAAAGAATTGTTACAGATTGAAGGAGACTGAGGAGACATGACAACTAAATGCAATGTAAGATCACAGATTGGATTCTAGAATAGAAAAAGAACATTAGACTAAAAACTGATTAAATCTGAATAAAGACTTTAGTTTAATTAATACTACTGCATTATGGTAATTTCTTAGTCTTGATATTGTACCATGATTTGCAATATGTTAACATTAAGGAAAGTTGGGTATTGGAACTCTGTGTTATTTTTGCAACTTTTCTATAAATTTAAAATTATTTCAAATTAAAGAGTTAAAAAGTGCAAAATAATACTATATACTGTTCAAGGGAACAAACATGCATTGAAAATATGGAAGCATACACAGGAATGAAAAACATGGAATTCATGATAATAAATATGTCTGGATACTGGGAGAGGGGAAGAGAGGGGAAGGTAATTGTGGAAGAGTGTACAGGGGCTTCAATTTTATTGGAAATGTTTTATTTCTTAAGTGGGTCATGAGAATACAAGTATTCATTATATTATTTTCTATAATTTTTATATATCTGAAATATTTCATTAAAAATGGACTATATAGTTCAGTGCCAAAATGAACATTTGTGATAAAACCTTACCTTATTCCCTTGCACAGATTTACCGTTGAACAATAGACCAAACTGGAGACACCCTCCCCTTGCCCTTGTCTGTGACTTAATGCCAGAAAGGTGAGTTGGGGGCAGATTGTAAAAGACCTTGAATACTTGCACTGTATCCTGAGAGTAATGAGAATCTGTTAAAAGGTTTTCAGCAGGGGAGGGATATGGTCAGATTCCCGTTTTTAAGGATATGACTCTGGCTACAGTAGAGAAGGAATTGAATTGGGGTTGAGAATAGAAGCAAAGAGATAAACTGGGAGGCTGTTCCAATAGTTAAGAGGTGAGTAGATGAGGTCTAAACCAAGGGAGTGGTCATGTGGATGGTGAGAAAGGGAAAGATAGAAGAGTGAAGAAGGAAATAGAAGCAAGAAGACTTGGAGAGTGATTAGATGTGTGGTAAATAAGAAGGAAGACTCAAGGATGATGACTCCTCTGAATTTCCTCAGAAATGTTCTGTGTACATTTAAGTTATTAGGCATGTAAGCATATACAGTATGCTATGGTTGTTTTCCTTTTTGTGTTTATCCTCAATAAAGTGGGAGCTCGTTGAGGGCAGAAACTGTCTTTTCTTTGCTCCTCCACACCACCCAGCCCCTTAACTTGTGCCAGAACTTACTAGAAAGGTAGGTGGTAGGAGCTGGAGAGGCACTGAGTAAGATGGTCTTGGGCCAGGAGCAATAATAATACCCCAGTGCTCTGGGCAAGGCTGTTGAAAATATATAAATCCTGCCGCTGGTTACATAGGACAAGCCTTGGAAGAACCAGGAAGGAGGACCTGGAATAAGAGATGAGTTGAAAGCTGATACAGGAAATGTAAGCTCAGGAGGAGATTTTTGATAGCAAGGAGTAGATGACTAGGAATAGTTCAAGAGCAGAGGGAAAAAAGTGGTGTGCGCAGAGGTCCATGTAAACTTTTTGGATAAGACATTGTTCTTCAACGGTTTGCTCTGCAAAACAACAACCCTGATTCTTAGGTGCATGGGAAATACTTCTAACACTAAATGGAGGTTCGCTGGTTTTTTTTTGTGTGTGTTTTTTTTTATTGGGGAAGGGGAACAGGACTTTATTGGGGAACAATGGTCAAATTGTTGTTCTTTTAGTCTTAGTTGTGGAGGGTGCAGCTCAGCTCCAGGTCCAGTTGCTGTTGCTAGTTGCAGGGGGCACAGCCCACCATCCCTTGCGGGAGTCGAACCAGCAACCTTGTGGTTGAGAGGACACGCTCCAACCAACTGAGCCATCCGGGAGCTCAGCGGCAGCTCAGCTCAAGGTGCCATGTTCAATTTTAGTTGCAGGGGGCAGAGCCCACCATCCCTTGCGGGACTCGAGGAATTGAACTGGCAACCTTGTGGTTGAGAGCCCACTGGCCCATGTGGGAATCGAACTGGCAGCCTTCGGAGTTAGGAGCATGGAGCTCTAACCGCCTGAGCCACTGGGCCGGCCCGAGGTTCGCTGGTTTGATTTACTTTGTCCCAATCTTTCCTAACACCATACAGAGCTTCCTGAAAACTCGGCCACTAAAATCATACTAAAAATAAATAACACTTTATTCATTTATTCAGTAACTTATTCAAAATAATTTTTATTGAATACCTTTTTATCTTGCATGGTCTATTCCAAGTGTTGAATTATGAAACTTGTGATCTATTGAAGAGACAATGATCAAGTATTAAAAGTGTGATAAGTAACACAAAAGAGAAATATAGATTATTATAGAACCATATAATAGGAAGGTCTCAACTTGTCTTCAGGCTGGGGAAAGTGTTCTCTCAGAAGTAATGTTTAAGCTGAAGAATGAGTAGGAGTTACCTACATGAGCTGGAGAAACGAGTGGGCAAAGACAGTGGGCGTGACATTGGCATGTAGGAAGGTCCAGGGGCTTTAAGGAGCCAAATTTCGTTCAGGGAACTGAAGGTATTTAATGGCTGGAGCACAGAGTGTGGGACATGAGACAAAGCTGAGAGCCTGCCAGAGGTCAGCTCATTTAAGATCTATGGTCATGTTGGACACAGATCCTTTCCCTGGGACTGGCTTTGTTCTGAGCACTAGTGAGATAGAGAACTGAATCAGGCTTTAAAGTACTTTAATCCCAGGCCTTAAATAGCTCATCAGGTGAAGTAGAGACACTTTGACCATGTCAGCACAGCATGATAAATATGATGATAGAGGTAAGAAGAGATTTTCATGGAAATTCACAGGAGAGGTACTTAAGAAATAAAATTATTTCATCATACTGCCTTTTAAGTTATTTCATATTGCTTCCAAACTCATATTAGATCAGTCAATTGTAGGACCAAGTTTAGATTAATGTTATTTTTAGACACACATAAAAATGATTTAGCCACTTAGGCAACCAAGCAATTTCTAGTATAGTTCTTGCTTATGACCTCTACACTGCATCTTCCTTTCCTTTTCATAAACTCTCAGTCATCCTTTAAGAGTCTGCTGAACTGTCCAGTTCCCACTTTACTCCAGGTGGAGTTAGAAATCTTCCCCTCTGTGCCCCTGGAAGACCCTGGCATATGACCTATTAGGTTGTGGTGCAAAAGTAATTGTGGTTTTTGCAATTATTTTTAACCTTTTAGACCCCAATTACTTTTGTAGCAACCTAATAGTATGGCATATATCACACTATACTCTGTTTATTTTCCTGTACATCCATTACACCTCCCCCTCCCACTATACTTCTTAAGCATAGAGATATTGTCTTGCTCAACCTTCAATCAATCATTCAATAAATATTTATCAAACACCTACTACATGCTGGTCGGTAGTCGAGATGCTGCAGATTTAATGATAACCCAGATAAGACTCACTCCTTGCTCTCAGAGAGCTTATAGTCCAGTAAAGAAGGCAGATGAGTAAATGGGCAAGAAAAGTAAGACAAGTGTTATGATAAGAAAAGTGTAAAGTGCCATGGGGAGCCAAGAGCAGGGGTGCCTAACTTACTTCAGGGGGATAATGGAAGGCCTTCAGAAGGAAGTAATTTAAGCTGGGGATGGCAGGATAAGCATGAGTTAGCCAGGCAAAGTGGCAGTCATGGGTTCAGAGTTAAGAGAGCACAACAGATTCAAGAAACTGAAAGAAGTTCATAGAGAAATGGAGCTTTGGGGTAGTAGTAGAGATTGAGGAGCAGGGAAGAGGGAGCAATTAGAGATAGGTGTTTAATATGATGTTGTACATATGAAAAGCACTGTGTGAATATTTGTTGGATGAATGAGTGAGCCATTCCAAAACCTGGAGAAGTGAGACCTTTGGGAATGCCAAGTGCGTTTGTGATTGTTCCCTTGTTCTCTGGGAGGCATTGCAGTGTGTTGGTTATAAGCCTGGTTTCTGACACCAACTGGTTAGATTTGAATCCTGGCTTTTATAATTAGTAGCTGAGGTGACTTGAGACAGGTTACCTAACTCTGTGTGTGTGTGTGTGTGTGTGTGTGTGTGTGTGTGTGTGTGTGTGATTTACCTTATCTGTAAGTTAGAGATGATAACAATACTTCATAGGATTGTTGTCAAGATTAAAAATGTTAATATTTGTAAAGCATTGGAACAGAGCCTAGAAATAAGTAAGCACTGTGTGTCTGTTCTTATTATTCCTTCATTCATCAAAACATTTATTGAGGGCCAAGTACTACGCTAGATGCTGTGAAAATAAGACGTGGCTCTAGCCATGGAGGAGGACCATAAAATCTGGTAAGGGAGAAGATTCATAAATAATTACAACACAATAAGATCAAGTGAGGTGATATCGGTAAGTACTGCAGAATCAAAGGAGTGACTCATTCTCTCCAAAGAAGCCAAGAGAGGCTACAGAGGGAAGGACACATTTAAGT
Organism: Rhinolophus sinicus; assembly: GCF_036562045.2. NCBI lineage: Eukaryota > Metazoa > Chordata > Mammalia > Chiroptera > Rhinolophidae > Rhinolophus > Rhinolophus sinicus. The sequence goes on along the minus strand of NC_133756.1, from coordinate 22,111,986 downwards.
TGGGTGACAAAGAATGAACAGTTTGCCAGCAAAGAAAGGCAATAAAGTTTATCAGGCCAAGGAAGCACCATGTTTCAAAGGCTTAGCAGTTTGCAAGCCTAAGTCACGTTTAGCAAATGGCACAGGATACTAGAGTGTTTTTACTTTCCTGGGTCTGTGCTAGGCACTTTTATAAGTTATTTCTTTATTTTATAGGAACTGTTACCAATGTACCCACCCACTCAATGTAATACTCATTTTGTACTTACTGTTGTTGCACACACTTTTTATGTATTAACTCATTTAATCCTATGACAACTGTGTGAAATAGGCACTATTATTATCCCCATTTTACAGATGGGGAAATTGAGGCAAAAAGGTGAAGTACCTCATTTAAAGTCATACAGCGATGAAGTGGCAGAATTGCACTTCAAATGCAAAATTCAAACTTGCATTTTAATTCTAGAGTCTCTTCTCTTGAACCATCATCTTATTCTGTGTCCTCCAACTCCCACCTACTTGTTTTCATCTGCTATTGACATGGAAACTAGATACCCAGACTTATTGGAGCTGCATGTAAAGTAAGAGTTGAGAGTCACTCCTTGGAGAAAAGTTCATGAACTGTGTAGCATGTGTAGTCTGCACAAGACCAAGCATAAAAGGCTTAAAAATAATCCCTTCCTCTCTCTGATTCTAGCAGTTGCTATAGACAGCAAAGGTGTTGGTGGGTGTGGGTGGATAGTTTTGGATTACACAGAATGTCTCAGGGCCCTCATGTTTTTCTGGGGGTCCATTTCAAATTTGGATCCTCCAACCAGCAAGTTGTTCTCTCAGGAAACAAACAAAAAAAGTTTAAAATACCCCCTTCACGGTGCGGGAGGACAAAAGTGCGTGGAAAATGTAACATAGACAAGACACATGACAAAAAGAGTTAGGATTATCTAGAGCCATGTTGATTCCCAAAGAGAAACATCATTTCAGGGGACAGTATGGAATAAGAAAAGAGAGTTTTGCAGGCTTATTGGAGGAAACAAACTTCCTTAGAAATATGATTAAGACTGTACTTAAAGTGAACATTGAGTAAATACAACCATGGAGATTTAGATAAAGGGCCCCAGAAAAAAAAGAATCAACAAAACTTGGGTAGTGCAATAAGGAAAGTTGAAATTGAACCTAAGGAATTCACAATGATTAAGAGCTGTCCCTAATTTTTTTAGGGAGAAGGAACTGAAAGTTTAAGTAAGAACCTACTAAATCACCTTTGAAGATCTTTATACACATTACACTTAAGTCAATGGGTAGTAAACTGTCTGTTCTCATTTCAGTTTTTCTCAGTAAACCCTTATGTGACCTGCATAAAGTCTCCAGTTAAATACCCCCTCTATTGCTATCTACAGATTGTTATCTGTAGATGGCAATCTGGATGGCTAGATACTACCTGATGTGCAGTCAAAATTCTGATTCCCAGAGTGGGCAAGAAGAAGAGAAAACCTCTTTTTCAGTCGGAGTCTAATATATAGAACACAAACTTCCTTACAACTCTGAGGCTGTTCAGAGTTCTTGCTCGTGAAAGTGCTTGAGACTAGATTCTGGATAGGTGGAATTTATAGCAACATTATGTCCCAGATTTGCGAGGACAGCCCAGATTTCAAATATCCTATCTTGTCATAACTGTAAGTATGCTTATAAACTTGTGTTTTCATGTATCCTAATTTGGATAGAGAGGAAAATATGGGCATAATGTAAGTGACCCTTTCTTGGACTTTATGATAAGGATAAATACCGTGCTTGGGTTTAGAGGGATAACAGTGCTCTACTAAGAGTATTCCTTGGTAAAAGCTATTTTTGGTGTGAAAGAGGCTGGGAGAAACTTTTGCAAAATTGAGGAAGTTGTGTGTGCAATTTGGAGAGAGTAGAAAAGTCCAGGGGAGAGAAGTTTGGGGGACAAAATAGTGAGAGGCTGCTCGTAGTGAAGGTCTGCTGTGTCCTCTTTGTGGGGGGGTGGGAAAGAAAGAGAGAGAAAGAGAGATGTGGGGGGAGGGAGAGAGAGAGAGAGAGAGAGAGAGAGAGAGAGAGAGAGAGAGAGAATTAAAAGAAGGTTAGAGAAAAACTTAAAAGACAGAGTCAGGAGGGTGAGAGACACAGTTGGGGGAGAACAAGAGCAGAAAAGAGTGAGAGTGAGACGGGGTGGGGAAAGCTAGAGCAAGGAAGTGTATGTAGCCCAGAGAGACAGAGAGGAAGCCTGAAGTTTCTCTCAAGGCTGTGTAAATCTGGAGAACCCTGGAGAAGTGTTGGGAGAGATCTAAGGCCAGGAAAAGGATTCTGGAACTGGACCAAGGGCCATCCAAATATGAACAACTCAGAGCTTCATATACCTCCTAGAACCAGCAATCCCTCCAGGGACCTTTGAGAGCCTCCCAAAGCTGTAAGTGATCCTGAGTCATGTTCTCTGGGAAGCTTTGGAGACTCAACAAGATGTTTTGTTGATGTTGCCTAACCTTAAGGAAATATCTCTCTAAAATATTGTTGGCTTGCAAGATGGGGTTTCTTACCTGTTTAAAAGGTGTGTTTCTCGGGTTCTTAAAAGATATCAGAGTAAGTAAAGTGTGGCAAATACCCAAATCTGGGACTTCTGTTCTACCAGCCAGTATTTATTTTTTGAAGGAAAATACATTTGTAGATACTATAGCCTCTGTTCAGAGATTCTGAGAAGCCTTTCATTTTTAAAGCTTGAAAATGTTTAGTTGGTTTTCTGTCCTACATAATAGTGATGTGGAATTTGGGACAAATCTTTTAAAAATAAATCTGGCAGTACATATTGGGAACCTTTTAAATTTTCACGCTACTTAATGTAAAAATCCCACATCTGATAATTTTCTCTGAGGAAACAACCTTATAATACTTTATACATTATGCAAAAAGCATTGTTTATAATTGCAAAAAATTAGAAGTAACTTAAATGTCTAACAAGAGGGAACTGGTTAAGCAAACTCTGGCACCTTATCTTATATAATATTTTGCAGCTGCTAAAACTACATTTACAAATAATTCTTAATGATGTACAGATATATTTATGATAAAATATTAGGTAAAAAATAATACACAAAATGTGATCTCAAGTATGTTGAAATGCATAACAAAAAAAAGAAAGGAAGGAAATATGCCAAAATGTTGTTTATATTGATTATCTTAAGATGGTGAGGTTGTAGTCTATTGTTACTGTTATTTTCCTCTTTATGTTTTCCTATATTTCCTAGATTTTCTGCAAAGTGCATATAATATTACAATCAGAAAAAAGTTTAGTTTTAAATGTCTAAAAAGTCGGGGAACTAAATGTTTACTGACATAAAAATCATTTAGCCAAAAATAATTTTACCAAAATTTAGCAGTTGTAAAAAAATGCTAAAGGACATAAAACAAAATTGTTAAAAGGAATAAAATAAAAGTTTTATTTTTTAAAATGTTTGTTTTTAATTTTTATTGTATTAAAAATAAAACTTAACCTCTGAAAATACAAGTGGTTACGAAGACTATATAACAACATGAGAAATCCTTATGCTTTAAGGTTAAATGAAAAGAGGCCAAAATAATTAAGATTACAACTATGCAGTCCAGCGCTTTAAGCAACTACACTCAGCCTCACAATATACCGTAGGTATCCAGGAAAACGAACTTCCTTGTACACACTGTCCTGTAGTGGCTAGCTCTTGAACCTCTCTACCCTTTGTACTTTTGCCTTTTGCTTTCTCATTTTAGACATGTATTTCTGACTTGGTTTTCTTTTAGATTCTGCATTGCTCCTGCCAAAATATACTCAGAGACTACTTTGGGTTATGCCTCTCCATATCTGACCCCTGGTCCTCTCCTATCAGCATAGGTCAGCTGTCTTATGTTGAAGAGCTAATTTTAAAAAAACGAAAGAAAGAAATGAAGAGACTGGTAAGAAATTCAGTATACCAAAATGCTAACAGTCCTGTGGTGGGATTATAAATAGATTATGCCACTTTTTTTTTTTTTTTTTAATATTTTATGGGGGAGGGGAACAGGACTTTATTGGGGAACAGTGTGTACTTCCAGGACTTTTTTCCAAGTCAAGTTGTTGTCCTTTCAATCTTAGTTGTGGAAGGTGCCATTCAGCTTCAAGTTGTCCTTTCAGTCTTAGGTGTGGAGGGCACAGCTCAGTTCCAGGTCCAGTTGTCATTGCTAGTTGCAGGGGGTGGAGTCCCCATCCCTTGCGGGACTCTGAGGAGTTGAACCAGCAACCTTGTGGTTGAGAGCCCACTGGCCCATGTGGGAATCGAACTGGCAGCGTTTGGAGTTAGGAGCCCAGAGCTTCAACTGCCTGAGCCACTGGGCCGGCCCCTATGCCATTTTTTTTTTGGCTTGATAGTTTGTAGTGTGGTTATGTTTGGTTTATAACAAAAAATACTTAAAGTTTGAATTTAAGTCACTTGCCAAGTGCTTTTATAGGTAAGTATTGGATTCTCTGCCCTTTCATGATTTCCAAGGATGGATATAAAATTGATATCCCTTTAGCCAAGAAGATGCGGTTCTGATTTCCTATGTAGGTCTGAGAAAATGGGTCTTCATTCTCTCTCCAAAGCAGATTCTGCACAAAAACAGAGATATTAGCATATACTTTTACTTCAAAACTTTAGCTGCTCCCCAACACCTGCAGAAGCAAGTCCAAGCTCTTTAATATGGTTCCCAAGACTCTTTATAATCTATTGCCCATCTACCTCTGCAACTTTATCTCCCCAAAATTTGATAACCTTTTTCTTCCTTTCCCTGTGTTACATCTGACTACTTGCCATTTCTTAAACATTTATTAACTTTTTTCACTTTTTTGTTGATGTATAACATTCATATAGTAAGGAGTACAAAACTTAAGTGTACAACTCAATGGTTGTTCACATATGTATACACCCAGGTGAAGATCTAGAACATTTCTAGCACTCTAGAAAGCTCCCTGTACCTCTTCCCAGTCCATATCTACATCCTCACCCAGAGATAACCACTATTCTGACTTCTATCAACAAAAATTAGCCTTGATTTTTTTAATTAAAATGTATTGGGGTGGCAATGATTAGTAAAATTACATAGGTTTCAAGTGTACACTTCTGAAAAAAAAATTAGCCTTGCTTGTTCTTGAAGTTTTAAAAATAGAAACACGCTGTCTGTATTATTTAAGACAAAATATATTTTTATGTTTCCTCTGCCTGAGAATAGGAATGTTAAATATGTCATATATTAGTGCTCTTCCATGCTGCATCCATGGCAGATATGACTAATTCATCATTCTTTCTGTTGTGCTAAGATTGAGCTTTAGGCTCTTTTTCCTAAACTGCAAACCAGCCATCACTTTTTGTCCAGAGTTGGCGCTAGTGAAAACTCCCTGGACAAGAATGACCTCTTCTACATGACAGCCTTCATCTCTACTCAGCACAACACATTTAATAAATCATTTAAGTCTCGTAGATTTATTTATTTAATTATTTATTATTAGTTTCAGGTGTACAAAACAACATAATGATTGGACATTTACACCCCTCACCAAGTGATAAGCCCACCAAGTCTATTACCCATCTGACATCCTACATGAGTCGTATAGATTCCATCACTGTAACATCTCTTCAATCTGTCCCCCGCTTTTTTTTTTCCTCCAAGGGAGAGGGCAACTTAGTCAGGTAGTGCTAACAGATAAAGTAGTCCCAATGTTAGTAAGAAGGCGAAAAGTCCTCAGAGGCCTTGGAGCAGCCCTATGCTTGCTTCTATTTCTTTTCTTTTTCTAAATCCTATTTTAGTTTTCTACAATCCTTAAGGTGACTTGTCTTTTTACAATAAAAGCAGATTCCTCTACAGGAGTTTCCCTAGCAAATCTTAATAATTCTCTTGCTTTGCTCTCAGAAACCAGTAGGTACATTAACTGCAATACATCAGAAAAGCCAGGATTATATGTTCTAACAGTTAATTCAAATTCCTTTGTGAACTCATCAGGGTCCTAGAGAGGGCTGGGGAATCTTTGGTAGATTTCTTAGTTCTGCCTGCATACAACTGCAGATTCTCCACCGCCCAAGACCAGCTCCTCTCCAAAGGGAGCTGCATCAGAGTTATAGAACAAAGAGATGGAAGAAAAGGAGAGCAAGTCCAGACAAAGCAAAGCACACAGTCAATCTGTCCCCTCTTTTCATTCCTTCTGTGTTTGCTTATTTCAAGCTTTCGTAATCTCTCACCTGATTTTCTGCAACAATTCCTTACTGTTTTCCCTGCCTTAGTTTTGGCACTATTCTTTTCTACCCATTGCTAATTAATCCTTTTAAATATCTGAATATGACTACATCATTCTCCTGTTTGAAACCTTTCGAGGACTACCTTTCAGGTTAAGTCCAAGTACTTAGCGCTATATTGCAGGCCTCATGATCTTGCCCTGCCCATCCCTCCAGTATCATCTTCTATATCCTGCCCTCCAGTATGCCAACTACTTGCAGGTTCCTGAAACATACCCTGTCTTTTTTTTCCTCTACATCATCATAAATGCTCTTTTTCTCCTCTAGATGGCTAAGACTCACTGACCCTTCTAGGATATTTCAAGGATATTTATTATTCAAGCTTTTATTTATCATTCTTTCCTGAACAAATGATTGTTTTCTCCCAGAAAAAATTAATTAACCCTTGGGGTGGCCGGATGGCTCAGTTGGTTAGAGCGCAGGCTCTGAACAACAAAGTTGCCGGTTTGATTCCCACATGGGCCAGTGAGCTGCGTCCTCCACAACTAGAGCCCCCACAACTAGATTGAAGACAACGAGCTGCCACTGAGCTTCCCAAAGGGCAGTCTGATGGCTCAGTTGGTTAGAGTGCGAGCTCTTAACAATAAGGTTGAGGGGCATAAGATTGAAAACAGCAACTGGACTTGGAGCTGAGCTGTGCCCTCCACAACTAGATTGAAGGACAACTACTTGGAGCTGATGGGCTCTGGAGAAACACAATGTCCCCCAATATTCCCCAATAAATTTATTTAAAAAAATTAACCCTTATTTGTGTCCTCATAATACTTTATACATATCCTTATTATAGCAATTACCATGTTGTATTATTATCTGTTTACATTTCTGAGAGCTTCTTGAGGGAAGAGAGGTTTGCAGCTCCAGAACTCATCAGAGTGCATGACATTTTTTTTACAATTTTTAAAAATTGCGGTAAAATATACGCAATATAAAATTTACCATTTTAAGTGTACAGTTTAGTAGTATTAAGTACATTCATTTTGCTGTGCAACCATCACCACCATCCACCTCTAGAACTCTTTTCACTTTGCAAAACTGAAACTCTATGCTTATTAAACAGTAACTCCTCATTCTTCCTTCCCCACAACACCCGGCAATCACCACTCTACTTTCCGTCTATGAATTTGACTACTCCTTAAGTACCTCATATAACTGGAATAATACAGTATGCTGTTTTGTATCTGGCTTATTTCATTTAACACAATGTCTTCAGGGTTCATCTGTGTTGTAGCATATATCACAATGTTCTTCCTTTTTAAGGCCAAATAATATTCCATTGTATACCACATTTTACTTATCCATTCATCTGTCAATGGACACTTGGATTGTTTTCATTCTTTCGCTATTGTGAATAATGCTGCTATGAACATGCGTGTACAAATATCTCTTTGAGAGCCTGCTTTCAATTCTTTTGCATATAATTGCTGGATCATATGGTAATTCTATGTTTAATTTTTTGAGGAACTACTATACTCTTTTCCACAGTGGCTATATCATTTTACATTCCCATCAATAGTGCACAAGGGTTCCAATTTTTCCAGTCCTCACCAACCCTTGTTATTTTCTAGATAAAAAAAATTTTTTTTTGATAGTTGCCATCCTAATGGGTGTGAGTGTAAATGGTATCTCATTTCAGTTTTGATTTGCATTTCCCTGATAATTGGTAATGTTGAGCATCTTTTGATGTGCTTATTGGCCATTTGTATATCTTCTTTGGAGACATGTGTATTCAAGTCCTTTGCCCATTTTTTAATCAGGTTGGGTTTTTTTTGTTATTGAGTTTTAGTTCTCTATATATTCTGAATATTAATCCCTTTTCAGATATATGAACTGCAAATATTTTTCTCCCATGCTGTGGGTTGCCTTTTTACTATGTTGATACTGTTTTTTATGCACAAAAATTTAATTTTCGTGAAATCCAATTTGTCTATATCTTTTGTTGCCTGTGCCTTTGGTATCATATCCAAGAAATCATTGCAAAATCCAATGTTGTAAAGTTTTGGCCCTATGTTTTCTTCTAAGGGTTTTATTATTTTAGGTCTTACAGTTAGGTCACGAATCCATTTTGAGTTAATTTTTGTATCAGGTGTTAGGTAAGGGTCCAATTTCATTCTTTTGCATGTGGGTATCTGGTTTTCCCAGCACCATTTGTTGAAAAGACTGTGTTTTCTCCATTGAATGGCTTTAGCACCTTTGTTGAAAATCATTTAACCATATATGCAAGGATTTATTTTTGGATCGAGTACATGATATTTTATAGGATACAAAGATGAATCAGAGTACAGACTGTCCTAACACATTGGAATTGGTCATAGGGAAATTGTTAGAACGGAGTTGGATCTCGTTTTTTGTTTTAGAGAAAAAAGGGAGAGAAAATTTGGTTTAGAGGGAGGTAAAATAGCTAACTCAAAAGGAGTTCATGTCAGAATGATAGGCCTTTATACCCGTTTCCTGCCATGGTTCATCTAGTTCATGTCCTTATTTTTATGAAGACAATATGAAGAAAAAGAGGCCTGGTGTTACTCTTGAGGTCAGAATTATAAAAATAAAAATAAAAATAGACATATAGAAGGAAGATTCTAACGTCTAGACTAGCTAGATCTGGAAAGGAATGAGTTCTTTATAAGTAAAAATATTCAAACAGAAGTTGGATTACCATCTGTAAGTTCTGCTGTAGAAGGCAGGTCTGATCATCACTCTGCCTTGCTTGCAAATGTTCCCGTAACTGCCCCTTAATGTCAGGATAAAGGTCAGCACTTTAAAATGGCATATGTGGCCCTTATCATGTGGTGCTATGATACCTTTATAACATTATCTCCTGCCGTGTATCTATATTCTTGACATATCCAACTGTATGAACTCTAATCTCCTTTCTAACTCTCAGATTTTACTCACATTAAAAAAAAAAAAAAACACCTTAAAAAACAGACTGTTTCTAATGTTTCAAGGAAGTAAGCTAAAGGGTGTGGCTGTATTTTAAAATTCCACACATAGAATCCTCAGAACAACTTAAATAGAATTAATGGGTAGCAAGTACACACATGTGCTAGTGTGAATCTAAGGGCACATGAAATCCAAATTGGAGCAGATGAGAAGAAACTAGATTTTAAGAAGAAAGGGAATTAATTTTGTTGAATGTTTATTGTGTAATAGGCATTTAACATATTTTAGCTTATTTAATTTTAAGAATGCAAAAAGACAAAGAGAAATAGATCCTTTACATTACCTTTGAGGTGAGCACATACCTTAGGAGCTTTGGTATTGTATATTTGTAAGAATCACAAAAAATTTTAAACTTTGAACATAACTTCTGCTTTATAAACAACATAGAGTGTCAACAAGCAATTTCTAGGTACTTTCTGTGTGTCAGGATTGTGCTGGTGCTAGAAATACAAAGGTGAAGAAGACATGGGTAGGACCACATCATGGAGGTGGATGCACTCTTTTTGACTGGAGCTCATCATCAGCCAGGGTCTATAAAAGTTTACCAACCATTTCTCCTTGAAGAAATCAGGACTATGGGGAAAAAAGGAGGCTCAAAGAAAACCTTTAGCAGGTCTGATCATATCTCTCTCTTGCTTACAAATGTTCAGCAACTCCACATTAACTACAGGATAAAAGTCTGTTTTTTTCCAATGGCATACTTTTATGATTTGTTCTCCTATGATCTATGAGATCTACTTCGTTTGAGCAGACTTATCTCTGAGGTACTTTTCTTGTTCTGATTTAATTTACTCACCAAATCACCTTTTTATCCAATATGATTATTTTTGGACTAGGTTTTCCTATCACCTAGGAAAAGAACAGCATATGATTATTGATCCACTGGGAAATTATATTTCTCATTATATATGATACAATAAAATTTTTGTTTCAAGTAATTTTCACCTGAGTTTGGATGAAATTGAGTTCTCAGAACTTCTGGACTGAAAGGTTAAATTTGGAGACTTAACCACAATCATGAGGTCTTTCCTGCAAGTATCAGACATAAGTTCTCAGCGTATTTTTACAAAGCAGTGAGACATTTACCATTTTATTTCTCAGTAAGCTGTTTGTGATTCAATGGAAAGAACTGAATCACACAGGACTGGTATTCTAGTCCTGCCTGTGACTTACTGTATGACCCTGGCCACTAATTAAGCCTCTTCTGACCCGTTTCCTTATTCTTTACATAGAAATAATACTTGCTCTATACTTACTTTTTGGGATGATAAATAAGATTATAGTTGCTAAAATTTTCAACTCAACGAGTACGTAGGCATTATAAAAAATACAAGTGTAAGTATTTGTGCTCAATTTATAATCTGTTGGGGTCGGACTTATAAAAGTAACATGTAGGGATTCAGAGAATGGAGGTATCACATTCAGTGGAGGGGAATGATCAGGTAGATTTAATAAAAGAGGTAGGAGTTGAGCTGGGTCTTGAGGAATAGGAAAGATGGTACGTAGAAGAGAGTTATCTGGAAGATATAAGGGGAGAGAGGCACTGGGATTCTCAGTCTGGCCCTGGCTTTTATTTCCAGACACATTATCTCCTGTACACTCCCGACTAAATGATGTTCTCTGAATCACATACATGTGTCTGGCATATAGCAGGCAAGCCTCCAAGGTCTAGCTTCTACCTCTTCCATTGAAGTCTCACCCAAGTGGAATGTATCATGCTCTCCTCCATATTAACCCAGCCTTTGTTCTTATGACCTATTGCTTTTTATTGTAGCTTAATAGAACCACCTTTCTTGCTCAATGGTGAACTTTTTGGAGACAGGAACCTCGTTTGTCTTTGTATATTCCTAGGCACCTAATTTAATGCTTTGCTCTTATTAAGTAATCAGGAAATTTTATTCAATTGAACTTCCTCCAAGGACACTGATACTAGCAGTCACTAAAGTGAAAGACATGTTGGTATCATCTTAATGTCTCTATGGGCTTTAACTTTTGTGTCCTGCTGTTTTCCTTACATTATCCTTGTGAAGTAGGTTTTTTGACTTTAAAATCTTACAGATGAGGAAACTCAGAGGGTGTATTTGCCCAAAGTCACTGAGCTGGTAAGTGCTGAAGCCAGGCAGGGCTCTTTTGACTCGAAATCCACTATACTTGGGCCCTGTGACATCAGATAGGTATGGGTAAAATGCACGTATGCCCAGAGCTCTAGTTTTCTCATTTGTAAATGGGCACAATAGTTCCGACTTCATGAGGTTGTGATGAAGATTAATTGGTGAAATACGAGAAGTCCCTACTAAAACACCTAGCACTTAGTGGGCAATGCTTGGTCCCTTCTCACCAAGCTTCTGATTCATAGGGACATAAATGGATAAATGAAGTATGTAGTTCTGGGGTGTAGTGGGAAGTAGATGGACTATGCAGAGTAATGTCCTACTGTAACCTCTTGCAGGTTCTAGTCTGAGTCATATTATACGAAAATTTATAAGGCAGTAAATGTACTGTAAATACTCAAGATTTAGCCTTCCCTCAGCACATACATACTTGTCATATCCTTTTCCTGGCTAGGATGTGTCAAATGCAAGGATTGTAGTTGTGTGAATTGTCCAGCTTCGAGGTCAGAGATTGGTGGAATAATCTCCAAGACTGGGCGGGGAGGGGGGGGGGGTTCTTAAAAACAAAAAAACTAACCAAACCTAAGTTCCCTGACTTTAAACAACTGTGTGGAGGAACCTGACACATTAAAAGCAAGGAGGGGTGGGGAGGCCTAAGGAGGGTAATTGATTCCAAACCCACGTGAAACTGAAGAAAATGATTTCCAAAATCATTTTTTGGGCGGATGCTCTTGAAATTTCTCTGCCGAGCTCCTTAACTCCTGAATTGGCTGCTTTTTAAAAAGAAAAGCATTTCAGCTTTGGTGAGCTGGTTGCAAAAGTAAATAGACGAGGGTCGACCCCAGAGTCTTCCTCTAGTTTCCTGCTGGTATTCAGAAGCCCGTGCTAACCGCCAAGGGTCCGCAGAGGCTGGGGCTGGGCCCGGTCGTTGAGCCAGGCCAGAGGGTGCACGTCCAAGGCCGGGCTTTCTTTCAGAGCGAGGCACGGAGGTGGCTTTCGGGCCCCTCGTCCCTCTTGGGGGCCTCGGCAGGGCGGCCTGCAGTCCAGGAACCAGAACTGAGTGGCGCGGTAATTCCCGCGAGGACGAACTCCAGAGCTGCGGGCGTCCTCGCGCCGCTCCACAGTGGGGCCCGGTAGGGGAGCCCGACCTCCCGACCTCCCGACCCGCCGCGCTCGGTGGCCCCGTCTCTCCTCTGGATCCAGTGCTGACTTCGACCCTCCCCCAACGTTAGAGTGCCCCGCCCCCTCCTCGCGGACTAACTAGTGTCCCGCTCCCACCCCTTCCCTCAGAGTAAGTGTGAATGCGCTGCTCTATTACCTCGATCCCCTCCCCATTGTTTCTCGCAGCCACTGCGTGCCTCCGAACGTAGCCCCTCCCCCATTGGTGTTTACTCCCCTCGCCCTGGTTTAGCTGGTGCCCAGGGGCCCCCAGAACTAAGGGAGGGGCACCCCTAAACCCTTACCCCTGGGTCTCCCTCGCGTCGATCCCCAACCCCACCTCTGGGCAGAACTCCATTCAGGACTTCATCCCTCTCTCCACCCCCTCTCCCCCAGCTCTCCGTCTCCTTTGACTCCCTCCCTTCAGCGGGTCCTCCTTTTTTTTCTCCTTCCCCCTCCTCCCTCTCCCTTCCCCCTCCGCTCCCCCTCCCTTCCCCTTCCCCCCCACAATGCAGTTCGCGGCGCGGCGGACATGGCGGTGGAGTCCTGAGCTTGTCGTCTCCCGGCCTCCAGCGGCGGTGACGGCGACGGCGACGGCGACGGCGGCGGCGGCAGCAGCGGGAGGCGGAGGGGGAGCCGGAGCCATTGAGATGAGGAGGCGCCGCGCGCGCCTGTAGCTAGCAGGCCTCGCAGGTACAGAGGTTCCGGCGGCGGTGAAGCACTGGGCGCCTAGGGGGTGTGCTCGGGAAAGGCCGGGCGGTCCCCTGTTCGCCCTCAGGTGCCGCTCCTCGCAGGTGTTGAGGGCCCGGGCGGAGCGCGTCTCAGCCGCCCCGTTGGGGCCTAACACTTCTTTCTTTGCGGGAATGGGCTTCAGTGTCCCAGGGGAAGGCAGAGATAAAGGAGGTAGGGGCGGCGGCCTGGGCGGCCTGAGGAGGGCATTGGGGCGCTTTGGGGCCGAACTCCACTGAGAGGCTGAGGCTCTCGGTCCCGGGCCGAAACCTGTAGACTTGGGAGGAGGATTTTGAGTTAACGGAATTTGGCGTGAGCTTTTTCTTGGGTCCAGTAAGATTCCCTGTCATGTATGTCTTTCTTTCACCTCGTAGATAGAAACGTACATATGTAACATAAATATACACATGCATGTAATAATACATCATAAATATTTTCTCTGGGCTCGCCCTTGTCGGGAGAAGGCAGAGGTGTCTGTGGATTTCGTTTCTTGTTCGCCCGCCTTCACCCCGCCCTCCAGTCGAATGGTGGTAATGAATGCTTTTGACGTGGGAAACTCTGAGATTCGTATTTGTAAACAGACAACATTCGCCGAGTTGTTGCAACGCCTCCAACTATAGGTTTCAGGTCCTTTTGGTATCCGGATTGCAAAAGAAGGAGAAAAATAGACCTAAAAAAAGCACATCATCGGGACTTCTAGTTGTACTTGAATGGAATGAATTACTGTTATTTTAACAACGTTGATTAAACATTTTGTTTTCAGAAGATTATCAGATCTTTAACCAGATGAATTTTGTACTTTGCACGAGATTTTAGTTTCAGTATACCATGTTCCTTCATTTTGATATATTTTTGATATAAAAGTAGTTCTTTACACATTTGACGTTCTACTTCCTTTTGTAATCTTTTTAGCGTCCAGAAATGCAATTCGAATTGTGTATTGTTGGCATCCAGTAATTACCTGGAATGGATCAGATTACCTTTTGTTTCCAAAGATTACCCCCCACCCAAGACTTGTAGGAACGAAATACATGTGTAACACTTGGTGAAACAGAACATATCCTGTTTCTGTTTTTAAAGTAATGAGAACTATTAGCTAATAAAATTGGATAATCCCACTTGGAAATGACAATTTAGAGAGAATGCCATACCAAGGTGGTGAATTGCGGGCTGGTGTTAAGAAAAAGTTGACTTCTTTTAGTTAGTATCTGTAGGTTCTGTATATGAGTAAACTATATGCTGAAATTTTCTTTAGGCACAGAACCCTTGTGTCTCCTTAGAAATTGCTGCACTATACTGCATCCTAGTACTGATTAGTCACAACTTGAAAAATTATGAAATATTGATTCATTTAGAAAGTTGTGCTTAAGATAATGAATTCACTAATGTTTACTGTGCTATAATGCTTTCATTAAAAAATTTAAAGAATGCTTAAAAACTGTATACTTTGGGGAAGATAAGAACTTTAAGTTATTTCATGCTTTAAAAATATATTTAATATAAACAAAAGAAACTTGCTTTTAAAAAAGACCTTTTAGATAATTTTCCTGCAGTTTGCAACTTTTCATTTGATTAGAGTGGAAAATGAAAAAATAAAGCTTCCTTGAAATAATACAGTAGCAGAAGTGAAAGTTATTGACATTTAATATTTTAAGTCTAGCAAATATCTAAATACAAAAAGGAAATCAAAGTTTTTTATTGTCCTAGGTCAAGTAATCATACACATAAGTTTAGTTCAATTTTGTAAATCCTAATTCACACTTAGACTTACATTTATTTTTAGATAATTTACCTAGAACAGTGTTTACATTATAATTTTAGACCTTTTAAAATCAAAGTTTATAATTATAAATATCTGATTAATAAAAAGCTGTTGAAAGAATTTTTATTCTCAGAGTAGATTTATTTTAGTAAAGTAAGTAATTAGAGAACTTTTTTTGACCTCAAGTTAACCTTGACATGCATAATAATTATGTTGTGTTCTTTATAGAATGTCAAGGCAGGATCTGTGGGTAGAGAAAGGTGTTTGAATTTATTTTGTGGAGAAAGTTTCTGGTTTCAGAAAAACAAGACTTACCTCTAAATGCAGATGCTATTAAATTTTGTTTATCCTTAAAAAAAAAATCAGACCATTTTGATATAACAATTCAGTGAGATGTGTTACATTCTAAACTAAATGCTTGAATTCGTGAAATCATGTTTTAAAAATTCAAATAAAGTCATTATGTTATAAATTCAATTAAAGTCAATTATATTTCTAAAAAGAGCAGTTCTAGAAAGACCTAAAACAGGCAAGGGAAAAGGACACTGTAGTTTAAAGCTGGATGTGTAGACTTTTTCTTAATTTTAGAGGAATTAGTATTGTTTACACTGAACTAAGTGAATTAGAATTGTTTACACTAAACTAAGTTTTAATTTTAGAATCCTAGATAATTGTGTAATTTGGAGAAATGTTTAAAAATCAGAATAATGTCGCAAGTGTTTCTTACAAATCTATAAAGAAGAAAAGGTGTGTAAATGCAAGGACGAACCATTTTGATTCTTTTCCCCCTTAAATGAGAGATTTAATTTATGTGATATGTTATGGTTTTCACATTGTTTTCTTATCAGCTCATTGGGTGTCCAAAATTGTCCTGTGAGTTAAAGGGGGAGAGAAAAGGGAATTAGTTTGTATTTGAGAATCTGTTTTGTTCCAGGCATTGTGCTAGACAAGTTTTTGTGGGGTTCCCCCCCAACTGGTTCAATGTAACAACCCTATGAAATCTGTTTTGTAGATGAGGGATCTCTCACTCAGCTGTTAAGTAATTTGCTGAAGATCTTAGAGATAAAAAGATTCAAAGCATCTCTGTGCTCTTCCTATTATATAGGCCATGTTGCTTCTCACATGTTTCAAGGATTCTCTTTAATTTTATAGGAGAAACTGCTTAAGGTTGCTTGTCCATTCATCACTTAATTATTTCATCGAACATTGGCATTTGTACTTTATGCTAGACACTGCTAGGTTTTGGAGATACAAAATTATTGAAGATAATCTTGCTCTATAGGGAACATAGTCTATGTATATAACACAGATAAATTACAATACACTAGATTATGGGAGCTCAGAGGGAAAAAGCTGACTTTTGAGGGATGAATAGGAGTTTGCTAGGTGGAGAAGGGAGATAGTAGGTCATTCCAGAGCTAAGGAATAACATATACAAAGATGATAAGTTGTTATGGGGCTTGGTGTATAGACAAGAGTGAGAATTCAGCGTGTCAGGAATTGAGGATTTATGGATAGAGTAGTAAAAGAAGTAGTTGGAAGTAGCAGTCCGATTGTGAGTGTTATTGTGTATGTGAAGTTAAGGCATTTGGATTTTTATCTTGTTAAGCGAGATCACCAAGTGAGATAGTGGTTAAACTGTGATTAGAAGTATGTCTTCTGATTCCTAGGTTAGTATTTCTTTCTCTTTGGCTTCTTTATCCCAAAAAGATTTTACATGTTTTTAATCGATAGTAAAGCCATCTTTTCCATGCAACTCTACTCTAGTTGTATTCTAGACTGGTTTTTTAAGAATCCTGTGAGCCAGATCTTATTGTCTAAGAATGTAGTATCTTAGAAGAATCTTTTAAGATAAAGATACCTCTGGGAGAAATCACCTTGTTATGGTTACTCAGGAAGTTTTTTCATTCCTTGGCTTGGGTTAATTGACTACTTTCTAGTTTAACACTAGAAACCAATAGGATATGGCTTTGGGAAGTGTGGGCTGGAGGAGGAGAAACATTTATGCAAGCTCAGTGTTCATCAATAAAAATGAGCAAAGTCCTAATCTTTACACAAACCAGCTTGTACTTTTCAAAAAGAAATATGTATGTTTGTAAGTTACAATAGTCTGGTAATTTTAAATAGGTATTTGAGTTACAGTGATAATATATAACTTATTTTATGAGAGGCTTCCAGTCAAGGTAGTGCTATATGTACATGCTGTGCATACCTTCTCACAACCATGTCAAAATTACAGCTAAACTACAAAACAACCATCATGAGAATCGCCTAAGATCTTGCTGAACTGAAGCCCTAAAACTAAGGACATGCAGAAGAAGCCATCTCAAGACTGGTAGGAGGGGCAGAGATGCAGAACAGGCTGGTCTTACATCCATGTGTGACCACTGAAAATTGCTAGGGACATTTCGGCTGCAGAGGTCTCCCTGAAGGAGTGAGGGGTCCCAGCCCTCCCTAACCCGGGGTTCCAGTGTTGAGGAGAGAAGTACTCATAATTTCTGGCTGTGAAAATCAGCGGAGTTTGTTGCTGAGTGAGAGAGAGGGTGGCTGGAGTCCCAGGTGTCCTTTTAAAGGGACCACGAGCAGACTTACCGACAGAATCACTGGCTCTAAGCTCCAGTGCTGGGGCAGCAGCTGGAGAGGTGGCAGGGACATGGGAGGGGCGGGGGGGGTACTGAGTTGTCTGGTTTCAGGACGGGCTGAAGGGGCAGCTTTCTCTTGGATGGAGGAGCTGGCGGAGGACATTGTTTCTTTGATGAGCCCTCCCCCTTCCCTAGGTACAGACATAGGCTGCCATTGTATCTGAGTCTCCATTACTAACGCTGCTCATTCACCATGCCTTAGTGATTCCAAGACCCCACCCCGCTCACCTTTCGGGTATACCCAAGCTGTTTCTAGTGGCTTTTTCGTACAAATTGCCTGCCCTGGCTCATTCTGCAGACTCCTAGGGTCTCTCAAAGGTTTGTGGAACCCGGACAAGCGGCATCTGGCTTGAGCATGTCCTGTACCTCTGGTTGAGCAGCCCTAAGCCTGGCATTAGCAGCAGCTGGCCTTGGTTCATGGCTTGGCCTCTCAAGTCAGTTCCAAGCAAGTCAGGGGCGATAGCCATCTGCGGATTTCTTTGTGGCTTCTTCCAGGTAGTCCCTGGTGAAGCATGGGCTGTGATTAAACTTGGTCTGCAGTGGGTTCCCTCCCAAGTGGCCCTGGGGCTGGAGAGACCAGCAGCCAGCTTCGAAACAAGCTGGAGCGTCACCCTGCTGCCTTCATGGATGACACCCAAGAGGCAGATCGGCAGGTACCAGAGCCCTGATGAGGCAGATCCTACTATGTAGGATCAACTACAACTGCGTTGACAACTGCTCCATTGTAGTCAAGGCCAGTCCTCACAGCCAGAGAGCCTGAGGGTCAATCCCTCCCATTGATGTGCAAATAGCAACCAAGACTCAACTATATGAAGAGGGCACACATAGCCCACACAAGGGACACACCTGGAGTGCATGTCTCAAGTGACCAGGAAGATTGCACCACAGTCCCACAGCACACCTACTACATAAAGCCACTCTACTAAGACTGGGAGACATGGCAGCCCTACCTAATACACAGAAACACAGGGAGACAGCCAAAATAGGGAGACAAAGAAATATGTCCCAAGTAAAAGAACAGAACAAAGCTCTCCAGAAAAAGAATGAAACGAAATGGAGACAAGCAATCTACTAGACACATAGTTCAAAACACTGGTTATAAGAATGCTCAGTGATCTCAGGTAGAACTTCACAAAAGAGATAAGAAACATAAAAATGGAGGTAGAGAACATAAAAATGAACCAGTCAGAAAGAAAGAATACAATAACAGAAATAAAGAATACGTTACAGTGAATCAACAGATTAGATGAAGCAGAGATTCAAATCAGCGATTTAGGAGATAAGGTAACAGAAAACACCCAATCAGAACAGTGAAAAGAAAAAAGAATGCCCCCAAAATGAGGAGAGTTTAAGGGTCTCTGGGACAACCTCCAATATACCAACATTTGCATAATAGGGGTAGCAGAAGAAGGAGAGAGAGAGCAAGGAATTCAAAACCTATTTTAAGAAATAACGACAGAAACCTTTCCTAACCTGGCAAAGGAAAAAAACATACAAGCCCAGGAAGCACAGAGAATCCCAAACAAGATGAACCCAAAGAAGCCAACACCGAGACACATCATAATTAAAATGCCAAAGATTAAAGACAAAGAGAGAATCTTAAAAGCAGCAAGAGAAAACAGTTACCTACAAGGGAGCTCCCATAAGACTTACAGCTGATTTCTCAACAGAAACTTTGTAGGCCAGAAGGGATAGGCACAAAATATTCAACGTGATGAAAAGCAAGGATCTACAACCAGCAAGTATTTACCCAGCAAGGCTATCATTTAAGATTGAAGGACAGATAAAAAGCTTCCCAGACAAGAAATAGCTAAAGGAATTCATCACCACCAAACCGTATTACAAGGAATCTTAGAGGAACTTTAAGATGAAAAAAAAAAAAAAGAATAATATGTGTCAATAACGACATACCTAGCAACAATTACTTTCAAAGGAAATGGATTTAATGCTCCAATCAAAAGATAGGGGAGCTGAATGGGTAAGAAAATAAGACCCTTACATATGCTGCTTACAAGAGACTCACTTCAGATTGAAAGACATACACATACTAAAAGTAAAGGGATGGAAAAAGATATTTAATAAAAATGGAAACAAAAAAGCTGGGGTAGCAGTATTTTTACCAGACAAAATAGACTTTAAAACAAAGACTGTAATGGGACAAAGAAGGACCTAGTAATCCCACTTCTGGGTATTTATCTGAACCCAAAATGCTACTTTGAGGGACCATGCTCATCTATATGTTTCTGGTGGCATTATTTACATAAGCCAAGATATGAAGGCAACCTGGGTGTCCCTGGATGGATGAATGGATAAGAAGAGGTGGTACATGTACACGTATACAGTGGAATATTACTAGCTGTAAAAAAGAATGAAATCTTGCCATCTGCGACAACATGGATGGACCTATAGTGTATTGTGCTGAGTGTAGTAAGTCAGACAGCGAAAGACAAATATTGTTTAATTTCACCTATAAGTGGAATCTAGAGAACAAAATAAATCATTGAAACAGAAACAAACTCATAGATACAGAGAACATTTTTTTGATGGTTGTCAGATGGGAGGGGGGCTGGCGGTAGGTGAAAAGGGGAAGGGGTTAAGAAGTACAAATTTGTTATACAGTAGTCATGGGGATGTAGGGTATAGCATAAGGAATATAGTCAATAATATTGTAATAACTATGGTGTCAGATGGGTACTAGATCTATTGGGGTGATAGATGGAAGGGGGGCAGGGGCAGGATAAAAAAGGTGAAGGGATTAAGAAATACGAATTGGTAGTTACAAAATAGTCCTGGGGATGTAAAGTATAGGGAATGTAATCAATAATATGGTAATAACTATGTATAGTACCAGCTGGGTACTAGTCAGGGGGAATCACTTCCTAAATTATATCAATGTCTAACCAGTATGCTGTACACCTGAAACTAATATAAAATAATATTGAATGTCAACTCTAATTGAAAAATTAAAAAGGGGGGAAGATAAAGAGGAATAAGAGGTTCAGAGTTCCAGATATAAAACAAATAAGTTTTGGGGAATGTAGTATACAGCATAGAAATATAGTCAATAATATTGTCATAGCATGGTACAGTGTCAGATGGTTGCTGGACTTATCATGGTTTCACTTCTTTAGCATAGGGAATAGGGAATACAATCAATAATGTGGTAATAACTGCATAGTGCTTGGTGGGTACTGTTGAATAACTATGATGTACACCTGAAACTAATGTTGTAGGTTAGATATATTTTAATAAAATTATAAAGACAAAAAATAAACAGTCATTAGGTTTAGAATAAAAAGTTAACTTTTATTGCTAAATTTTAACAATAAAAAATGTTAAAATTAATTCCAGATTTGTATTTGTTAACCTGAATAAATGTAAGCCCAGCTACATAATTTGCAGGGCCTGTGCAAAATGAAAACGCAGGGCCCTTGTTCAAAAAGTAGGAAATAGTGCCATTAATTTACTAAAATTTAAATCTAAAATATAAAGCTTACAGTTGCTAAAATACAGAGTTACTAAAATAAAGATGCTTCCTTTCTTCTGTGACCTTTCTCCTGACTTGTTGCTTTTTAATGCCATTCTAAATAATTAAAATTTTAAAATCATTAAGGGCAGTTGTCTACCCTAGACTCTGCCATCAGGAACTCCTCTGCTGGTGTTTCTCTTTTTTTTTTTTTTTTTTTTTTTAAAATCTTTATTGGGGACACAATGCTGTTTTTCCAGGGCCCATCAGCTCCAAATTGTTGTCCTTCAGTCTAGTTGTGGAGGGTGCAGCTCAGCTCCAAGTCCAGTCGCCATTTTCAATCTTAGTTGCAGAGGGCGCAGCTCTCTGGCCCATGTGGGAATCGAACCGGCAACCCTGTTGTTCAGAGCTCATGCTCTAACCAACTGAGCCATCCAGCTGCCCCCTGGTGTTTCTCTTCTTAAATAAAATTTCTACCTTCTAAAAAAAAATAAGTAAAATCATTAAGCATGAATTTCACTGTTCATTTTTATATTGTGCAATGTCAGTTTTAAATGTAAATATACAAGCATTTAACTGTATGTGGAATTGCTAGTATTTCATAGCTTGTACATATATATTTCATTCTCAGCAGAACAGGGGAAACATTGCACAAAACTTACTCAACTGTTTTTTTTCTCTTTACTTGCACATTTTACCAACACTGTCTTCCTTTGACTTTGGTAGGACTGAAAGGAAAAGGAACTGTGGCTTGATCTTTCTTTTTTCCCTTTTCTTCTGTGTCATCACTTTTAGCATAAGGGATTGGTTAACACAGGGAAGTAACATGAGTAAGAAAAGATATGATAGATTTTCTTTGTCATTCATGTTTCTTAGAATACCATTGTCTTCTATGTTTGAAGCAAGTTATGATTCAAAGGGAAAATTTGGCTTCTTGGACTGTCAGTAGCCTTGCTTACTTAGTTGTAGACGCCAAGCTTACCTTGAACTCATTTTGAATCTTGTTGAACTCCCATACGCTGTGGATCCACTAGAATTCTGTGCTCATTGGGCATTGCCAAAGCTATATGAGAATGATGTGGAAAGAAATGGCAGATATGCATTTTCATGTGTCTCTTCTGCTCACGTGCATGTTGCGTTGTCCCAACAGATTTCATTCAAAACACAAATTCAAAGATAAATTATTAAGAATTTCAAGATGGCGACAGCAGAGGTTTAAACCAAGAACAGGGTCTTTCTGAGTGTGGAGCCCTGTGTTACTGCACAGGTCACATGTCCATGAAATCAACCCTGAACAAAAAGATTGGTGGAAAATAGTAATATGCATTGAGACGAAGAGACTGCCGTAGTTCACCTTGTACTAATGTGATAAGCATTGACACTAATTTATTTTGAAGCATTCTGAGGATTGTGTTCCTTATTGTGAAGTTAGTGACTTGTTGAGGTAAATGAAATGGGAGCAAAGGTAATCAGTGCTAGTATTCTTTCTTTCCCTATTTTGCTAATAGTGGGACATAACAAAATTAAAGCAGTTTGGAATGCTGAGCCAATGCATGAAAGACAGCTGCCTTGGAGAGTCACCTAAATTCACAGAGGAATTTGCATGAGTTGATAAATCAACTTGTGATAAACATTGAGTTACTGGGTTGTTATTACAGCATAATGTGGCCCATTCTGAGTGATACAGTTTGTGAGATTCCAAAATGAGTGTGCTGTTAGAAGCACAAGCCTTGTAGGATCAGCACAATTACATATTACAATTTTTGCACTTAAGGGACATAGTAGGTATCCCCAACAAACAGTAGGTAAACCCACTCAAATTATTATAAATAAGTACCTAGGAACTGCTTAGTAATGCAAGAATTAAGAGCTCTCTAGTGTATCTTGAATCTTATGTAGAGCTAGTTCTTGATTATTTATAAGGAATAAGAGGAAAATGTGGCTTCAGTAATTTGGGAACCCAGATTAATCTCCACATCTCATTAGAAAAAAACAAAAAACAGTTGTCAGTCTCAGGCTGTTTTAACAAATTGCTTGTGAAAAAAGCATAACCTAAATAAACTTCCTTTGACCATTGCTGATGAAGTTTCTAATATGTAATCAAATTGCCAAAAAAGGTTTTACCAAGTGAACAAAGAAAGAAAAGGCTTGAATAATCCAGAAAACCTAGCTAATCAGGCTGTGGGTGATTATCTAGGTAATTTAGTTTAGAAATCCCATTTATTCACAAAATTGGCTTTGAGAGAGGGGTGCACAGTTCCACTTGCCTTTGATCTTAAAAATTCTGTCAGCTGATTTACCCATATAAAAAGTTGCATTTAAAAAAATATCTTTGTTTTAAAGAGTGGTTAACATTTAAAATGAGGTCCATAATACTTTATATAAGCTTATTAATGCACATTTTTATTAAAATATTTTTGAGTTTAAATTTTTTTATTGTGGTAAAATACTTATAACATAAAATTTATGTTATATATATTAACCATTTTAACTGTTTTTTAAGTGTACAACTCAGTGGCATTAGTACATTCACAATGTTGTGTAACCATCACCACAATCTATCTACAGAACTTTATCCCAAACAGAGACTTTGTACCCATTAAGCAAGAACTCTCCATTCCCCTTTCCTCCACAGCCCCTGATAAATTCTGTTCTACTTTCTGTCTCTGAATTTGCTTATTCTAAATGTCTTTATAATTGTAATTATACCATATTTGTCGTTTTGCGATTACTTATTTCATTTAGTACAGTGTCTTCACGTTTTATCCATATTGTAGCATGTATCAGAATTTCCTTTTAATGGTTGAGTATGTGTATACCACACTTTGTTTATCTGTTGATAGACACTTGGGTTGCTTCTATCTTTTGGCTATTGTGAATAATACTGCAGTGAATGTGGGTGTACAAGTATCTGTTCAGGTCTCTGCTTTCAATTCTTTTGGATATATGCCTAGGAGAGGAGTAGAATTGCTGGATCATATGGTAATTCTATGTTTAACTTTTTGAGGAACTGCTGAACTGTTTTTCGCATTGGCTGCATCATTTTATTAAATTTCCACCATCAATTGCATGAGGATTTTAATTTCTCTACATCCCCACCAACGCTTGTTATTTTCTGCTTTTTTTTTTTTAAACTGTTGATTCCTTTTTTTTTTTTTTTTAAAGATTTTATTGGGGAAGGGGAACAGGACTTTATTGGGAAACAGTGTGTACTTCCAGGCCTTTTTTCCAAGTCAAGTTGTTGTCCTTTCAATCTCAGTTGTGGAGGGTGCTGTTCAGCTTCAAGTTGTTGTTCTTTCAGTCTTAGTTGTGGAGGGCACAGCTCAGCTCCAGGTCCAGTTGCCGTTGCTAGTTGCAGGGGGCACAGCCCACCATCCCTTGCGGGAGTTGAACTGGCAACCTTGTGGTTGAGAGGATGTGCTCCAACAGTCAACCGAGCCATCTGGGAGCTCAGTGGCAGCTCAGCTCAAGGTGCCATGTTCAACCTTAGTTGCAGGGGGCGGAGCCCACCATCCCTTGCGGGACTCGAGGAATTGAACTGACAACCTTGTGGTTGAGAGCCCACTGGCCCATGTGGAAGTCAAATCGGCAGCCTTCGGAGTTAGGAGCACGGAGCTCTAACCGCCTGAGCCACCGGGCCGGCCCTATTTTCTGCTTTTTTAATAATCCTAGTGGGTATGAAGTATTGTAATTTTGATTTGCATTTCCCTAATGACTAAAGTTGAGCATCTTTTCATGTACTTATTGACCATTTATTTATCTTTGGAGAATGTCTATTTAAGTCTTTTGTCCTTTGTTAAGTGGGTTGTCTCTCTTTTTGTTGTTGAGTTGTAGGAGTTCTTTATATATTCTGGATGTTAGACCCTTATCATATGTATGATTTACAAATATTTTCTCCCATTCTGTTGGTCATATTTTCACTTTTTTGGAGTGTCCTTGATGAATAGAAGTTTTAATTTTTAAAAATTGAGATAAAATTGACATATATTATTATGCTAGTTTCAGGTGTATAGCATAATGATTCGGTATTTGTATATATATTGCAAAATGGTCACAAGTCAACATCTATCACCACACATAGTTAGGAAATTTTTTTCTTATAGTGAGATTCACTCTCTTAGCAACTTTCAAATATATGACAGTGCACTATTATTAAGTACAGTCACCATTGCTGTACATTACATCCCCAGGACTTATTTAATAACTGGAAGTTTGTACTTTTGACCACCTTCACCCATTTTGCCTCCCATCCTTCCCACCCACCATCTCTGGCAACCACCAGTCTGTTCTGTGTATCTGTGAGTTCAGTTTTTGTTGGTTGGTTTTAGATTTCACGTA
Organism: Rhinolophus sinicus; assembly: GCF_036562045.2. Classification (NCBI taxonomy): domain Eukaryota; kingdom Metazoa; phylum Chordata; class Mammalia; order Chiroptera; family Rhinolophidae; genus Rhinolophus; species Rhinolophus sinicus. The sequence continues at coordinate 22,086,574 of NC_133756.1, read as the reverse complement.
GGGAGATCATATAGTATTTGCCTTTCTCTGACTGACTTATTTCACGGAGAATAATGCCCTCAGGATTTATTCATGTTGTGAACAGCAAGATTTCATTTTTTTTTTAAATTGATGGATAATATTCCTGTGTGTGTGTGTGTGTGTGTGTGTGTGTGCGTGTGTGTATATGTGTTTGTATCACATTTTCTTTATACATTCATCCATCAGTGGACACTTGGGTTGTTTCCATGTCTAGACTGTTGTAAATAATGCTGCAGTGAACATGGTGCAGATATCTTTTCTAGTTAGTATTTCATTTCCTTCAGATAAATACCCAGAAGTGGAATTGCTGGATCATATGGTTGTTTTATTTTTAATTTTTTGAGGAACCTGTATGCTGTTTTTCATAGTATCTGTACTAATTTATATTCTCACCAACAGTGCAGAAGGATTCCCCTTTCTCCACATCCTCGACAATACTTATTTCTTGTCTTTTTGATAATAGTTATTCTAACAGGTGTCAGGTGATAATGTCATTGTGGTTTTGATTTGCATTTCCCTGATGATTAGTGATATGGAGCACCCTTTCATTTACCTTTTGGCTATTTTGTATGTCTTCTTTGGAAGAATGTCTGTTGTGATTCTCTGCCCATTTTTTAATCTGATTTTTTTTTTCCTATTGAGGTGTATGAGTTCTTTGTATATTTTGGATGTATCCCCTTATCATATATAAAATTTGCAAATCTTTTGTTCTGTAGGTTGCCTTTTCATTTTGTTGATGTTTCCTTTGCTGTGCAGAAGCTATGTAGTTTGATGTAGTCCCATTTGTTTATTTTTGCTTTTGTTGCCTTTGCTTTTTGTGTCAAATCCAAAATATCATTGCCAAGACGGACGTTAAGGAAGAAATTTTAAATTTTGATGAAGTCAATGAAATCCAATTTATCTATTTTTTCTTTTGTTTTCTGTGTCTTTGATGTCATACTTAAACTGTTGCCAAACGCAAAGTCATAAAGATTTACAGTTTTTATGTAGTATGTATATAGGCGTGTGTGTGTGTGTGTGTGTGTGTGTGTGTGTGTGTAGTTTATAGTTCTTAAATTTAGGTCTTTGATCTTTTTGTTTTTATTTTTGTTTTTATCCTTCCATCGTTTATTTCTGAAAATATAGGTGTATATATTCTGTTCTTTCTTATATGTAATTAACATAATACACACTTCCTATGTATATTATTTTTTTCACTTAACAGTATATCTTCACTATCACTCTATAGCAAAATAGAGACTTCCTCATTCTATTTTATAACTGCATAGTAATTTATGGTTTTATGATAGTTTTGGCTACCAATTCCCTATTGGTGGTCATCGAGTTTTTCCATTCTTTTGCCTTTACAATTGCTTGGTAAAAAACACTACAATTAAACCTTGTCTATTTGATCCATTTTGAGTTAATTTTTGTAACTGATGTAAAGTGAAGGTACAGTTTCATTTTTTGAGCGTGGATATCTAGTTTTCCCAGCACCATCTTGAAAAGACTGCACTTTTTCCATTGACTACTCTTAGCACTGTTGTCAAATCAGTTGACCATGTATGTGAGGGTATAATTCTGGGCTCTGTGTTCTATTCTGTTGCTCTGTATGTCTTTCCTTATGACAGTACCATACTATTTTGATTACTCTAGCTTTGTAGTAAGTTTTAAAATTAGGAAGTGTGAGTCCTCCAACTTTTTTCTTTTTCTTTTTCTAGATCATTTTGGCTATTCAAAGTTACTTGAAATTCTGTATGAATTTTAGGATGATTTTTGTTTTTAAATTTCTGCAAAAAATGGCATTGGGATTTTGATAGTGAATGCATTGAATCTGTAGATAGATCACTTTGGGTAGTATTGGCATCTTAACAATATTGTGAACAATGTGCGTTATTGACAATAACTTAAGTGAAGGAAATAAGTGGATGAGTACACAGTAGGCTGCAGTTCATGAATGCTGCCCAGTCTCCAGCTGTTGGCAGCTATGGCAAAGCCGCCTGAACAGTTCTTGGGATTCCTGAGCTTAGTAACAATACTCAAGGGGTGGAGCGATTAATCCTTTTAAGTGAATTATAAATACTGTGAAAGGCATGTCTTCCAACCTTTCACTCCCTTGGGGCTGTAGGTTACATGAGCTTAAAATACTTCCTGATTCCCAGCCTCTGGTTACACTGGTTACCCTTAGGCAGTGATCAGAGTTTGAAAGGGGAACAGCAAAGAAGAGATAGACAGGGAAAGCAGACTGGAAGGAATCCATGAACACGGAATGTCTTGCCATTTGTCTTTAATTTCTTTTAGTAATGTAGTTTTCAGTGTACAGATTTTTTGCCTCCTTAAATTTATTGCTAAGTATTTAATTCTTTTTTTTAATGTTATTGTAAGTGGAATTGTTTTCTTAATTTCCTTTATGGATTGTTCATTGCTCTTGTATAGAAATAGACCTGATCTTTGTGTGTTGATTCTATCCTGCAACTTGCTGAATTTGTAACTCTGCCTTTTTTGTGCATTCTTTATAGTTTTCTTACATATAAGATCATGCCATCTGCAAATGGATGTTTATTTCTTCCTTTCCAGTTTTGGATGCCTGTTATTTCTTTTATTTTCCTAATTGCTCTGGCTAGAACTTCCAGTATGATGTCAAATAGAAGTGGCAAAAGCATATATCCTTTTCTTATTTCTTATTTTGGGGGAAAAGTTTTTGATCCTTTTTTACCCTGCCTTTTTTCTGGCCCCTTCCCCTCCCCCCCCAACTCGGTTCAAAATGTTGTTTCTTAGTTTAGTTGTGTAGGACACAGCTCCCTGGCCCATGCTGGTATTAATGAGCCTTGTGCTCCCTCCGCTGAGGCAGTTGGTTGCCTGTCGTCTGTCGGCAGCTCACAGAAGCTCTTGCTGGCTGCCGGCTGCTCACGCTGGTTACCGGCCGCTCATGGCAGCACATAGCAGCCCACGCCAACCTCCGGCCGCTCATGGCAGCCCAGCTCTAGGGAGAGCAGTTGTTCACAGTCTTAGCTGTAGAGGGCACAGCTCACTGGCCCATGTGGGAATTGAACTGGCAACCTCAGCGTTAGCACGGCGCTCCAACCACCTGAGCCATTGGGCTGGCCCATTGATCTTTCAATAGGGAGTCTGATGTTAGCTGGGATTTTCTCTTTCTTTCTTTCTTTTTTTTTTTTTTTCTTGGTAGATGGCCTTTATCTTGTTAAGGAAGTTCCTTTCTATTACTAGTTTATTAAATGTTTTTATCATAAAAGGGTGCTAGATTTTGTCAAATGCCTTTTTTTGCATCAGTTGAGATAATTATATTTTTCTTTTCATTCAGTCTATTAATTTGGTGGTATATCACATTGATTTATTTTCATGTGTTGAGCCACCCTTATATATTCTGATGATAAATCTCACTTTGTTATGGTGTATAACCGTATTAATATGCTGTTGAATTTGTTTGGCTGGTATTTTGTTGATAATTTTTTGTATGTGTATTCATAGTATCAGGGTAATTCTGGCCTCATAGAATGAGTTAGGAAGGGTTCCCTCCTTTTTGGTTTTTTGGAAGAGTTTGAGAGGTATTGGTGTTAATTCTTTAAATAATTGAGTAGACTTCACTATTATAGCTTTCTGGTTCTGGGCTCTTTTGTTGTTGGGAGGTTTTTAATAAATTTTTAAATTTATTAAGACTTGTTTTGTGGCCTAACCTAACAAGTCTATAGGCCTCCGGGAGAATTTTCCATGTGTACTTGAGAAAAATATGTATTCTGATGCTGGGATTATTTCATGTGGAGAAATGCAGCAATAAATAGAGTTGAAAAAAACTGAAGCAACTCTACATTGATACATTGGCACAAACAGAAAGAACACACACTTTACTCATACCGTCTTGTGTGTCTGAAAGCTGATTTTGTACACACTCCTTTGGAAACACCACTCTGAAAAGATTTTGTTAGCTCAGGTGAGAGAATGAGTATACATACGAGGTGTGATCAAAAGCTATGGTGAATGTTTAAATTAAAAAAAATTATTACAGTAAAAGGCACATTGCCATTAATCCCCCCTCAAAATACTCCCTCTTGCTTCAGACACACTTATCTCATCGTTCTTGCCATGTTCTGAAGCAGCTCTGGAAGTCCTCTTTTTTGAGCGTCTTTAGCTACTCTGTTGTGGCTACCTCGATATCCTGAATTGGTTCAAAACGTTTACTTTTCATGGTCATTTTGACTTTGGGGAAGAGCCAGAAGTCGCATGGTGCCATCTGTTGAATAAGGTGGATCATTTCACACCATACTGTTTTTATTTGACAGAAATTTCCGTACCAGAAGTGACGTGTAACACGGAGCCTTTCTGTTGTGATAAAAAAAAAAGTGCGGTGAATGCTTCTGATGAGTGCCATCCATTGGAAAGGCAGGGATCTTTAATACAGGAAGCCACACGTCAAACTTTAGTAACAATGTGTGACAAATTTCAACTTGTTTGGTGGAGTCAGTCGGGTGTGAGCTACAATTGAGAGGTGTATTTTAAAGTGTGCTGTAAATCATCCTCCATCATGACAACACTCTGTGTCACACATCACTTCTGGTATATGGCAATTGCTAGCAAATAAAAACATTACAGTGTGTTCTCATCCACCTTATTCACTGGATTTGGCACCGTAGATTTCTGGTTCTTTCCCAAAGTCAATATGATTCAGGATATTGAGGCAGCCATGACAGCACAACTAAAGATACTCATGAAAGAGGACTTCCAGAACTGCCTCATAAAGTGGCAAGTATGATGGGATATAAGCTCAAGCAAGGGGGAGTATTTTGAGGGGGATTAAAGTCAATGTGTTTTTTACTGTAATGATGTTTTTTTTAAACATTCACCACATTGATCACAGCTTGTATAATCACAAATGTATATGGGTCACGGCTTTATTTAAAAATTAGCAAACAATGCTGTAGAAACATTGATATGTAAATTTCTAAAATGCTGCATCTTAAATTTAGTTGGCAAACACCACTTTAGCTATAAGCATGAGTTTAACTTTCCACGTAGAAACCAGATAGTAGACAATAAAAAACCTTTCTATTGTTTGAAAACACCAGTTTAACCAAAAGATTGTAAAAATGCATAGATCTGCAATGAAAGAATTGGCTTTAAAAGAGTACTCACTTTTCACAGTATTCTTTTTTCTTTATATGTGAGTTATTGGTTATGCTATGGGATTTAACTGTTAATAGCATTAAAAGGCAGCTATTTAGGGAAGAGGCAGAAAAAGGAATATACATGAGACAGTATTTCTTTTAGGTACAATAAGCATAATAGTGTTTTAGGCAGACAAAATAAAAATCAAAGCTAGCTTGGTTCTCACTGAATAAAAACAGTGGGCTAAATATTGAGCTCCTCTCGGTGATTTCTAGCAAGATGGTGGAGTAGGTAAATGCTGTGTTTACCTCCTGTCATGACCACATCTGAATCACAACTGAACTATAGCACAATTATCATTGAGAATTGCCTGAAGTCTAGTTGAACTGAAGCCCTACAACTAAGGACGTACAGAAGAAGCCACCTCGAGACTGTTAGGAGTGACAGAGATGTGTTATGGGCTGGTCTCACAGCCATGTGTGACCATAAAAAATCGGGAGGGATATCGGCTGTGGAGGTCCCTTCCATCGGAGGAGCAAGGGGTCCCAGCCCCACACCAGGCTCCCCAGGCCAGGGTTTCAGTGCTAGGGAGAGACGTCCCCATAACTTCTGGTTGTGAAAACCAGCGGAGATTGTGGCTGGGTAAGATGGAGGGCAGCTGCAGCCTCTTTAAGGGCCCACACATGGACTTACTTACTGATAGACTCACTGGCTCCGAGCTCCAGCGCTGGGGCAGCAGCTTGAAGAAAAGCACCAGGGACATATGGAAAGGAACTGAGCTGTCTGGCTCAAGGTAAGGGCTGAAGGGGCAGCTTTCTCTTGGATTGAGAAGCTGGAGGAAGCCATTGTTTCTTTGTTGAGCCCTTCCCTCCCGGTGTGCAGACACAGGTAGCCATCATATTTGATTCTTCATCAACCTGGTTAACACCATTTGTTCATCCTGCCCTGGTGATTTTGAGACGTAGCCCCACCCAACCTTCAGGCACACCCAAGCTGCTTCCAGTGGCTTTTCCCTACAAATGACCTGCCTTGGCTTGTGCTCCAGCCTTTCCTAAAACCTCTCAAAGGTTCACAAAATGCATACAAGCAGCATCTGTCTTTGGTATGTCCTGTATCTCTGGCTGAGCAGCCCTAAGCCCAGCACTAGTGACAGCCAGCCTTGGTTCATGACTTGGCCTTTCGAGGCACCTGCAAGCACAGTGTGGATGGCAGATATCTGTGGATTGCTTTGTGGCTCATGCCAGGTGTGGCCTTGGGCAGGGGTTAGTCTGTGGCTGAACTTGGCCTGCAGCATGTTCAAGTTTCACAGTCCAGGAGGCCCCAGAGCTGGCATGCCCAGTGGCCTGCTTTGGACTGAGCCAGCGCATCACCCGGCCACCTCCAAGTATGATATACCTAAAGGGCAGACTGGGCATGTACCAGAGCCTTGCTAAAGTGAATCCTGCTTTGTAGGGTTAGTCCCTGTACCACACAACTCCACTGTAGTAACAGCCAATCCTTACAACCAACGAGCCCAAGGGTCAGTCCCTCCCATTGACATGCCCACCAGGGCTCAACTGCAACAGGAAGGCACACACAACCCACAAAAGAGACACACCTGGAGCACCCGGCTCTGGTGACCAGGGAGACTGTGCCACTGGGCCCCACAGGACAACTACTACATAAGGGCACTCTACTAAGATCGGGAGACATAGTAGCTCTATTTAATACTCTGTGTTTGTACACAGGGAGGCAGCCAAAATGGGGAGAAAAAGAAACATGTCCCAAATGAAAGAACAGAACAAGCTTTAGGAAAAGAACTAAACAAAATGGAGACAAGCAATCTACCAGATGCAGAGTTCAAAATACTGGTTATAAGGATGCTTAACAATCTCAGAACTTCAGCACAAAGATGGGAAGCATAAAAATGGAGATAGAAAACATAAAAATGAACCAGTCAGAAATAAACAATACAGTAACTGAAATGAAAATACATTAGAGGGAATCAACAGTAGATTACATGAAACAGAGGATCAAATCAGCAATTTAAAAGACAAGGTAGCAGAAAACACCCAATCAGAACACCAAAAAAACACACCAAAAAACAAACAAACAACAACTCCAAAATGAGGATAGCTTAAGGGACTTCTGGGCCAACATCAGGCATACCAATATTTGCATCATGCAGGTACCAGAAGGAGAAGAGAGAGAGCAAGGAATTGAAAACAATTTGATGAACTAATGACAGAAAACTTCCCTAACCTGGGGAAGGAAATAGACATAGAAGTCGGGAAAGCACAGAGAGTCCCAAAGAAGATGAACCCAAAGAGGCCCACACCAAGACACATCATAATTAAAATGCCAAAGGTTGAAGTCAGACTCTTAAAAGCAGCAAGAGAAAAGTATTAATAGTTACCTACAGGGAGCTCCTGTAAGATTGTGAGCTGATTTCTCAACAGAAGCTGTGCAGACCAGAAAGGATTGGCACAAAATATTCAAACTGATGAAAAGCAAGGACCTACAACAGGATTACTGTAGCTGGCAAAGCTATTATTTAGAGTCAGAGGACAGAAAAGGGCTTCTCAGATAAGAAAAAGTTAAAGGAGTTCATCACCACCAATCCAGTATTGCAAGGAATGTTAGAGGGAGTTCTTTAAGATGAAAAAAGAAAAGATCAGAAATATGAATAATAAAATGGCAATAACTGCAGATCTGTCAACAATTACTTGAAATGTAAATGGATTAAATGCTCCAATCAAGACATAAGGTGGCTGAATGGATAATCAAGCAGGATCCATAGAGATGCTGCCTAAAGAGACTCACTTCTCAGATTGAAAGACACACACAAACTGAAAGTAAAGTGATGGAAAAAGATATTTCATGAAAATGGAAACAAAACAGAACAAAAATGCTGGGGTAGTAACACTTATGCCAAACAAAATAGACTTTAAAACAAAGGCTATAATGAGACAAAGAAGGACCCAGTTATCTCACTTCTGGGTATTTATCCAAAGAAACCCAAAACATTAACACTACTTCGAGGGGATGTATGCTTCTATATGTTCAGTGCAGCATTGTTTACTATGGCCAAGATGTTGAGGCAGTCTGGGTGTCTGTCAATGAATGAATGAATAAAGAAGAGGTGGTATGTATATACAATGGAATATTACTTGGCCATGGAAGGAAATGGGTTCTTGCTATCTGCGGCAGCATGTATAGATGTGGAGGATATTGTGCTGAGTGGAGTATGTCAGACAGAGAAAGATAAATGTCATATGATTTCACTTAATAATCTAAAGAGCAAAATAAACAAATGAAACAGTAACAGACTTATACTATGAACATTTTGATAGTTGCCAGATGGGAGGGGTGGGTGAAAAGGGGGGATTAAGAAGTATAAATTGGTTGTTAACACAGTAGTCATGGGGATGTAGATGTAGCATAAGGAATATAGTCAATAATATTATAATACCTATGTATGGTGTCACTTGGGTACTAGATTTATCAGAGTGGTAGATGGGACGGGAGTTGGACAGTGAAAAAGGTGAAGGGATTAAATACAAATTGGTAGTTACAAAATAGTCACGGGGATGTAATGTAAAGCATAGACAATATAGTCAATACTGTAGTAATTAATAACTATGTATGGTGCCAGGTGGGTACTAGACTAGTTAGGTGGATCATTTCTTAACTCAATATAAATGTCTAACCACTGTGCTGTACACCTGAAATTAAGATGAAGGGGAATAAGAAGTTCAAATTTCCAGGTATAGAACAAGTAATTCTTGGGGATGTAATATACAGCATAGGAAATATAGTCAGTAATATTGTGATAGTGTAGTATGGTGTCAGGTAGTTCCTAGTCTTATCATGGTGATCACTTCTTTGGGTATATAAATGTTGAATAACTATGGTGTACACCTGAAACTAATATTGTATGTTAGCTGTATTCAAATAAGAGTATTTAAGAAAAATACTGAGCTTTTCTCTATGTATCTAATAAACAGTGCCTTGGTCACCATATTGCTAATCTCTGGGGTGGTCATCTTGGTACTCGCTGTGATATTCATCTAGGTATTCTGCCTGATAATCGCTACCATAGAATTCCAACCCATTTGTTCCTTTTCCTTTGCTTCCATTGTGAATGACAGGTTCTGTTGGAGCAGCACAGAATTTGGGATCATATGCTTGCCGCCCGAGCCCATACACTCGTTTCTTTCTGGGAAGCGACTGTTGATATCCATTTGTAGAGACATTGTTGAGGCTGGCTCCTTTGTTAGTGCCCATCTGCAGACTAAGCGTGGTGTGGTCAAAGTTTTGTCAGTTTGCATTTTGGGATCATGAAGATGTCTCTTGGTCCCATAGGCAGTCATTCCTGCCTGGCTGGTGGTGCATTTGGTGGTTTTCATCTGTAAACCATTTACACTTTGGCCAGCTTCTAATTTTCTGTCATCAAAACATCTTGTTTTTCTGCGTACTTTACTCTGATGTCATTGGTTGTATGGAAGCCTTTTGTTTTAGCCAGACCTGCTAGAGCCACCAGTGTAGTCTGAACCTGTGTCATGTTTCCATTCTCAGAAAGATTATTTGCTTCAAATATGTCATGTGGCTTCATCATAAGCCTGAATAGCTTTGATAATGTTGTCAATATTCGCCAACTGAGGACAGTTTAATGAGGACTTGTTGACCTTCTTTACTGTGCCTGGCTGTGGCTTGTTTATGACTTCATAGAGGAGTATGCTGTCTTTTAAGCCCAGCTGAAAATTGGTGCCAGTGCTCATGCCTGTCATTTCTTTTAGCCCGTTGCAAAGATCTTCTGCCTGATGATTATACTTGGAAGCAGTGTTGTTCTTGGCCTACACAGAGAGCCCATAGGAAGGGACCTTATTGAAGAGGGTCATGGTGGTGAGTGGCTGAAGAAGCTGTGCCCAGCTAGGGGGTTCTTGCACTTGGTTTCCTGGCTCCTGGCCCCGAGGACTGGCTGCAGTGCCAGACGCTCACAGCTTGTTTCCCTGGACGGTGGAGGGGCGCGGGCGGTACCTTGGATACCCGGGCAGACTGGGTCCTGCTGAGCCTCCGTTCCATCCTGGAGTCCCACACGCCTGTTAATCTTATTGTGGATCCTTGCTGTATGAGAAGTTGTTTCTTTTGCTGCTTTCAAAATTTTCTCTTTGTCTTTGGTTTTCAACAATTTAACGGTAATGTATCTTGGTATGGATTTCTTTGAGTTTACTCTGCTTGGAGTTCATTGAGCTTCTTGGATTGTATACTTTTGTCTTTCATCAGATTTGGGAAGTTTTCGCATATTATTCATATACCTTTTGTGTCCCCTTTTCTTCTTTCTGAGATTCCTGTTATGCTTATGTTAATATACTTGATAGAGAAGAAAACATACAAATAGGAACTCGGGAAACAATACAGAGAGAGCAGAAAAAAATTTCAGAAAAATTTAGTTTTCTCAGAAATAAGAGATTATAATGATGAGACAAGATCAGAGTGCTACAAAAAAGAATAATCTTAGGTATATAAAAAAGAGAGAGAGTTCTAAAAATGAAAACATGATAGGTTCGCCATGCCCCTCCCCACCAAATGTAAAAGGGTTGGAAGATAAAGTTGAGGAAGTTACCCAAGAAGGAAAAGAACAAAAACATGGAAAATGGAAAGAAAAGGTTTGATAATTGGAGGATGAATGTAGGAGGCCTAAAGTCCAATTAATAAAAGCTATAGAAAAAGAACAGAGAAGATGGAAGAGATTACAGAAGACATAATATAAGAAAAAAATTCCTAGAAGTGAAGGACTTGAGTTAGAAATTAAAAGAGCCAACTGAGTGCCCAGCAAAATGAATGGGTATCTGCACTAAGGCTTATCACTTGGAAATGATAGAACACTGAGGCAAAGAAAATATCCTACAAGTTTCCATAAAGAAAAACACAGTTCAGTAAAAAACATGGAGAATAAGAATGGTGTAATTTTCTCAGTAGTAATGCTAGAAACTAGAAATCCTTGAAACGATACCTGTAAAATTATGAGTGAATGGTTTCTAATCTAGAATTTTAAACCTAACAAAATGTGAAAATAGAATAAAGACATTTCAGACATGCAAAGTCTTATGAAGTTTATCTCCTATTGAGGCTTAAGGGGGCCCAATAAATAGCATTCTCTTTCCCTTCCTGAATTCTGATTCTCTTTCCCTTCCTGAATTCTGAACAAATTGGGAGAGATAAAGGGAGCATATGGTGAGCAGAATGTCATTTTTATTATGGATACGGTTCACTTTGGAGAATGGGGCTTATATTTTCAAGTTGTTTGTTAATACTCAATGCCAGAATTAGGCAGACTTACCCACTCAGGCAGAGGTAGAGCAAACAACTACAGGCCCTGTGTGGAACTTATATACCTGTTAGTATTAAAGTATGAATGAGAGAATAGAATTTTGTTTCCTGGGAACAGCTGGGTGCAAAGAGGAAGGAAAGGGGAAGATGATAAATTTTGCCCAGATCATTTTTCCAAACCCCATTTCCTTAGGAAAGGAATGAATGACAGTGGTGGAAAGAAGTCAGGAATGATATAATGGATGTTCCTCTACATAGAAAGAAATGGCAGAAGTGGGGCATAATTATTTTCAATGCCTATCATGTTCCCTTTCTTAGGAAGCTACTGGAAGATGTGCTTCACCAGAAAAAGGGAGTAAATCATGGAAGAGGAAAATAGAAGAGTCAGCATGAGAGAGTGGATGGAGTTAGTAGGATGATAATGAAAGGAAGTCTTAGGGTGACAACAATGATGAAAGCGTAGTTGTGGTCACAGAGTGCCAGACAAGGAGTGTTCACGGAGAAAACAACAGAAACAAATAGATTACTTGCTGTATTTGAACATATTGAGACAAGATTTACTGTCCTGTTAATGGATTATTGATAGGTATATTAAAAAACTTAAGAAAAATGATTAATTTCAGGTAAAACTGAAAAATATCCCAAAAGGTGTGTTTATAATATATATTCAAAAGGCTAGGCTACTGTGACAAAGAGATCCAGTAATAATACAGTGGCTTACAAAACAGTTTTATCTCTCTTTCATGTGATAGTTGCTAGGTGAGTGGTCACCAGATCCAGATGAGCGTGAGTAATTTGTTCTCTGTGGTCGTTTAGGGGCCCAAGTCCCATTGATGATATCCAGACAAAAGGCAAGCAGTATGCACTTTACCTGGGCTTGTTAGAAATGTAGAATGTCAGTCTGCACTGCAAAACCTATGGAATTGGTATCTGCATTTAGGAACTAGTTGATTCCTATGCACAAAAGTTTGAGACTCACTAGTCTGGATTAGAACATAATTGTTGGCTATATGATTGAAGATGAATGAGAATTTTATCCATTGAGAAGGGGAGAGAGCATGGAGGAGGTAAGAATTTGATCTTAAGGACATACCTAATTTCAATGAAGATTGGGAAATGTAGTCTAGCCATGTGGCCAGGACAAAGGAGAAAATAAATTTTGATGGACATCTAGGAAACTCTAGTATAGTATTGGACTCCGCCATCAATAATATTGGCATGTCATATTAAAATCATCCTGGGGAGACAGAGGTGGGATGGGAGTGTGTGTGTGTGTGTGTGTGTGTGTGTGTGTGTGTAATTCTTTCTCTAGGGCAAGGGTTTGAGACAGTAAAATCCTTATCTTCCATAGTAGGAAATCAGTAGAGAATATCTAAAGCTAACACAAAATTAGTATCAGCTTAAGCATGTAATCTAGAAATATGAAGATAAGTCTCAGAAGAAACAGCTAAGAGAGTTGAAAGTAGTTGCTTCTGAGAAGAGATTGGTAGTCAGTGAGAGAATACTGTTTGCCTTATAGTACTTTTGACTTTTTGAACTATATAATTATATTTGTTTTATAAAAAGCAAATTGGAAGAAAATCCCTGAGGTCCAAATAGGAAGTAAACACATGAAAAGTATTAAGTGTTAAGTGTTATGAGAAAAGTAAGAGCAAAGTTCATAGAATGAGACATTACTTTTCTGAGCCCAGCCTGGGTGGCAGGTTGGTAGTGGATGGATTAGGGAAGCTTTCTTGGAAGAGAGACATTTTCTAATTATAATATAGACTGTAAGTTATGATGTAATAAACATCTTTTGGATTTATTATATTTTTTAAAAGTGTGAACAAATAAAAATAAAGCTAATTTTGTTCCATTTAAAAAGTTATTAATGCCTACTTTGTGTTAGACACTATAATTGGCACTGAAGATATAATGGTAAGTAAAATCAGCAGTGGATTCTTACCTCTTGGAATTTATAATCTAGTGGGGCCACTGACATGAATCAAATTCTTCATTGTGTGTAAAGTTATGGAGCGTGTGGTTTCCCTTCACTTGTTTCAGAACCACTCCTTAGAGCAGTGATTCTTCAAACGTAGTCCTCAGTCTGGCTACCTGGGCATCACCTGGGTGGGAACTTGTTAGAAATGCAAATTCTCAGGCCCTCATCTCAGACCTACTGAATAAAACTCTGGGAATGGGACCCTCTAGGTGATTCTAATGAATGCTAAAATTTGAGAACCATTGCCTTAAAGATAATATTTTAAGCTTGGTTTATTACTGCTAGTAGTATTTCAATGTTAAAAATAACCAACTGCATATGCCAGGTTATATAATCGTTAAGCATTTAATGACTTCTAAGTGTTTAATAATGTATTTAGAATTTATTAAGCACATACCATGTATAGTAATTCAGGCTCTGGAGTCCTAGTTTATATGGACTTCTTTTGCTTAGCAAGCTTTTTTCCTGTAGGAGAGCATTGTTTACAAATGCTGTGTCTTTTTTTTAATTGAGGTAATATTGACATATAATATATTTCAAGTATACAACATAATGAGTCAATATTTGTGCATATTGTGAAGTCATCACCACAGTAAGTCTAGTTAGCATCGTACAAACGCTGTTGTGTTTATGGAGCCTGAGAGGTCCCCGGTAATTTTCTATAACTTGTAAAATGATCAGAACCGTATAAATTAACATTACTGTTTTGAGATTTGCATAGAAGCGTAATATTTTAGTTGGAGTAGACTCTAAAGAGAGCCTGCTTCAGCCACTTATTTTATAGTTTAGAAATCTGTGACTCAAGAGAGGGTCAGAATCATCTTGTTTAGTCACTCAGTAGCTGGTGGGCCTCAGTGGTTGGAGGCCTTAGCTGATTATGTTTCTTCACCCTCCCCCCCTCCCTCCTTCCCTCCTTCCCTCCTTCCCTCCTTCCCTCCTTCCCTCCTTCCCTCCTTCCCTCCTTCCCTCCTTCCTTCCTTTCTTTGGAAGCTTCTAATAGCTTTCTGCAATTATGCCTTACAGTAGTTTCCCTGTCTGTCCCATGGAAGGGTTACTTCTCTATCAGTTATGGAACAGTTCTTTAAGGCAAATTTTCTTTTTTTTTAAAAATATTTTATTGGGGAAGGGGAACAGGACTTTATTGGTGAACAGTGTGTACTTCCAGGACTTTTTCCAAGTCAAGTTGTTGTCCTTTTAGTCTTAGTTGTAGAGGGTGCAGCTCAGCTCCAGGGCCAGTTGCCATTGCTAGTTGCTAGTTGCAGGGGGCGCAGCCCACCATCTCTTGCGGGAGTCAAACTGGCAGCCTTGTGGTTGAGAGGATGCGCTCCAACCAACTGAGCCATCCGGGAGCTCAGCGGCAGCTCAGCTCAAGGTGCCTTGTTCAATCTTAGTTGCAGGGGGCGGAGCTCACCATCCCTTGTGGTTGAGAGCCTACTGGCCCATGTGGGAATCGAACCGGCAACCTTCGGAGTTAGGAGCACAGAGCGCCAACTGCCTGAGCCACCGAGCCGACCCCCCAAACTTCCTTAAGTAGTGTATCCAAACAACTTTTTTAAGTCTGAGGACCCAGAACTTGTAGGCCAATCTGCCAATTGAATGATGAATAATTATAAAAAGGCGTCAAAAACTTCTCTTGAAACAATTGCAATATTTGCTAAATGCTTTAATTTGCAGCAGGAAAAGACTGATGTGAGCATCAGACCAAGAGTAGATATTCTTTTAATTGCTGGTGATTTTGAATGCCTACTAAGTCCCTTGCATTTTGATAGGCATTGTAAGAATTCAAAGGCCTGCCTGGTGGCTCAGGCTGTTGGAGCTCCATGCTCATAACTCCGAAGGCTGCCAGTTCGATTCCCACATGGGCCAGTGGGCTCTCAACCATAAGGTTGCCGGTTCAACTCCTTGAGTCCCACAAGGAATGGTGGGCTGCACCCCCTGCAACTAAGATTGAACACAACACCTTGCGCTGAGCGGCCGCTGAGCTCCCGGATGGCTCAGCTGGTTGGAGTGCGGGTTCTCAACCACAAGGAAAAGAAAAAAGAAAAAAAGAATTCAAGGAAGATAAAAGACATGATTAGAATTAGAAGTAGGAAATGGACTGATATATTAATGATTTATTTAAAAATGAAATCGAATACGTTTTTAAATGCTATTGTTTTCTATATTCAAACACTTTTAAAGAAATTCATTAAAAATTCTTTGTATTTTCTTGATAACAACTAGTTATTTAAGGTTAGAATCTCATTTGATACCCATTTATCACATTCTAAAAATATAACCAGGAACTGAAAAGTAGGTCTGACATTTTAATTTGGTTCAACTAATTTTGCTATGAGTGTGCACTGGAAAGCAGTGAATCTTATTTTCAAAGTCCTGCCTCTTCAGAGAAAATTTCATTTCTAGGAATTACAACCGTTTTTGGGAAATTTTTATACTGTTGATAACTTAAAAGTTAAAAGTGGCATTATTTTGCTATAAAATTGCCGCTTTTTTTTTTGAGGCAATCGGACATTTGCTACCCTATAAGAAAAGATGGGGTAGATTAGAAAATAAATGTAGTTTGTTTTTTCATAACACATTATTCCTATTAAAAATTTAAATGTACTTTTAGTTATATGAAACAATTACTCCCTTAAAATGAGACCTGGCAATTTTCTGAGTCTTGAACTCCTCACTAGCATATATGTATCTTAATTAAGTACACTGATTTTTAAAAATCTTTGTAGCTTTTATTTATATATACAAACTTGATTTACAGTTTTTTATTGAGTGTAAGAATGTGTCTACAAAGTTTTATAAACAGAATTTTGGATCAGCGTTGCTGTAAGTCTTTATTAATGGCCTTTGTCAGTTAAATAACATCTATAAAATTATTAAGGAGTCATTATTGTAGAATAGTATTAGAAAATTTAAAATATTTAGGTTACTGGATTAGGTAAACTAATCTTTTAGAAATAGAACCCATTTTTATTTTTTAAATTAGGAACCTGCTGCAGTTTCTTCAAAAAATTTAGAGATAGTCATATTATTTGACAACTGTCTGACAGTTATATAAAACACCTTATCAGAAATAATGAAAGAAGGCTGTACTAATTAAATAAATTCAAATATCTGAACACCTGGATATTTATTAGATAAAAGCGCTGGAATATTATTTTACTAGAAAATAATGTTAGTCAAAAAAGAAATTAATGGTGAAAATGTAGTTTGGTTTGGGCTTAAATTTTAGTAATCATAATTTCTTAAAATATTACTGAATTTAGAAAAAAGTACCTAATAAGTTGTGGTTTTTTAAAAAAAATAAAAGACAATATTAATCTGGACAGAGATCAAGACAGACTGTAGAAAACTGTATTACAAATAGGAATTATAAAAGCTAGGTCCAAGTTCTGTAAGATGTTTCAGTGTAACTAGGTAAGTATAATTGATTTTTTTAAAAAAAATATGCTTTGGCATAAACACAGACAGTTGGGAGTAAATGACTGGTAGTCTGAGCTTTTTATTTTAGGTAATGTTTTTGTGTTTATATTATGTATAATTATATGAGTAGAGGTGTTTGACTACCCAAATTTGTAATTTAATAAATTAACCAGGTAAAATCAAAGGTGCTACACGTGCAGTTTGTTTTTGCTGAGTAGGTTTTATTTATATTATCTTTGTTTAGAGGCATAGGTCTGAATTTAAGACATCCAGGGCAAAGTGAACAGCAAAAATTCCTGATTTCCATGTACTGTATTATATAAAGCATTTCTAACATTGAAATAATTTAACAAAATACAGTATTTTCATTTATTTATAATTTCTGCTCTCTGGTAAATACAAAATTGTTCCTATTATATTTTAGAACAAAATGAGTTCTGACTGATTTTAGTATTCTTACTATCATCTTTTTTTTTAACATTTTTTTTAGAGCAGTTTTAGTTTCACAGCAAAATTGAGCAGAAAGTACAGTGTCCCTATACTCCCTTTCCCCCAAACAGGCATAGCCTCTCCCACTATCAACATCTATGCACCAGAGTGAATGGTACCTTTGTTACAGTCATGAGCCTACACTGACATCACCCAAAGTTCATAGTTTACATTAGGTGTCACTCTTAGTGGTATACATGCTATGCATTTTGATAAATGTATGACATGTATCCATCATTATAATACCATAAAATTTTACTATCACTTTTTAACTCTGGATTCCTATTGGTTTTTAAATTTTTCTTACTTCAGAAGAATTTACTAAACTACTTTATACTTCAGAGATGGAGAGAGTCTTGACATTGTGTCTCCATGTTTAGAGTTAACTTTGAAGTAGGTTAGTGGTATAAATAGGTACTGTTTAGTAGGAAAGTCCTATGGTTAGGATTTTACCACTTAGGCTCTATAAACTGATTTCCTATGTTGCATATAGATTGGAATTGTTGTGTTTTCTTTGTTCCATTTCCTTTTTGTGTTAATTGTGGTACATCACAATTATTTCCCTTTTAGTTGAAATTCTTATTGAGTAATGGAAAACGTTTTACTTCTAAAATTCCCTTGTATTGCCATAATTACATTAGAACCTTCTTTATGAGCATTTGGCTATTTACTAAGTGGGTTTTAATTCTTTTTCAAAGTTTTCAGAGTTTAAACATTTTTTTTTATTATTTCTTTAGTTTTGAGAACACAGTTTGAAAGTTTTCTCATGTCTCACTAATATTTAAAAAATGGCTTTTGCATTTTAAATAACATTTTTTTTTTTTTTTTAATTCAATAGTTTGCTTGCCTAAACTGGATTTGAAGCAATTCAAACTACTGGAGATCTGCCAATTTACAGTAACACAATTGGAAAGAAGCAGGTTTTCAAATAATGGAAGAGTCTAAGACCTCTAAAAATGAAAATCATGAACCAAAGAAGAATGCTTGGGCTCTTTCTGAAGAAAGCAAAACAGTTAAAGTTATAACTAATCAAACTTTGAAAGCCAGAAATGAGAAATCCATAAAAGAAATTGGGACCAGCTCTCCAAATAGGAATAGTAATAAAAAAAATAAGCAAAATGATATTTGTATAGACAAAACAGAAGTTAAATCATGTAAGGTAAATGCTGCCAACGTTCCAGGTCCGAAAGATTTGGGGTTAGTCCTTCGAGATCCAAGTTACTGCAAAGCAAAAAAGTCACCTAATTCACCGGTGAGAGCAGAGAAAGTACCTGTTTCACAGGTAAAAGTAGAAAAGGCATCCAGTTTACAGGCAAAAGCAGAAAAATCACCAAAGTCACCTAATTCACCAGTGAAAACAGAAAAGGCACCCACTTCACCGGCAATGGTAGCAGAAAAGGTACTTGGTTCCCAGAAGAAATCAGAAAAAGCACCCAGTTCTCAGATGAGATCAGTAAAGGTTCTCAGTTCACCAGCAGAAGCAGAGAAGGTGCCCAGTTTACGGTTGAAAGAAAACATGAGACAGACGGAATTACAGCACATTGGAAAGAAAATTTCAAGTTCCTTTACTTCTCTGGACAAAGTGAATATTGATATTGTAGAGGGAGGAAAATCTGCTCTGGAAAATGCTCCAGGATCTCAGAAGCAACAAACATGTACAGATAATACTGGTGATTCTGATGATAGTACTTCAGGAGTTGAAGACACCTCGGATGATTTGAGTAAGTACAGATTAGATTATTGTGCAAGTCACGTTTTTGGAGGGATTTTCCTCTACTAATGTTCTTTAGATTGTCCCGATTGATTTTTAACTACTTTAATTATAAAAAGGACATTAATAACATGGCTTTTAAAGCTAAAAAAGAACCTTTACATTTATTATGGTAGGTAAAAAGCCTGAGCAAATATAAATTTAGTGGCTCCTATAGTCAGTATTTTATCTCCCTCCCTCCCTCCCTCCCTCCCTCCCTCCCTCCCTCCCTCCCTCCCTCCCTCTCTTTCATTTTTTAAATGGTCCTGCTAACATATTGCTCATTTATTCACCGAACATGTATGTATTGAGTTCCTATTATATGTCAAGCATGTGTTTACAATGGAAAAACAAAAAAACCCCCACAGCCCCAGACCTCAAGGAAGCTTCTAGTTAGATGGGGATGATACAGATCAAGTAGTGATTTAGTTCAGTGCCCAAAACTTGAGTTGAGAATGTAAATGATTTAATTGAGGGCTTTAGACTTTGGGTTGAGAAAACGCATGCATGATATCAATGTGAGACTACAAGTGTGTTTCAGATTCAGTGTGACTAAACAGGGAACTGAGGGGGAAAGTGGCAAAAGATTCAGCTGAAAAGTACACAAGAATTGGAGAATAAAAGGCCTTTTAGGACATTATAGACAGTTTGGACTTTATTATGAGTGTTTTGAGAAGCCATTGACAAGTTTTAAGCAAAGTTAGTGCTATGATCATATATATGTATGTATGTTTATATATTTGGCTACAGTGTAGCAAGTTCTTTGACAGGAACAAGACTGGAAGCAGTGTTTCTTCTGGGATTTTGATCTGAGCTTTAATTAATTATTTATAAATATTATCCATGTCTTTTGAGGACTTTAATTCTGATTTTATTTAAACTAATGATTTTCCCCCTCAGCAGTCTTTTTTCTTAATGTTTCTGTGACTAGAAGAATAAAGCCTTTCCTTGATGTGTAGACCAAAAAAAAAAAAAAGAAGCTATTTCTAAATCATTATTTATCATACTTTGAGAAACACTGGTAAAGAGTTCAGAAATAGCTTCTTTTTATTTATGGTGGTACCCAGATGATGATATATTGACCAACCATTCAAAAAAATTTAATAGAGGTATTTTTAGTTGTGTAAGAAAAATGACAACTTCATAATTTTATAGATAAGGCTTAGGAAAAGTCCAAAAAAAGTAATTTACAGCCAGTATCAAGTAAATAATAGTACCGGTAAAGTTTTGCTATGGCAGATCTAAACATGATAGTACATGAATGATTGAAGTTGGCAAATAACTGGTGCATAATAAGATCACTTACAAGGGTCTGATCATTTGAATTAGTGAAAAATCTGGTTTAAAGATTATATATTTTTAAAGGCAACAAAACAAATGAGGTGACAGAGAGATAGCGAAGAGTGTAGGCTCTGGAGTAAAATCACACAGGTTTTGAATCCTGTCTTCCCTACTTAGTAACTTTGTAATTTGCATAAATTGCTTATCTTTTAAAATATTTCTCAGTTTCCTCATTTTTAGAAAAGTAGACATGTTGCTGCCTGTGTTGTGAAGGTTAAGTCCAACAGAGAGTTTTATGTAGTGCCTGACATAATAGGCATACAGTGGTAATGAGTATCCTTTATTATTATTTCTCCAATTAAATGCAGTTCCGTTATTTGTTAACACGGAGAACAAACTGAACTACTTAAAGAAGTTAGTAGACCAAGAAGAGGTCCTTTTGGGAGACTTGGTTTAACAAATTAATAAGAATGATTTATAGTACTGCATAAAAATCATATTTCATAAATAAGTGCTTCTCATGTTTTAAAGAATTCTCTTTAATATGTATAATGTCTGCCTTGAAGTCATATTCATATATAATTGTTTACCACTTTTTTATCATAAAAAAACCAAATTAATTTTTGAATTATTTCTCATTAGATTGCTCCTTTGTAAATCAAATCAAACCAAACCTTTATATCTGGATTGTGACCTATTTGGACTTAATAGGCTGTATAGAAATTTGATTAATCTGAGGCCCACCTGAGATTAGTGGACTAATCTCTGTTAGGCCCATCTTTAGCCCCCACCTAGCATTTTTACCATTTTTCCAGTTTTTCTTTCGCCATTCGTTTATTCAGTAAATATTTTTTGGGGTGTCTGCTATGTGCCAGGTACTGATTCAGTCACTAGGAATATAGCAGTGAACCAAACAGCACTGCTCTTGAGTTAATATTCTATTGGGAGGAGACAGACACAACCATAGTAAATAACAAAAGTATACAATAAATTAGATAGTGATAGATCTTATGAGAAAAATAAAATAGGAAAGGTCATAGGGAATGGATGCTACTGTATCTGGTGGTGGTGTTTCAAATTTAAATTGTCACTGAGAAGGTGACAGAAAAGCCAATACTTGAAGGAAAGAGGTGAGAGTGAGCCTGGTGAATATCTGAGGAGAGAGTATTCTAGATCTGGCTTCTCAAACTTGAACGTGCATATGAATCCTCTGGGATTCATATTAAAATGCAGATTCTTGGGCTCTATTCCCAGAGGTTTTTGATTTAGAAAGCCTAGACTAGGGCCTGAGATACTAAATGTCTAACAAACTCCTAGTGAGGTTGATGTTGTTTGTCAGGATCATGCTTTTGAGCAGCATAACCTAGCTTATCTCCTTACTTTCACTTACACCATCCTTCATTGTGTTTTTAGTAGCAGCTGGAATGATCCCGTTAAAATTATTCAGATCATGTTACTATTGTTCAAAATGTTTCAGTGATTTCCCATACATCAGAGTAAAAGCTAGTGGTGTCCCTGTAGTGACTTAGAGGGCTCTACATCATCTGTGGCACTCCTCCACTTCTCTGCCCTTATTCATCTATTTCTTATCCTTTCTCTCTCTGCTCCAACTGCGTGTTTCTTTGCAGTTCCTCAGATGTGAACATAAATGTCCACCTGATGGCCTTCACATTTACCTTTTCCTCTGCCTGGAGCACTCTTCTCCCAGATGTCCATATGGCTAGCTAGCTCTCTTATCTCCTTTACCTTCTCAGTGAGGCTTTTGCCAGGCCACTTATCTAAACCATACAACCCTCGCCTCCATCTCTGACACTCCTTATTCCTTTTACCTGTTTAATTTTTCTCTGTAGTCCTTATTAACATATTTTTAACTTTTTGATTTACCTTTTTATGTAATGGTTTTGTTGAGGTATTTTTCACTGCCATAAAATTGATCTTTTAAAAATATACAATTTAGTGGCTTTTTAGTATATTCATAAAGTCATGTAGACATTGCCACTGTTTCATTCCTGAACATTTTTATTACCCCCCCAAGAGAAACTCCACATTCATTAGCAATTACTGATCATTACCCTCTGCTCCTATCCACCGCCAACCACTAATCTATATTCTCTCTATATAGATTTGCCTATTTTACGTAGACTTATACACTATGAGGCCTTTATGTATGGATTTTTTTATTTAGCATAATCTTTTCAAGGTTCATCCATGTTGTGGCATGTATCAATACATTACTCCTTTTTATTGCTGAATAATAGTCCATTGTATGGCTATATAACATTTTGTTTATCCTTTCATCAGTTGATAGATACTTGAATTGTTTCCATCTTTTGGCTATTATGAATAATGCTGCTGTGAACATTTGTTTAAAAGTTTTTGTGTGGATGTATGTTTTCATTTCTCCTTGATATATTTTCGTGTGGAATTGATGAGTTATATGGTAACGCTGTGTAACTTTTTTTGGTGGTGTAATACATACAAAATTTACCATTTTACCCATTTTAAAGGTGCAATTCAATGGCACTAAGTACATTTACAGTGTACTACAACCATTACCACTACGTAATTGCAGAATTTTTTCATCACTCCAAAAGGAAACCCTGTATCCCATTAAGAGTCATTTCCCATTCTCTCCCCCACCCAGCCTCAGACAACCACTAATAGGCTTTCTGTTTCTATGTATTTTCCTCTTCTAGATATTTTACAGAAATGGAATCATACACTATGTGTTTTTTTGTGTCTGGCTTCCTACATTAAACGTCACGTTTTCAAGATTCATTCATGTGGCTTATATCAGTACTTGCCTTTTTAAGGCTGATGCTATAGACTGAATTTTGTCCCCTCAAAATTCCTATATTGAAGCTGTAACTCCCAATGTGATTGTATCTGGAGCTAGCTTTTAGGAGGTAGTTAAGAATAAATGACATAAGGATGGGTCCTAATCCAATAGGATTGGAGGCCTTTTAAGAAAAGAAAGATCTTTCTTGGTGCGTGCACCGAGGAAAGGCCACGTGAAGACACAGTGAGAAGGCGGCTGTCTGCAATCCAAGGAGAGAGCTCTCATCAGACACCAACCCTGCTGGCACCTTGATCTTGGACTTGCCTGCCTCCAGAACTGTGAGAAAACAGTTCTGTTGTTTAAGCCACCTAATCTATGGTATTTTGTTATGGCAGCCTGAGCTGACTAAGACAGTTGAATAATATTCCAGTATATGAATATGTCACATTTGTTTATCCATATATTCAGTGATGGACATTTGGGTCGTTTTCACCTTTGACTTTTGTGAATAGTGTTGATATGAACATTCATGTACAGGTTTTTGTTTGAATACCTGTTTTCAACTCTTGTTTTATGAGAGTATTAACATCTCAAGAAACTAGTGTTCTGTGGGAAAAAGTTTGGGAAATTCTGCCTGATTAATTTTGATGTTGATTTCAGAAAATTAAATAATTTCATTTATTTTTGACTTTTAAAGAAAGATATATAGATTTCTCTAATTCTTCAGATTTGCAGAAATGATAATTTTGCAGGATTTTCTGATGTTAGTTGTTGTGTAATGCAGGTCAAGTTAGTTGTACATATAGAAAAGGGAATGTTAGACTATTATATTGCCTTGCTACCACGCTTTTTCATGAAATGTGGAACAGAAACTAGGATTTCACCTTTTCTTTTACATTTCCATCATAAAATTGTTATTAACAAACTAAATTATTTTTTCAAGTATTAGGACACAGGTGCAAATTGCTCATGGTGCATCGTTCTTCCCTGACAATTTAAGAAACGCTTAGCTAACCTAGTGATACTTATAATGTTTGAATCCCCCTTTTTTTTTTTTTTTTTTGAAAGGAGAGCACAGCTCACAGTGGGCCATGTGGGGATCGAACCGGCAACCTTGGTGTAACTAGCACCACGCTCTAACCAACTGAGCTAACCGGCTGCCCCTGAATCCTTTTTTAATATCTTTATATAAGAGTTTGCCTTCTTATTCTGTACACTTGTGGTAGGAGACACCTCCAGAGGCACACTATTTCTTCTTTTTTCAGAAAATTAGTACTATCAAAAAGTAGAATTGACTGTCAGGGTTCTTGTAGATAGCAGGTAGTGGGGCTTTTGAAAGCAGAGTGGAGAGATTTGTTGATTATCTATGAGAATTTACCTTTATAAGTCCTTTTAGATATATTCAAATTTATTTATTCAACACGTTTTTTATTGTTTCATATCTGGTCTAGGCATTGTTTTAAAATCTGAAGGTACAAAGTTAAATAAGACGTAGTTATTGGCATCAAGGAATTCATCATCTAATGTAGAAGATGGATAAATGAATATAAATTATATTACTATGCAAATGTGAGATAATAGAGGTACCATTATAGAATATAAAGAATATCATCTGTCTTCTGCAACATGACACTTAAGCTGAATTTTACATGTAAACATTATTATTAGGTTGGTGCAAAAGTAATTGCGGTTTAAAAGGTTAAAAATAATTACAAAAACCGCAATTACTTTTGCACCAACCTAATAGTTGAAGTGGGGAGGACCTTGATGGTGGAGGGATCAGCATATGTAAAGGCATTGAGACTTGAAGTAGCAGTGATCCATTCTAGCACATTGGGTATGAATGAAGTGAAAAGTATTAGAGCAGAATATAAGTTTATAGATACGTATAATATGCTAGAGAGTTTAAACTTTATTCGAACTCTTTGAAAGCCTTTTAAGTATTTTAAGCAAGGGAATAATATGACTCAGTTTGTATTTAAAAAAATCACACTGGTGGTGGAACCTACTGCATGCCAGGTACATATTGCTAGGTGTTGAAAATGCAAAGATGAAAGCACATTGTCTATTCCGAAAGCACATTGTCTATTCCTTAAAGACATTACAGTCTAGTCAGGAGGCAGAGTAGCAAAGAAAAATTACTGATGTGGTGGAGATATCCATGAATTCGGTGAAAGCAAAGAAGAAGGAGCCTGGTATGGGTTTGTGGTCTGGAGTGCGTATGTTCTTTTAGCTGCTGGTGTATAGTGATAAAGTCACTAAATGGACTTTTGTTCAGGGACTAAGAGCTTTTTATCATATTTACTCCAGAGATTCTACAAGATGGTTATGTTAGCCTTGTGTAGTGAATGTCAGTTATATTTGTCTCTTTTGATAGGTAGCTTGAAAGAACAAGATAGGCGGTTGACCCATGAAGTAGATTTTTCTTTGTGAATTTTGGTATCATGTATATCTCTTACTTACATTTTACATAGTATACCAACTTGTACAACCAAGAAAGAATATTTTTTCTGTGTGTGTATAAATTGAATGTCTGTTTTCCATTAATTTTTTTGTTTTGATTTACTAGTTCTGATGATGGTAACTAAGTGATTGCTTCCTTTTCTAGGTAAAATGAAGAATGATGACTGTAATAAAGAAAATTCTTCAGAGATGGACTATTTAGAAAATGCCACTGTGATAGATGAATCTACATTGACACCTGAGCAGAGGCTAGGCTTGAAACAAGCAGAAGAACGCTTAGAAAGAGATCACATCTTTCGACTTGAAAAAGTATACTATATTGTTTTAGTTATTTGGAGGAAGATGGTGTGTTTCATAACTTTTCTTTCCCAAGTATAGCTTTTTATTTTTCTTCTTTTCCTAAGACAGAGATAGCATTCATCTTTCCTTACTTTTCTCTTTCCTTCTTCTCTCGTTTTTTTCCCTTCCCTCCCTTTGTTCTGCAAGTTCTTACATATGTGAGTCTGACTTCATTCATTCCAGAGGTTCACAAACTATGCCCTACCCTCTTATTTTTGTTTTGTTTTTTTAAATTACGGTAAAATACACCTAGCCCCTTGTCTTTGTAAACAAAGCTTTATTGTAACACAGCCATGCCCATTTGTTTACATATTGTCTATGGCTGCTCTTATGCTACCATGTTAAGTAGTTGCTATAAGGAATATGTGGTCCGCAGAGCATAAAATATCTAATGTTTACCAAAACATAAAATATTTACTGAAATACTACTTTGTTCTGTTATGGGAGAAGTTTGCTGACTCTTGATTTATTTACTTATCAAATAGATCTTGAGAGCTTGTGTTCCAGGTAATGTGCTAGGCACTGGGAATATATTGGTGAGAATAGCAGTTTCTGCCCATTAGAAGGTAACAGTCCATTTAGAGTGACAGAAATAAAATAGAAAATATTCCATGATGTCCTGGACTTCTTCCTTTCCCCTTGCTTTTTTCTCTTCCCCTTTCCTCTTTTTTCTCCCATATTTACATCTAATGTGTATTAGGAACAGTTCTAGTCATTGGTATCTTGTTTCTGAGTACTAATTAATTTCTTAACCTAGAAATACACATTCCTAGCCTTAACAGTAAAAACAGCTGCTACGTATTGAAGGAAAGAATCATAAATTAATCTGTTCACAAATAGATACTTGAGATACTTGTGAGTATGCATATAATAGGTCATCATTCTTGATTAAATAATAAAGGAAAGAAAGAAATGGTCTGCTTTTATATAGTTTAGGAAAATGAGGTCATAACTAAATTGAAGAAGGCAATCCTGGGTTATGAATAGAATTTATGGCAGAGTAGGCACCCTATGAAAATAGAAAGGAATATCAAGGAGTAGAGACCCTTAATGTAGGAGAGTTGGTAATGCAGCTAGCTTCACAATATCCTCGTTAGAAGTCTTTTTTGCAGTTTGCTATTTTACTTAGTTTTATCTTTCCTCTCACTTTTTCTTTCTTAAGCCTGGAATTAGTAGCTATTCTGGATCTGTGCATTGTCAAGATATTAATAAATTCATATTAATCTGTTAAAATATTATTAAAAGATTAATAAATACTGAGTGCTTTCATGTGCCAGGATCTGGTGATAAAAAGTTGAATTGGGGTATGTGTGGCATTTTTAAAAACATGGTACTGCTCTTCTAGGAGTTTACTAATTGGAGAAAGATGTGTAAGCAAATAATATTAATAATAGTAATAATACTGTTTGAAAATGGGATCTTGGACAAAACAGTGACCAACTTGAGTTAGGTATGGAGGCATAAAATTGAGGAATGCTTTATAAGGAGGTGACATTGGATCTGAGTCTGAAGGAGTGGTTAGGAGTTGCCCAGATGTGTTGGGGAAGGGTGGTGGTAAATTACATGGGATTTCTAAAGGAAATGTGAAAAATGTCTTTTCAAACAAAATAAGCAAGGGTTTGGATGGGAAGATATGTAGGGTATGAAGTGGAAAAGGTTAATTTTTGGGAGAAGGAAAAAGTTGGGGTAGAATGGATGTTTGATGGTAGTAAGAAAGAGTGACCCAAGGTGAAAGAAAAGCTTGGAAGCATGGAAAACATTTCATGGGTTGTTGAATTTAGATAGCAATGATGTAAAATCAGCATAGATGTCTATAATAATTTTTCTTTCTGACACCTCTATTTCTTATGATCTCCAAAACCTCTTGTTTAACACTGTACCAACTTTAGACACTCACTAAGAATATTCTTACTAACTTGTTTTTTTATTTCATCAGGTTCTTTGGTTCACAGTGTATACCCATAGATTGTCTAATTGAGAAGTAAAGATGTAGATTTTTTACGCTGTACCAAAGAAGGAATAAATCTAAATAATTAGATCAAAAGGGTAACCTTCCCTATAGTAAGCATTAAATATTGACTAGGAGTGTTGAATACTTAGAATTTCCATGCCCAGAAATCTTTATTCTACCTGGTCTGCAGAAACTTTAAAGAAGGTTTATTAGTGTGTTTGTTTAATGGCAAAATAAAATACTATAACTATAATAATTTTAAAACATTTTTCATTTGTCTCCTGTGAAACTTGAAGATTAATGATGGTGAGAACATTTCTGTCTTATTTGCTATTGTGCCTCATACAGTACTTTGCGCATACCGTGTTTCCCCGAAAATAAGACCTAGCCGGACCATCAGCTCTAATGTGTCTCTTGGAGCAAAAATTAATATAAGACCCGCTCATATTATATTATTATATATTATATTATATTAATTATATTATAGTATATTATACCTGGTCTTATATAAAACCTGGTATTATATATCATATTATATCATATCATATCATATCATATCATATCATATCATATTATATAAGACCTGGTTATATTATGGAAGACCCATTTTTACTCCAAAAGATGCATTAGAGCTGGCTAGGTCTTATTTTTGGGGAAACTCGGTAGTAGTTGGTCAGTAATTAGAGGTAGGTAGTTTGCTTAGTGGTTAAGTGTATGGGTTTTGGAGTCACTGGGTCTGTCTCTGCCACTTAGTGATTAAATACCATTGGATAAGTTATTTAACCTCTTCAAAACTCAGTTTATTCATTATTAAAATGGAGTTGATAAACATGATACCTAGCTCACTTGGCTGCTATGAAGATTAAATAAGATAATACAAGTCAAGTTTTTGGCCCAGTGCCTGATATATAGTAAGCACTAAATAAAGATTAGCTACTTGTAGAATTGGATTATTTTTACCAGGTAGGGCAATTTTTATTATTTTAAGGACAAAGAAGTAGATTCCAGTGTTAGAGATTTATCTAAGGTCAATTGAGTTGTTATCCCAGGCCTGCTGATACCCTATTCAGTGTTCTATTAAGCTTTTTTTACTAAAGGAATCCAGATATGTCCTTGTCTGCTAACATTTTACAATTGAAAAATTCATATGAGTGATCTCAAGACTCTCTTAGTGACCTCATCGATATTCATGGCTTTAGATATTCTGTATTTATGCTTTCAACTCCTGAATCCAACCCTTCTTGCCTCTTCTCCCACTCTGAACATGAACCAAGCCAACATCAGCTCTCTTCTGGATTATTGCAGAGTGCTCATAATGGCAATATGCAATTCCTGCTTCTATTCTTAATATAGAAGACAAGTGATCGTTTTAAAATATTGATTAGATCTTATAATTCTTTGCTCAGAAACCTTCAGTGCCTTCCCCTCAAACTTAGAATAAAAGCCAGAGTCTTTACAAGGGGCCTTGTGATCTGCACCGCATTACCTTTCTGTTCTAGTCATACTAGCCTTTTTATAGTTTCGCCAACATATTCGGTAGATTCTTGCCTCAGGGCCTTTGCATTGCCCTCTGCGTGGAATGTCTGTCCAGATATCCACATAGCTTAATCCTTCACTTCCTTTAAGTCACTTCATCAATAAGTTCTTAAGTGTTGATCCTATTTTTAAGAAGCAGTTAACACCCCTGAAATATTCCTATTTATGCATTTGTTTGTTTGTTTACACTAAAATGTAAATTCATAAAGACAGGGATTTTTGTTTATTTTGTTTACACTATTATACCCAGCTCCTAAAAAAATGTTTCATATGTAGTATGAGCTCATAAAATAATTGATGAATTAAGAACTAGTTGTGGTAGGAAGCTAAGAAGTGCAAGTCTACGTGAAGGCTTAATTCATTCCCCAGTAAGGACCGGTTTGAAAGAATTTTTAAAGAATTGGAGTGACTACATTGAGCTGAATTTTCTTATTTGCTTGTTGCCTTGGGCCAAGTATTTAAACCTTGAGATTTAGTTGCTTTGCCAGTAAAGTGAGGAATCCTCATAAGGTTGTTGTAAGGTTAATAGATACTGAATACGAGCTGGCTATATTTATTTTTAGTCGGTGGTAGGACTGTTGCTAAATTTGGGGCAGGTTTCCCTTTAAAGAAAATCATATACGTAATATTCTAAAGTGAGAGAATCTTTTTGTCAGGGGTTGCAGCGTTTTGAAATATATGCTCTCCTATGATGACTATTTTGAAACGGACAACTATCTCTTGGGTTTATAAGTTCTGATTTGTTTATTACAAACTTATTTTTCTCTTATATTTACATAATTGTGCCATTCACATATGTAGTCAAAAATTTACTTCTCTGTTTTCTGAAAAAATGCACTTTTAAACTTTTCTTTTCAGCGCTCACCAGAATATACCAATTGTCGGTATCTATGCAAACTTTGCTTAATTCACATTGAAAATATCCAGGGAGCTCATAAACATATAAAGGAGAAACGACATAAGAAAAACATTTTGGTAAGTTCTTATTACAAAATATTTTATTTTTGAATGGTAAAACTATATCAATTATTTTTTATTTATGAAAGTAAAAATGTGATATTTATCCAGTCATATGTTAATAACTGAAGTGATAGTATCGAGAGCTGTGATTGCCCTCCTTAGGTAGTCAGGAGAAGAATCTTCTTAGAGACTGGTTTGCTTATCCTCAAGTATGTTGA
This sequence comes from Rhinolophus sinicus, assembly GCF_036562045.2. NCBI lineage: Eukaryota > Metazoa > Chordata > Mammalia > Chiroptera > Rhinolophidae > Rhinolophus > Rhinolophus sinicus. The sequence continues at coordinate 22,055,974 of NC_133756.1, read as the reverse complement.
TTCCTAAGCTTAATACTTTCAGATATAGGTAGTCTAACTGATACTTATTAAGTTCTTATGTGCTTGGGTCGGCTAGGCAGTGGTGAATAAAACAGTCATGGTTCCTGTTCTGGGAGTTTCTAAAGTATTGGTGAAGGCATGCATCGAGTAGGGATTTAAATATCCTGAGCTTTAGTAAAAGGGGAAACGTGGTGCTAAGGAAGTGTACAAGCATATTTTACTTAAATCTAGAACAGGGACAGTTTCTCTGAGAAAGTGACATTTAAGTTGAACCTTGAAGTAATAGTTTAAAAGGCAAAATGGTGAATGGCATAGAGGGATAAGCTGAGAGCATTTTACACAAAAAAGCAGTATGAATAGAGGTCTCTATGTCAGGAAAGACCATGGTGTATGAGGAACTGGAACAGTGTAGTAAGAGTAGAGCAAAGAGAGCTGGAGAAAAATGATGTAAACTGAAACTGGAAAAGTCCAGACCTTGCAGCGCCTTGTAAGCTTTAACTGAGAATTCACAAATTCTTTAGTTATTTTTATTAGAACATGCGCAGAGTGTTTTTTCTATTTAAAATTTATTAGTATACTAGCTATACTAGCTATTTTTCTTTTCAAAGTTATAATAATATATTAACCTTTTATTTCTAAGTCACTGCTTATATCTTCTCTGAGAAATACTCTTTTACCTGCCTTTCCCAACAAGTCTGCGTTAGGTTTTCTGATCAAGCTGTTATGGGAGCAGAGAAAGAATACCTAACAAAATGTGTTATAAATGTCTGCTTTCTCTCCTGTTCTAGAAGGATTTAATATTTAATATTTTAGAGGGAAAGTTTAGTTTATTTATGTTTTTACGTTGGTTAGGAGAGTGTCTAACACATAGTATGTGCTCAATACATTTTTCTGAAAAAATAAATGCATTGAAGAAAATCAGGAACTTAGAAGGAAATCATTCACATTTTGCCAGTGTACTATTTTGATTTAATTAGAGCTTCAGAAGACTTAATAGAACAAAGTGGTAGTTTAGGAGAGTTATTATATCTGAGAAATTTTAAGAAATGTTGAAAGATGTTGATTATTAGTTCCAGGAAAGCATCCTGAAGCCAGGGAAAGAACCATCTGAGAGAACTAGAGAGAACAGAGCTTGGTGCTTACACAGAGCTGGGGTTAGTACCTTCCCACTATTCAGTCTGGAAAACCTCATACTTCATGGAGAATTGGGTAGAGTACTCAGAAGGATCTTGTTTCAGTATTGGGGAGTATTTAGTCCTAAACTGAATGTAGTCTGGTCCTGACTAAAATATGTTCAAGGCAAGAACCAAAAGAATAAACTGTTTCCAGGTACTTAATGTCATTACAGAGCAAAGCTTGAGAATATTTACAGAAATACAAAATATCACCCCAAAAAGTTAACATTGTCACAAAGAAGCAGGAAAATACAAACCATGATAAGGAGAAAAATAGTCAATTAAAACTGACTTTGAACTGATATAGTAGAATTAGCAGAGAAGGCCATTAAAACAGTTAACTCTATTTATAGTGTTAAAAAAATTAAATAGAGGATAAGCAAAATGGAAGATATAAAAAGGATACTGTTCAAATCAAGAAAAGGATTCAAATTAAGCTTACAAAAATGAAAACAATGTGTAGAATGAAAACTACACTGGATAGGCCTAACGGTAGATCAGACATTGCAAAAGAAAAGGGTAGTGAACTTAAAGGTACAGCAGTGGAAACTATCCAAAATGAAACAGAAAAAAAGAACTTGTAAAAAAGAAAAGAGTAACATTGAGCTTTGGGATAATTGATATACGAGTATATAAGATGTCATCAAAAAAATACAGTGAATGTTGCTGCCTAGTGCCATCCAGTGGAAAGGCAGGGATCTCCAATATGGGAAGTGGCGCATCAAACTTTAGTAACAGTGTGTGTGTGACAAGTTTCATCTTGTTCGGTGCAGTCAGGTGAGCTACGGTTGAGAGAAGGTGTGTTTTAAAGTGTGCCATATATCATGGATCACGAACAATGCATGAACTTTGTTTCAAACTGCAAAAAAGTGCCAAAGAAACACGAAATGTTAAAAATAATTTATGGTGATGCTACAATGACCATGATCTGGCACCGTGCGACTTCTGGCTCTTCCCCAAAGTCAAAATGACCATGAAAGGTAAACGTTTTGAATTGATTCAGGACATCGAGGCAGCCACAACTGCATAGCTAAAGACACAAAAGAGGACTTCCAGAATTGCTTCAGAAAGTGGCAAGAATGATGGGATAAAGCTGTTCGAAGCAGGGAAGTATTTTGAGGGGGATTAATGGCAATGTGTCTTTCACTATAATAACTTTTTAAAAATAATTTAAACATTCACCGTATTTTCTGATCATACCTCATATGTACCAGTTCTATACAGACTCTTGCAGAGCACTGAAGAGTCTTTTGTGATCACACCTCATATGTACCAGTTCTGTACAAACTTCCAGAGCATTGAAGAAGAGGAATGCTTCCTAACTTAGTCTGTGAGGCTCACATACTCTGATGCCAACACCAGAAAAGACATTACAATAGAAGAAAATTTCAGCAGTATCCCTCATGAACATAAATGCAAAATTTCTAAACATTTTAGCAAATTGAATGCAACAGTATATTTAAGGAAGAACTATATATATCATGACCAACTGGCACTTTATTCCAGGAATGCGGTGTTGGTTTAACATTAGAAAACTAATCAGTGTGATTCATGATATTAACACAAAAAATAACACTATATGATCATCTGAGTAGATGCTGTAAAAGCATTTTTAAAAATCCTTATTAAAAAGTCTCAGCAAACTAGAATAGGAATAGAAGGGAACTTCTTCAACATGATAAAGAACATCTGCAAAGAACTTACAGCTAACATCGTACTTAATGGTGAAAGACTGAATGCTTTCCTTAAGATTAAGGAAAAAAATAGGTATGAAAATGGTATAGCTGCCATGGGAAACAGTATTAAGGTTCCTCAAAAAATTAAAAATGGAATTACCGTATGATCCAGTAATTACACTTCTGGGTATATACTGAAAAGAATTGAAAGTAGAGTCTTGAAGAGATATTTGTACACCCATCATAACATTATTCACAATTGCTAAAACATGGAAGTAATTCAGGTATCCATCAACAGATGAATGGATAAGCAAAATGTCTTTGTACATACAGGAATATTATACAAGCTTAAAAAAGAAAGGGAATTCTGATATGCTACAACATGGATGAACCTTGAGGACATTATGCTAAGTGAAATAAGTCAGTCACAAAAAGAGAAATACTGTATGATTCTACTTATATGAGGTACTTAGAGTAGTCAAAATCATAGAGATGAAGTAGAATGGGTGATTGCCAGGGCATGGGGTAATGAGGGAGTAGGGAAATGGGAAGTTACCGTTAATGGGTATAGAGTGTCAGTTTTGTAAAATGAAAAGAATTCCGTGGGTGGATGGTGGTGGTGGTTGCACAATAATGTGAATGTACTTAATGCCACTGAATTGTACACTTAAAAATGGTTAATAGTAAATTTTATGTTCTGTACATTTTATCACAATAAAAATAATAGAAAAAAAGATATTTCTACTCTTACCACTTCTAGTCCACATTGTATTAGAGGTTCTAGTCTGCAGTCAATCAAGAAAAATAAATAAAAGCTATGAAGATTGGCAAAGAAGAAGTAAAGCTGTATTTATAATCAATATGATTGTTTATATAGAACATTCAGTGAAATCTAGAAAAGAGTTACTAGAACTAATGAATGAGTTCAGCCTGGTTGAAGAATACAAGATCAATATGCAAAAATCAATTGTATTATATGTGTAAATTGAAATTTAAAAAACTGTTTACTGTAGCATCAAAAAGATGTAAAACTTGCATAGAAAACACAAAACATTTCTGAGAGAAATTAAGGAGCTAAACAAATGGAGAAATAAATCTTCTTCATGTTTTAGAAAAATTGATACTGGTAAATGTCAGTTCTTTCCAAACTGTCTATAGATTCAATACAATGCTAACCAAAATCCTGATTCTAAAACTCACATGGAAATGTAGAGGCCCTAGAAAGATCTAAAACAACTTTGAAAAAGAACAAAGTTGGACGATTAACACCACCTGATTTCCAGGCTTGTAAAGCTACAATCATTAAGACAGTGTGATGTTAGTAACAAGTAAACAAATAGGTCTGTGCAGCAGAATAATGAGCCTAGAAATAGGAACACATATATGAACCACTGTTTTTTGACAAAGATTCAAAGGCAATTCAGTGGAGAAAGGATAGTCTTTTAAAGTTACGATTCTAGACTAATTAGATACTGATCAGATACACAAAGATACACTAATTAGATATACAAAGAAAGAACCTTTATCCATACCTTGCACTATATAAAAAAGGAAAAAAAAAAAAGCAAACCTCTAAATGAGTCACAGGGCTAAACGTAAAACCTGAAAGTATGAAATTTCCAGAAGAAAACAGGAGAAAATTTTTATGACCTTGGATTAAGCAAAATTTCTCAGCTATGACAACAAAGGAAAATAATGGTAAATGAGACTTCCTTAAAATTATAACTTCCTCTCTTTGAAAGATACTGTTTAAGAATGACAGTTTTAGCCAAGACTGAGAGAAAATATTTGCACATCATGTCTGGTAAATGATTTGTATCTAGAAGATATAAACAACTTTCAAAACTTAGTAATAAGTAAATAACGTAATAAAAATAAGGGCAAAGATTTGAGCTCAACATTATTCATCATTAGGGAAATCACTACACTTATTACAATAGCTAAAATTAAAAAGTGACTATACCAAGTATTGTCAAGAATGTGGAAGAATGCAAGGCTCAAACAGTACTGGTGGAAATGTAAAATAGTACATCCACTTTTTTTTAAGGTTTATTTATTTTAAAATTATTTTTTACATTGAGATCTGATTGACATAAACATATTAGTTTTAGGTGTACAAGATAGTCATTCAATATGTGTACATTTTGTGAAATGATCACAATACACCTAGTTAACATTCAGTACCACACATAATTACACAAATTTTTTTTGAGAACTTTTAAGATTTACACTTTCAGCAGCTTGCAAATATATGTATAATAAATACAGTATTATTAAGTAGTCACCATGCTGTAGATTATATCTCCAGGATTTATTTATTTTATAACTGAAAATTTGTACCTTTTGATCACTTTTATCCATTCCCCCGACCCCCCACCTTTGGCAGCCAACCACTAGTCTATTCTCTGAGTTTAGGTTTTTTTCCTTGAATTTGATTTTACATATAAGTGAAATCATACGGTATTTGTCTCTTTCTGTCTGACTTACATCACTTAATATAATGCCCTTAGGATCCATCCATATTGTCGAAAATGGCAAGATTTCCTTTTTTATTCCTGAATAATATGTCATTATACAGTCATGTGCTGCATTTCCATCAACCACAGGCTGCCTATACAACAGTGGTCCCATAAGATTATAATGGAGCTGAAAAATTCTTATTGCCTAGTGATGTCGTAGTCTTTGTAATGTAACACAACTCAGCACATCTCTCACGTTTTTGTGGAGATGCTGGTGTAAACAAGCCTACTGCATTGCCAGTTGTATAAATACTAGCAATACAATGATATACAGCACCTAATACGTGCTAATAAAGACTGTGTTATTGGTTTATGTATTTACTATACTTTTCATCTTTATTTTAGAGTGTACTCTTTGTACTTATTAAAAAAGGTTTGCTGTAAAATCGTATGTCATGTTATGCTAGCAACAGCCTCATACATCTCAGGTTTACCGCATCTCTTGATTGCCTTGTTTTCACTTGTGCTTCTTTTAATCTTGTGTTGTTTGGTACAGACTTTTAGCCTAGGAGCAGTAGGCTATACCATATAGCCTAAGTGTGTAGTAGGCTAGATCTGTGTAACAACACTCTGATGTTCGCACAACATTGAAATAGCCTACCGCGGCATTTCTCAGAATGTATCCCGGTTGTGAAGTGGTACATGACTGTATATACGACATTTTCTTTCTGTTCATCCACTGGTAGACACTTAAGTTGTTTCCATGTCTCGGCTATTGTAAATAATGTTGCAGTGAACACAGGGATGCAGATATCTTTTTGAGTTAGTGTTTTCATTTTCTTCTGATAAATATCCAGAGGTAGAATTACTGTATCATATGATAGTACATCCACTTTTGAAAACATTTTGGTAGTTTTTAAAAAGTTAAACGTACACCTAATACACCTAATTTTATTTCTGTATATTTACCCAAGAGAAGTAAAAGCATATGTTTGTACAAATACTTGTATCTGAATGTTCATGGTATCTTATGAGTTCCAACAATTAAGTTCATGAACTTGCCACCGTGCCCTTACATTGGCAACACTGTACATACAGCTCGGTAAGGTTTCATAACCTTGGTAGATCAGTGTCTCACAGATGTGTTTGTGTCGACGTGTGGCAGTGTCTTGCTGAGTGGCATTCATTGTCTGTTTTTGTGTGCTGTCACGAGAATGAGCTTGAATTAGAACAACGAACAAGCATTAAATTTCTCGTTAAACTTGGCAATCGTGGAAGTGAAATCAGGGACATGTTAGTCCAAGTTTATGTCATAAAGAAAACGGCAGTGTACAAATGGATTCAACGATTTTCTGAGGGGAGAGAATGCATCACTGATGAAGAGAGGTCTGGGCAGCCAGAAACGAGCAAAACTGATGAAAACATTGCAAAAATTACTCAAATTGTGCATCAAAATCATCGGCTGACTGTGAGAAATATAGCAGACCAAGTAAACATTGATAGAGAAACAGGAAAATATGAACTGAAAATCTTGGCATGAGAAAGGTGTGTGCCAAAATGGTCCCAAAGGAGCTCACTGATGAACATAAGCAAAAGAGAGTCAAACTTTGCCAAGACCTTTTGGAGAGGCAAGATGATGTTTTGGGCCATATTATCACCGGTGATGAAACATGGGTGTACCAATCAGACCCTGAAACAAAGCATCAAAATGCACAATAGAAGTCAGCTAATTTTCCATGACCAAAAAAGTTCCGTCAGTCCAAATCAAGAGTTAAAACGATGTTGCTAACCTTTTTATATATCCGAGGAATTATTCATTATGAATTTGTACCAACTGGACAAACAACCAAATTTACTATTTGAAAGTGCTGAAAAGGCTGCGTGAATAAGACGAAAACAACCTGAACTTTTCAGCAACAATTCATGGCTCTTGCATCACGACAATGCACCTGCTCACACGGCACTGTCTGTGAGGGAGTTTTTAGCCAGTAAACAAATAACTATTGGAACACCCTCTCTGCTTACCTGATCTGACTCCCAATGACTTCTTTCTTTACTCAAAGATAAAGGAAATATTGAAAGGAAGATATTTTGACGACATTCAGGACATCAACGGTAATACAACGACAGCTTTGATGACCATTCCAGAAAAAGAGTTCCAAGATTGCTTTGAAGGGTGGACTAGGCGCTGATATCAGTGCATAGCTTCCCAAGGGGAGTACTTCGGAGGTGACTGTAGTGATATTCAGCAATGAGCTATGTAGTACTTTCTCTAGGACAAGATTGCGAACTTAATTGTCAGACTTCCTAAGTACAAACAAACCAAATGTACATGAATAGGTGAATGGGTATACAAATTGTGTGATAGCCATACCACATTATATTATTTGACATAAATAGGAATGAACTGTTGATACACACAACATAGGTGAACCTTAAAATAATTATCCTGTGTGAAAGATACTGGTTTATTGTAGATATTGTTAGGTTAATTATGCATGTTGAAATACCTAGAATAAGCAGTAAAAAAGTAGTGATAGAGTATAGCTTCCGAACTAGTAGGAGGTAGATTGAATAAAATAATGAAAAGGCCTCCGTCCTAAAGAATGGGCAGAGTGTGGGGTAGGGCAGTAGGCTGATAGTGTCAGGAAAAGCAGATAAAAAAGAAAGCTTAATAAAAGTTCACATTATACATACCGAAAAGATAAATGAACTGTATTTTCCAGTTAAAAGACCTGTATAAAATTTTAATTTACAAATAATTTGTTGAATGCCTTCAGATTCTGCTTTAGGCCTTTATGCTATAGAGATCTAAGAAAATACAGCACTGTAATCTCTGGACATGAGTTCATAGGCACTGGGGGCAGGCACATGAGCAAAATGGTTGAAAAAGAGTGTGATTAAGTATTACAGTAGATGCTTTTTAGAATATGGTGTGACAGCAGATTGGGACTTGTATAACAGTTTGTATATTGCGTCAGAAAAGGCTTGCGAGAGAAGGTGAATAGAGGAACTGATCATGGTTTTTAAGAATAGAATTGCGGTATCACCCAGCAATCCTCTCTCCTGGGTATCTGCCAAAAAAAAGTGAAAACATTTGTCCATAAAGACATATGTACTCCGGTGTTCATTGCATCATTATTTATGGTCGCAAAGACATGGAAACAACCAAAGTGTCCTACGATAGATGACTGGATAAAGAAGATGTGGTACATATACACAATGGAATGTTGTTCTGCCATAAGAAAAGACGAAATACGGCCATTTGCGGCAACATGGGTGGATCTTGAGGTTATTATGCTAAGTGAAGTAAGTCAGACAGCAAAGTCGAGAACCATATGACTTCACTCATATGTGGGATATAAAACTGAAGGCAGTACACCTGAAACTAATTAAAAACAAAAAAAGGCCGTAAAAAAACACACAAAAATACTGAAGTAAACAAGGGAATAAGACAAAGAAACAAAAACTCATAGACACAGACAACAGTTTAGTAGTTACCAGAGGGTAAGGGGGTATGGAAGATGGTAGAAGAGGGTAAAGAGGGTCAAATATATGGTGATGGAAGGAGAACTGACTGGATGGTAAGCACATAATGCGATATATAGATGATGTGTTACAGAATTGTACACTTGAAAAACCCATGTAGTTTTGTTAACCATTGTCACCCAATAAATTTTAATTAAAAAAAAATATCAGGTAAAAAAGAGAATAAATCTTTATAGAAGATTTATGTGCATAGTCATTGAAGGAAGAAACGGCAGATTGTGTTCAGGGAATAACTAGTATTTTAGCATAACTGAAGTACACTGGCAAAGGGGAGATTGATCATGAATGTATACTCTGTTAGAATGTTCAGATTTTATTTTGAGGTTTATGGGGCTTAATGACATGTAATTTTGCATGATAACTCACCCTGGAATCAGTGTGAAAAAAGTCTTTGAAGGGTCTAGGTTGGGGAGACCCATTAGTCTTTCATTAGTCAGGCAATGATGAACATTTGGTATGAAGTTGTAATTGGTGAGAATGGAGTTGAGGTTGGAGCTTTGAGAGAGATTTAGGGTGTAGAATTGTAGAGGCGGAGGCCTAAGATGTCTCGAATGATCATTAGGTAATCTGATTTGAGGTGTTATAGATTATGGTGCCATTTAATTAGAGGAAATAAAGAACATGTTTTAGAACATACTGAATTTGAAACACTTGTAGGACATTTTAAGTGGAGATGTTCACCAGTTAGTTGAATATAAGGAGGTGGAATTTATATTAGGAGCTGGAGATTCAGATTGGTAATCTTCAGCTTATTGAAGCCATGGGTCAGCACCCATGGGAGAGATCATCCATTGGAGTGAGGAGAGAAAATCAAAGAACATACATATTGAAGGGACTAAAAGAGGAAGAGCAACAAACAGACTGGAGAATGATCAGGAAAATGAGAATAGAGATACCACAGAAGCTAAAAAAAAAAGTTTCAGTAGGATAGTTCAAAGTGTTTGATAACATTAAAATAATCTAAGAATGTAAAAATGTCAACTAAGCAAGTTTTGATAATCTAGGTAAGAACAGTTTCTGTTTTAGAGCTAATGACATAGTTTTGAGTGAGCAGGTTAAAGAAAAGGCATACGAGTAGACGCAACTTTCAGGAAACTTCATTATGAAAGAAAGGAAGATTGGTAGTAGCTCGAGTGGCACACAGGATCTTTTGTTTTAATATGGCATATTGAAACTCATCCCAGCACAGTTTTAATTTTTCATTAATTTGAATGATCATTTAATTAATCTTTACCTCTTTCCTGACTGTAAGCTCCATGAGGACAGGGACTATATGCATTCTGTTTTTCCCATTGTAACTCCATTGCCTGGCACATAGTTGCTCAATAATATTTGTTGACTGATTATTTAAATGGAAGTCGAAAGAGCATAAGCGTTGGGGTTAGACCTAGATTAATTATCAGTTCTACCCTCTGATTGTTGAAAGATATTAAGTATCTTTAAGCCTCAGTTTTCTTACGTATAAAATAATTTTGATAGTATCTACCTGTGGAGGTGCATTTTAAGGGTTAAGTGACATAATATGTATTGAGGCCCCTCACACATGCCAGGCCCACACTAGGTACTCAATAAATTGTGGTGGTAGTGGTTGTTATAGTAGAGGCAGAGAGTGCTTACTTGATAAAACAAACCAATAGATGGGGCAATGTTTAAAATGAGGAGGATTGAGTTGATTACCTGAGAAGGTAAAGAGTTTTGGAATTTCGAGCATGCTATTAAGTCCTTTTCTGCTTATTTCACTTAGCATAATGTCTTTAAGGTTCAACCACGTTATGGTATGTATCAGAATTTCCTTCCTCATTAATGTTGAATAATATTCCATTCTATGTATATACCATGTTTTATGTATCCATTAATCTGTAGATGGATATTTGGGTTGTTTCTACCTTTTGGCTATTGTGAATAATATTGGTATGAACACTGTTGTAGAAATACTTGATTGAATCCCTGCTTTCATTTCTTTTGTGTATATACCCAGAAATGGAATTGCTGGATCAAATGGTAAACCTACGTTTAATTTTCTGAGGAACTGCCATACTGTTTTCCACAGCAGCTGCACCATTTTGCATTCCCACCAGCAATGCACAAGGGTTCAATTTCTCCACATCCACAAAACTCTTGCGGGTTTTTTGTTTGTTTTTGTGGCTAATAGCCATTCTAATGTGAAGTGGTATCTCATTGTACTTTTGATTTGCATTTTTCTAATGATTAATTATGTTGAGCACCTTTTCATGTGTTTATTATCCATTTGTGTATCTTTGGAGGAATGTCTACTCAAGTTCTTTGAGCACTTTTGAATTGGGTTGTTTTCTTATTGAATTTTAGGAGTTCTTTGTATGTTTTGGAAATTAATCCCTTATATGTGATTTGCAAATATTTTATCCCATTTTGTGGGTTCTCTTTTTACTCAGTTAATAGTGTCATTTGATGCACAAACGTTTTTAATTTTCATGAAGTCCAGTTTGTCTTTCTTTTTGTTCCCTGTGTTTTTGTTTCATATCCCAGAAATTATTCCCTAATCCAGTGTCATGAAGCTTTTCTTTTCTGCTTTCTTCTGAGAGTTTTATAATTTTGCTCTTGCAATTAGGTCTTTGATCCATTTTGAGTTAATTTTTGTATGTGGTGTAAGGTAAGGGTTCACATTGCATGTGGATATCGTTTTCCTACCACCATTTGTTGAAAAGACAGTCCTCCTTTCCACATTGAATGATCTTGACACCCTTATTAAAATTCATTTGACAATATTTATGAGTGTCTATTTCTGGTCTCTTTGTTTTATTCCATTGGCCTATACATCTGTCTTTATGCAAGTACTTTATACTTTCTTGGTTACTCTGGTTTTGTAGTACGTTTTGAACTCAGGAAATGAGAGTTCTCTAACTTTGTTCTTTTTTCAAGATTACTTTAGCTATTTGGGGTTCCTTGAGATTCCATGTGAATTTTTAAGGTCAATTTTTCTGTTTCTGCAAACAAAAAAAAAGTCATTGGGATTTTGATAGGGATTGATTGACCCTGTAGATCACTTTGGGTAGTGTTGACATCTTAATATTAAGTCTGCCAGTCCATGATCATGGAGTTTTTCTGTTTATTTATGTCCTCTTTAATTTCTTTAAGCAATGTTTTATTGTTTCCGGTGTACAAATGTTTCATCTCCTTGGTTACTGTGTTTCCCTGAAAATAAGACCTAGCCGGACAATCAGCTCTAATGCATCCTTTGGAGCAAAAGTTAATATAAGACCTGGTCTTATTTTACTATAATATAAGACCCGGTCTTATATAATATAATAATAATAATATATAATACCGAGTCTTATATTAATTTTTGCTCCAAAAGACGCATTAGAGCTGATTGTCCGGCTAGGTCTTATTTTCGGGGAAATATGGTAAGTTAATTCATAAGTATTTTATTCTTTCTGATGCTACTTTAAATAGAATTGTTTTCTTAATTTCCTTTTTAGCTTGTTTATTGTTAGTGTATAGAAGTCAACTGACTTTTTTATGTGTTGATTTGTATCCTGCTACTTTGCTGAATTTATTGTTCATTCTAACAACTTTTTTTGTAGAATATTTATGGTTTTCTATATATTAGATTATGTTATCTGTCAATAGAGATTATTTTATTTCTTCCTTTGCAATTTGGTTGCCTTGTATTTCTTTTTCTTGCCTAATTCCTCTGGCTAGAACTTCCAGCAGCATGTTGAATGGAAGTGGTAAAAATGGGCATTCTTGACTTGCTCATGATTTTAGAGAGAAAGCTTTCAGTCTTTCACCATTGAGTATGATGTTAACTGTGGGTTTTTCATGTGATCTTTATTATCTTTAGTATTAAAAAAAAGTAATTTATTTTATTCCTAGTTTGTTGAATGTTTTTACCATAAAAGGGTGTTGAATTTTGTCAAATGCTTTTTCTGCATCAATTGAGATGATCATGTCATTTTTTTCCCCTTTCATTCTGCTAAGGTGATATGTTATGTTGATTGGATTATTGTATGTTGAATCATTCTTGGGTTCTAGGAATAAATAGTACTTTGTCATGGTGTATAATCCTTTTAATATTCTGCATACTTTGGCTTGCTAATATTTTGTTTAGGATTTATTGAAAGTTTTTAAGTAGGAGAATAATTGGTAGAGATATGGGGAATGGGATCAAGGGCCACAGATTGGAAATGGAAGACTAACTAGGAGGTTCTTGCTTCGTGGGCAAGTTTTCCTAGCCTAAACTAATTCTTTCCAGAATTAACCTTATCTCAGTAGAAGGTACCACTTTACCCAGTTGCTTAGGACAAGTACCTTTGAGTCATCTTCGATTCAGCTCTTTCTTTTATACCTCACATTCAAACCATTAGTAAATTCTATAGAATTTACCTTCAAAATATTATATATTCCAAATTTAGTCATTTTTCACACACTTCGACTCTTTTTGCTTTAGTCTAAAGCTACCATCATGTCTTACCTGGACTGTTTCCAACTTATATCTTCCTGTCTCTCACAATCTATTCTTTATTCAGGAGCTAGGATTGTTCTTTTAAAATATGTTATATCACGTTACTTCCTGCTCATAGCCCTTCAGTGGCTTCTCAACTTACAATAAAATTCTAAGCTGTTACCAAGTTTCATGAGGTCATAAGTATAACAAATGCTTTTGTTATCATAATAAGTAAAAGCAACAGTATGGTCTCAGTTATGTTAAAAAATGAGGGAAATAGTAAGATGTTAGACTGTGGGTGATTTTCTTCTTTGCATTTTTTTAAATTTCGTGTAGTTTTTACAGTTAGCATGTGTTCTTTTAAATCAGAAAAGTAAGTTAATTTTAAAAAGTCGTGCATATATGATATAGTCCCTCTTTAGCTCCTTGGTTTAAAATGGCTTTCAAACTTTTAGCAGAATAAGGTTTTTTTTGACTATTTTGCCTAGTGTTGGATAAAATAACAGCTAAATCAATTGCAAATCGTAGGCAGTGTTTCAGAGTGATGATAGTGTCCAGGATGTTTTCCTGTGACCATTTAATCTCATACTGCATATGGGATCAGAGACAGTTCAAGACCTTCTGCTACACCTAAGACAATCTCACTTTGCTGCAACAAAATGATCAGCTAAGTGTTAGACTTATAGTGTCTTGGCTTTGATGTAGCATTTCAGAATTCATGCAGACAGTAAAGTAGAACAAGTTTTATTTTTTAATGTTGAATGCCAGCCTCTCCCACAGTGCCTCTCATTCTTCCAATTCTGCTTCACAGAGGCAGGGATCTTTGTCTGTTGTTCACTTCCATATCCTAGGTGTCTTAAATCTGGCACATAAAAGGTGAATATTTGTTGAGTTAATATTTCTGTCTTTTTCTCCTAAATCTAAGGACATTAAAATAGAAACCTTTTTTTTTTTTTTTTATGTTGTTGTTGTTAAATGTTACACTGACAGGAAAAACAGGAAGAAAGTGAGCTTCGTTCTCTGCCACCTCCTTCCCCGGCCCACTTGGCTGCTTTAAGTGTTGCAGTTATTGAATTAGCAAAAGAACAAGGAATAACAGATGATGACCTCAGAGTCCGTCAGGAAATTGTGGAGGAAATGTCAAAGGTTATAACGGCATTTTTACCAGGTACAAATAGATTTTATGCTTAATTTTTAAAATCACGTCTTCCTCTTCTTTTTGAACATAGGGTTTCTTAGTGTTTTCCTTTTCCTTTTTCTCTCCATTTTGAAAGTAGATGAATTTAATTGTTTAATAAATGACCTTTTTTGGGGAATATTTCAGAAAAGCAAAATGGAGAATTATGGCACAACATAATAAGATTTATTTCTTACAACCAAAGGGATTTTGGATAGTTGATGAATTATAGTTTTCATACAGAGCCATTGTGAGATTTATAAGACTATAAAATTGAAATTTAAAAATGGAAAATATTTTCATTTTATTATTTCTGTAATGTTTTTCTATCTAAAATACATTGAATACTAATTTAAATTATATATAGAAATAATTCATTGTTATTATGAGTAGAAATGAAAATTTTATGATTTTAATCACTTCAATGATTTTCAGACATTTTGTGAACTTGAAAAGTAGACTTTTATATATACAATAGAGTATAAACTTAAACTTTCTAAAAAACTAAACCTGTCTGATCAGTCCCAATCATGTTAGTTTTCAACTTGCCCTTTAGTGAGATCCTTTACAAATTTGCCTTATGATTTTTGAAATGTCATATTTGATAGTCTGAGAAAGATGTAGGTTGCATGTTACTGTTTGTTTAATTTGTTCTACAAACTCTTGAAAGCCACAGAGTATTTTCAGTTTTAGTTTTGCAGTATTTTTAGTTTTAGGTTTGCAATATCAATTGACTTGACAGCACTTTGTTTGTTTAGGGAGCATTGCACTGAATATCTATATCTAAAAATAAGTGTTGTTTGTGACAGTAGCTATAGCTAAGTTAGTATATTCTTTACTGTTATATATTAAATGTTAAACATACTTCTAGTCACACCTAAATGAACTATTACTAAAATTTTATTTAAACACTGAACTTTTATGAATAATTTCTCTCCTGTAACTGAGAAATGTTTTTATTATTTTGTAGGTCAGTCAGAAAGGGTACCATTCTACTAGATTTGGAAGACATAAAACTGAAATATATGCAATTTTCCTACCACTGTTTTTTGAAGTTTCCATATTTGCATGCTATTTCATGCTTTGATATTTTTCCTTTTTTTCCAGAGTGTTCGCTTAGGTTGTATGGCTCGTCTCTGACCAAGTTTGCTCTGAAAAGTAGTGATGTTAATATAGATATAAAGTTTCCTCCCAAGGTAAGTTATGAGAGAAGAACTTTTCCTGTGTGGTTCTTAACTAGTACTTGGTATTTTTTGTTGATTCTCTTTTTAGAGGAGGTGCAGGGGACTATAAAATTGTGGCTTGTAGAAGTTACCATCATGACTAAACAGTGCTTTTGGACATTACTAATAGGTGTCAACATAGGTGGAATAAAAGAAATAAAGGACAGGAAAAAAAGGAAACAGGAAGGCAGTCATTAATAAAAAAAGGAAAAATGCTTATATTTGAGCATGTAGAACAATTACTGCTTATGGTAAGTAGTGTAGAAAGTGAAATCGTACATTGGTGTTCAAATCTTGGCTGCAGTGAGCAAGTTACTTACTTGACCTTTTTGAGCCTCAGTTTCCTAATTTCCAAAACAGGGATAATAAATTTTATATTAAATAAGATTCTATATACCAGGTGTTTTTGTATAATCCCCGGTACATTGTGGATACTTTTAATTAGTAGTAGCTAGTTCCATTAACAAAAGTACTGTGTTTCCCCGAAATAATGCCTAGCTGGACCATCAGCTCTAATGCATCTTTTGGAGGAAAAATTAATATAAGACCCGGTATCGTATCGTATCGTATCGTATCGTATCGTACCATCATATCATATCATATCAATCATATCCAGTCTTATAGTAAAATAAGCCTGGATCTTATATTAATTTTTGCTCCAAAAGATGCATTAGAGCTGATGGTCCGGCTAGGTCTTATTTTTGGGGAAACACGGTACTAAAAGCACTGTTAGCATTGCTTATTTATTGACATCAAACATTTAAAATAATTGACATTTTATGTGTTTTTAATTTTTTGAATAAGTTTGTGCTCAAGGAGGTTTGATTTGGGTGAAAATTTGACGTTTTAATTTCTAGTCATTTACTTATAATTAATGTATGATTATTAAATGCTTTTGAATAACTGCAAAGTACATATTAAACTAAACATTTGACAAGCTTGTTATTTAAGGTAGTATTTTATTCTAAGCCTTTTGGCTATGCTGGCAGTGATCAGTAGCCCTTAAATTTTTTACCTCAAAACTTCTCTTTAGTAGTCATTTGGTAAACTAATTTTTTTCATTCGTTTTGCTATAAAATTCCAGAATCTTTTCTCACTCTAAAAAGTCATTAATTCAAGGAATGTTGTTTGAATAATAGCATTACATGATTTATTAGATTCTAGTTCCATGAGCAAGATTTGTTAACATAAATGTAAAACACTATTCTATTTTCATTAAAATAGAGAGGATGATTTTATTTAAATGTTTAAAGAAATTGAATTCTCTCTAAAGTTCTGCAACTTGAACTTTGAAATTAGTATATTGATTTAATTTGAAACTTTTTTAGATGAATCATCCAGATCTTCTGATAAAAGTGCTTGGGATTTTTAAAAAAAGTGGTGAGTTTCTTTTTAAATTTGTCTTTTTAAAGAAAATTCTTTAAAGGTATATGTGTTGTGTTGTTTATATATGCCTAACGAAGTTAAATGAAAACTCCTAGCGTATTTGTCATATTACATATGGACATATTACATATGGAATATTATTTTCTTGGTTTTTATTTACTGCTTTTCTTGTTATGAATTAAATGCTCTTAAGAGCTCAGGACCTGGAGTCAGACTCAATATGTGTTTGTTTAATTGTTGTACAAGAAAATTTATATTTTGGTTAGATCAAAAGTATTATATTTAGAATTGATACATAAAATCTACTGCCTTTTGGGTACTTTGAATATTATGAGTATTTCTTGTGTAAAAGAAAACAAAACCTATAATCATTGGGAAGTCATTGGTGAGGAAAGATTTAGAGAGAGATGTGGGGAAAAATGTATACATTCATTGAGTAAATATGTTTTATTAACCTAATTTAATATTTATGTTACATCAAACAAGTCATACTTAGTAAACTTTTCATATGTGCCTCATTTGTCTAGATTTCTTTTGATGTAAAAAGGACATTTACATAAATAAAAATACTTCTAAAGTAAAAAATTTTTAAATTACAACTGTCCCAAACCGGGCCCCAGGTCATCTAGTAACCAGGCCCCAGATCACGTAGTACAATCTGGAATATTATTTTCTTGGTTTTTATTTACTGCTTTTCTTGTTATGAATTAAATGCTCTTAAGAGCTCAGGACCTGGAGTCAGACTCAAGTTTTATTTCTGCCACTTATTGGTTGTATGTTCTTTGATAAATTAATGTTCATACTTCAGTTTTCTCATCTGTAAAGTGACAATAATACAGTATCTTTTTTATGAGAAGGTTGTGAGGATAAAATGGGTTAAACCATAGCTTAGAAAAGTGCCTAGTATACAGTAACTTCCTATTAAATTTATGTTGCTTTGATTATTATTACTATTGTCAACTTAAATTTTATGAATCAGAAGTACCTGCCAACTGAGAAAGACAAATACCATATGATCTCACTTACATGTGGAATCTAAAGAAAAAAGTAAAGGAACAAACAAAATAGAAACAGACTCATAGAGAACAAATTGATGGTTGCCAGAGGAGAGAAGTGTTGATGAAAAAGGTGAAGGGATTAAGAAATACAAATTGGTAGTTACAAAATAGTTACAGGGATAAGTACAGCATGGAGAATGTAGTCAATGTTGCAGCAACTGTATATAGTGCCAGGTGAGTAACCCCAGAAATAACTGCATAAATTATATAAATGTCTGACCACTGTACTGTACGCCTGAAACTAATATAAAATAATATTGATTATCAATTGTAACTCAAAAAAGTAAATAGTTAAATAAAAGTACCTGGGAAAAATATTTACAATTTGGCTGACAAGAGGTAGCTTAGCCTTATCTTCTCATTGGCTCTAATATCAGTTCTAAACTTCCTTTCTCTGTCTATCTGCCCCATTAGCTCTCCATTATTTAATAGTGTCTTTTTAGTCATTTTCCTGGGAAATTATTTTTAAGGGATTAATTTGTTCCAGTTTATATCTTGTAAAGAGATTTTAATATCATTTTCTTTCTTAATAAACACTTGTCTCTAATTGCACAAAAACTTTAAAGCATATTACAGATAAGAGGTAGATACAGAGCTTTTACAAACTCTTTAGACTCACCTAGCAAAAATATTTTAAATGTTTCTTTTCCATTAAAATACATGAGCAGATCATCTTAAGACACATAACATAGGTTTGCAAAATTGTCAGTTACAAAATTGATTATTCCCTCCTTTATGCCCTCATTGTACTCTATTTTTATTTTTTAAAACTTTTGTTTATTTTAAGAGTGTTTTTCCAGAACCATCAGCTCCAAGTCAAGTAGTTGTTTCAATCTAGTTGTGGGGGATGCAGCTCTCTGTGGCCCACGTGGTGTTGAACCGGCAACCTTAAGAACACCGCGCTCTAACCAACTGAGCTAACGAGGCCGCCCCTCGTTGTACTCTTTAAAGACCTCTTATCCTGTCATCTACAGGATTTATTTATATGTTTGTTTTCCAAACCCCTGTTTGAGCTCTTTGTGTCTTATTCATTGTCATCTACCATGCGTAATGCAACTCCTGACATATGAGAATGGACAAATTTATGAACTTTCCACTGTGCACTCACGGTGGAAAGTTTTTTGAATAAATTAATTATTCTAATAAATTCTACTAAGAGATTTTCTTTAAACTTCAAATGAAATGTTAATCCATCTGTTTTTATTTAGATTAGACATTTATGGCATGGGGCCTACCTTGGAGACATAGTGATGGACTTCAGAGTGGAA
Organism: Rhinolophus sinicus; assembly: GCF_036562045.2. Lineage (NCBI taxonomy): Eukaryota > Metazoa > Chordata > Mammalia > Chiroptera > Rhinolophidae > Rhinolophus > Rhinolophus sinicus. Next base: position 22,036,577 of record NC_133756.1, on the reverse strand, counting down.
GTGTGTTTCACCCTTGCTTAGAACCTTTAATTGGGGAGACTCTTCATATGTTTGCAGGAAATGGGGCCAGCAGAGTTAGTCTTTTACTTGCATGGATATTTAAAAGAACTAAATTGTCAAAACAATGTAGGTTCTCATTTCGTGATTCCTGTGGAAATAGCCCTCAGAAGTAAGTGGTGTCCTCTGTTTGCTGTATTTATGAAGGTTAGCTTTGACTAGATTATATGCTTACATGGATATAGTCAAACTTTTAGGGATGTTAAAACCTGTCTTCTTAAGGTGATTGTAATTTTCAGACAGTATTTGGGACTATGCCTATGGTTTGTGATATACAGCAAATGACACAGAGGTAAGAAGAGATTCTGTTTGGTTGATGTTCTTAACGAGAAGAGTGGATTATCCCACAGAAGGAATGAGAGTGATTTTTAGAAGGAAACTTAACGTTTACCATAAAGTAGACATTTTAGAGATGTTGACATTAGCTTACTTGTTTTATTTTTTTTTCCTTGTTAGTGTTATATGTAGATGTGGAATCTGATTTTCATGCTAAAGTTCCTGTTGTGGTGTGCAAAGATCGGAAAAGGTTGGTAACAATGAAGAGAAAATGAAGTATTTTTAAAACTAACGACAACATTCAAATATGCAGTGAACATATCCCAGAGAGAAATTTTTTGTTTTAGATTTCTCCTTGGATTAATATGACTAAGCTAGTTTCTATTTATTAAAATAGCAGGCTTACTAAAAGCATGTGAACAAGAAATAGAACTACCAGACAGTCAAAAATAAAACACTCTGAAGCAGAACTTTTCATTTTTTTCATCAAGATTATTCACTCAACTGTAATTGAACATTTACTATATATGTTAGATACCACTTTGCTGTAGGTATCTTTGATACAGATACGAATAAGAAATAACCTCTTCTCCAGGAGCTCACAGTCTGTGAGAATCTAGTTTTTAGTTCACTGAAATTGAGTCATTGAAGAGTAATCTTGCCTTTCTAGTCAGATGTTTATAGGACTGAGAGAGCAAAGTGCCTTTGAAAAAGGAAACTAAAATAATCCTATTTGAGATCAATATGGGAGACATGAAAATAATACAGAAATAATAAACTTTTCTATTATTAACCTGTATATCTTATGTATTAAGATTTTTATATTTTCTTATTCAAAACTAGAAGGATCTATAAAGATCTTCCTTATTTTTTAAATTAGAAAATTGATAACTGAAGGACAACTAGCGATTTGTCTAAATTCACACCATTTAGGGGAAAATCAGAATTGGACTGGAGCTATTCTGACTTTTAGTGTTTTTTTCCATCACAGTGTGTCAGATTGCCTTTTTGTGCCAACCTCAGATAGATTCTTCTCCCTGCTACCAAAATATCTCTACTACAGTTTTGTTACCCCACTTAAGGTAGCTTCTGTTTTCATTTTAAGCATTACTTGGGTTAATACATAAATCCATTCTAAGCTCTAATCTGAAAATAGCATATCAATAAAATCATGAAAACTTGGGTAGGGAAAAATTGGAATCGAGAAGTGTCGGTAATCAGTTCAGAATTGCGTTTTTTTGGTTTTATTATGTGCAAAGCAAAAAGAATGAACTAAGAAGGTATGTTGCACTATTTGACATTGACAAGATCAATGTCTTCTCACTCATATAAGTCAAATTTTGGTGAATCATAATGCTGGTTTTGTAATTAATTTCTCATGAACTTGAGTAATAAATGAGATTGAAATTTATTATGCAGTACAAATGAACATTTCAAACATCTTTAATATATATGGAACTCTAGTGATGGAACTGGTACATAGTTTTCAGTTAGCTCTAAGTTTATTAAAACATTTGTTTTTATTATGCTTCTTAGGTATTAAAATACGGTGATTGGAAAGGATAGCCACAGAATTTGAAGTATTCTGGTTTTTAAGGTATTAATATAGTGAAATTTGTTTCTTATTCACAGTGGTTTACTTTGTAGAGTGAGTGCAGGAAATGATATGGCATGCCTCACTACTGATTTACTTGCTGCTCTTGGCAAAATGGAACCTGTCTTTATTCCCTTGGTGTTAGCCTTTCGCTATTGGGCTAAGGTGAGTGGAACAGAAGAAAAAAGTACCTAATCTTTAAGGTAACTCAGGCTTTCTCCTGTAGTAACCTGTAACATAAATCATAAAATGTGGGGACAAAACTGTTACAGATATCTGTAATAAGGTTAGAGTAGATCTGAAGCCAAGTAGACAGATTTGGGATAAGTTTTGTAGACAGGACTTGGAGAGGTATTGTATATGAGAGTTGAGGGGAATTGAAAACAACTCCTAAATTTTTGGAAAATACAAAAATACCAAGTTCTTGGATAGGGAGATGGTTTCTTTAAAATGACATCTGTAAAATCTCCTTAAATTAATTTTCAAATGTGAAATAATATTAATTAGAATTACTAAGAGTTTCTGAAAAGTTGATAAAGTGGTCTTAAAGGTTAGTATGTGAGAATAAATTGCCAATGGAACTCAGAAAGAGAAGCCTTGTGAAGGGGACCTACTTTACCACTATAAAACTGATTTAGTCAAATGTATACCATCAGCATAGGAATAGACAAACCATATCTGTGGAACAGAATAGAAAGCCCAGAAGTACATAAAAGATTATTAATATGAGGCAGAAGTAGAAGCAAGATAAGAAAATAACATTTTAAAAAGATGTCCACGGTAAAAGTACTATGTATGATATGCTTCCATTTAACTAAAATGTATGTGTCTTTATATGCAATAAAAAAATGAATGGAAAGATGGTTACCAATATGTTAATAGGTGTTTTCAGGTTGGCAAGATTACAGGTCATTCTTTATATTTTATATACACATACATACATACATACATACATACATAGAGTGCCAAAAAAATATATACACATTTTAAGATTGTAGAAGTATTAAAATTGTAAAACTCAATGTATACTGATAACAAGAGATGAATACAAGTCACATTTGACTTCTGCAATTACAAGACGTGCTCAAAGTGGTTAGCATCAGCGTCCAGACACTTCTGATTATAGCAAACTGCTGCTTGAGCAATGTTCACCAGAGTGTCCATTTGTATACATTTTTTGACACCTCCGGTACACACACACACACACACACACACACACAATTATATATTTATACTTTTTACAATGACTATGATAGGGGAAAAAAACTTCCACCTCCCCCAATCATATCCACTCTAACCTTACTACAGATATCCTTACTATTTTTATTGTGAGGGGAACAAAAAAATTAAAGAAAGGTAAATGGTGGTTCTTTTTCCCTTTCATTTTGCAGTTGTGCTATATTGACTCCCAAACTGATGGCGGAATCCCTTCTTACTGTTTTGCTTTAATGGTGATGTTTTTTCTACAACAAAGAAAACCACCTCTTCTTCCTTGTTTACTTGGAAGTTGGGTAAGCATAAGTTTGTGACATATATATAGATATATAGATATGTAGTTTGCTCTTACAGAGTATTCTGTTCAAACAGTTTAAGCTGGAATTCCGGTTTGTCTGTTTGTCCATCTTTTTTTTTTCTCTTTAAATAATTTTTACACAATTTGGAATGCCTTTTTATGTAGATTGATGGCTTTGACCCAAAAAGAATGGATGACTTTCAGCTGAAGGGCATAGTAGAAGAAAAGTTTGTGAAGTGGGAATATAATTCAAGTAGTGGAACTGAAAAAAACTCAATTGCTGAGGAAAACAAAGCTAAGGCAGACCAACCAAAAGATGATACCAAGAAGACAGAAACAGACAACCAAAGTAATGCCATGAAGGAAAAGCATGGCAAAGTAAGCATTTTTTGTGTGTGTGTGTCTTTTCTATCTGTAGAATTTGTGATGCCTTCAATTGAAGCTATTTTAATAGTAGACTGACTAACCTTGAGTAAGCAAGCCTCTTGGCCTCATTTTCCTCATCTGTAACGTGAGGGGTTGATCTGGTTTAGTTTTTCAGTAGGGAGATTCCCTAATGAATTTATAACTCATTTTGGAAGACTTCTATTGTTTGAATCATGTCAAAGTAATTCTTTGTATCTTTTTCATTTAGACAAGGAAAATTTCCTTCAGGAGTTGGGCTGTGACCAAAAGTTTAGCGTATGAGAATTATGGTGTCAGACTGGTGGAGAAATAAAGGCCTGTGCGCCTTTAGTGGGTGGCTTGCTTATTTAATCAGTCAGCATTCATTTATTAAGGACCTGTTCAGAGCCAGGCATTAGCTTGAGTGCTGGAGAACCAAAGTTGAATATCTATGGATTGTGTCCTTCAGTAGCATGTAGTCTACTTCTGAAGTAGGTAGACATATTATTACAGAAATGTGAACATTACTGAAATCACTGCTTATGTAGTTCCCTGAATATATGTTCCTAGTTCATTCAACTCTCCCATTTTCCTAGCCTACTTTCTGTCCTCTCCTCAAACCACCAATATTCTCAACTAATGATCTTGCTTATTACTTCACTGATAAAACTGAGACAATCAAAAGAGAATTTCTACACATTCCCTGCACCATCTGTCACTGTCTGCACTCACATATTCTGCCTTGCTGCCTGCTTGTAGAAAAGAACTTCTCGTGTTGCTATCTAAAGTCATTTTCTTCACTTGTGTATTCAGTCCCTCCCTTTTTGTCTATCCAGAACATTGCTCTAGCAATTCTTTCCCTCCTAAGTTACCAATTGTTGATTCTCTGCTGAATCAAACATGCTTTTATCTTTCCCATTTTAAAGAAGAATCTCAGCACCACTTCTCTTCCCAACTATTCTTTTGCTCCTTTCTGCAGTAAAACTATTTGAAAGAATTATCTATGTTCACTATTTTCAATGTCTTTGTTTCCTCTTAACTCATTCTAATCAGGCTTCGGCACCCATCAATCTGCCAAAACTTGTATCATCATATCAATATCCTCCACATTGCTAAATCTAATGGTCATTTCTCAATTTTTATCTTTTTTGACTTATCAGCAACATTTGCCAATTGATTATTTCCTTATCTGAAAAATTTCTTAACTTCACTTTCAGGACACTGTACCCATGGCTGATTATTCCTTCTTGGTTTCCTTTGCTGATTAAGCCTTTACAGTCTCTTAATGTTGGAGTACTCCAAGGCTCCACCCCTTTTTCTTTATCTACACTACCTTAGTGATCTCATCCAATCCTGTGGATTTTAAGTACCATCTGTATGATGATGATTCCCCAATTAAATCTTCAGCCAAATCTCTCTCCTGAACGCTATAATTTTATCTCCAGTTGCCTATATAACGTCTCTACTTAGATGTGTAATAGATGTCTTAAACTTAACGAACCTAAAACTGAACTCCTGGTTTTCTCCTTGCTCCACATGCAGTTTTCTCATCTCATTTGATGGTACTACATCCTTTCAGTTGCTCAGACAAAAACATTGGGGTCATCCTTTACTTATCTCTTTCATACCTCATAACAAGTCTGTCAGGAAATTCTGTTATTTCTACTTCATATATGTCCAGAATTTGACCACGTCTCACTACCCCCACTGTTACCATCTTTGTTCTAACCACCATCATCTCTAGCCTGGATTAATACCATAGTGTAATAGTAAGTTTCCTGCATCTACCTTTGCCCCTTACAGTCTATTCTCAACACAATAATCAGAATGGTTCTTCCAAAAGTTAAGTCAGATTATGCCCTTTCCCCTCCTCACCCTCAAAACGCTTCAGTTGCTCCTCATTTAAATGTAGAATTAAATGTGGTTCTTACTGACTAGTTCTCTGTTTTCCTCTTCTTCCCTTTTCTGTACCACACTGGGTTTCTTAGTTTTCTTTTTAAAGCTAGTCACACTCCTACTTGAGTGTGTTTGCTGTTTCCTATTCCTAGAACACTTTTCGCTCTTCTCCAAATCATACCTTCTCATCAAGTCTCATCCTGACCACTCTATTTAACATTGTAACTGTCTCCTGCTCCCATGCTCCCATCCCCTTTACTAAACCAACTCAACTTTTTCTTATTGCCACAGAAGTTTTCTTCTAACTTCCTATGAATTTACTTGTGAAGTTTGTTATTTTGTTCTTCCCTGGGAAATAAGCTCCCCTAAGGGAGGGATGGTTGTTTTGTTTTCTAATGGATCTATCCCAAGTGCTTGGCACATAGTAGACACTCAGTTAATAGTTACAGAATTGAATGAGTGAATGACTGTTTCATGTCTTTATGCTCCCGAGTGGTCACTGTTAGCCAGTCTTTATTTCATAACTTATTCCATTAGAATTCAGGTATTATCTCTTCTGTTATGCCTCCCATCACTACCACCACCACTGCATTAGAGGCCCAATTTACCGTGTAGCCTTTACTGTAATTGCTAAATTGTCTCTTCCTCTCCTAATAGTTCATGAAGTGGGATCTTACCTTATTTGAGTGGCATTATGCAATACTGAGTAGCAACATGGATGCGGTAACCAGGTGCTCCTGAGTCAAATTGTTGTCCTATAGTATCTCCTTTATAGAGTTGTTAGAATAGTTATTACATGCTCAGCATTTAGAAGAATGAATGATGCATGGTGAGCATCATGTGTAGTAGCTCTCAGTTTTTTATATCCCCAGCACAATGCCAGGCACATAGTAGGTTCTAAATAAATGTTTGCCAAATGAAGGAATTAGCCAAATGAAGGCATTTACTTAGATTGTAGAAGTAATTACTGCAGTGAGGAGCTGTAGTGGTCCTTATGCAGTGGTTTGCAACCATGGCTACACCTGAGAAACACTTAAGGAGCTTTAAAAATTCCAACGCCCAGTTGATGCCCAGGTCAGTTAAATCAGAATGTTGGGAAGAGTATGGGAGGTGGGAGTGGTGTATAACTCAGATATTAGTGTATTTCAATATTCCCACTGTGATTCTAATGTGCAGCCATGGTTGAGAATTGCTGGTTTAGTGGAAAGAACAAAAATTCTAGGAGTCAGTAAACTAGGACTCTCTTACCAGCTATACCAGAAACTATTTTTTGGCCAGTGACCCCTTTATGCCTCAGTTTTTGAAAAGATGATCTCTCAGGTTTTTTCAAACTGAAAATTAGATAGTTCTAGTTTTGTGAAGCTTAAATAAAAGATATGTTTTCTTTTCCAGTCTACTTTAACATTGGAAACACCACATCAGGTATCCCTGGGACAATTATGGTTAGAGCTGCTAAAATTTTACACACTGGATTTTGCTTTGGAGGAATATGTGATATGTGTACGGATAAAAGATATTTTAACAAGAGAAAACAAAAACTGGCCTAAAAGGCGAATAGCCATTGAAGGTGAGATGATAGTTATATTTCATTTGGAGAATATTTTTTTGTGTGTCACTCATCATCTGTTTCTAATACAGTATTATAAATTCTATCCTTTGTAGCGCTATATATGCCACTAGGTTGCCATTATATATTTTAAATAAATTCTTTGTCAAGTCTGTTATAGGATTAATACTTATTTAAAGGTTTCCAATCTGTAAATAATATATTAGTTAGGGTTATTAGCTTATTTACATGCCTTTATTTTAATTTCTAATTATGAAAAAATGTTGAGTATAGAAAAATAGAATAGTTTTATGAATACTATAAGATCTTTTTGAATAAATTTGTGCTATAAAATTGTTAAAGTATAATTTTAAAATCCAATTTTTTATTGTCTTCTAAAGCACCTTATCTGTTAAATGTGACCAAGCTAAAGAAAAAAGAACAATTGATGTTGACAAATAAGGTTTCATATCAAATCCCAAGAACATTTAAGATCTCTAGCAATACAGAAAATACCGTGTTTCCCCGAAAATAAGACCTAGCTGGACAGTCAGCTCTAATGCGTCTTTTGGAGCAAAAATTAATGTAAGACCCGGTCTTATTTTACTATAATGTAATACCTGATCTTATATAATATAACACCGGGTCTTATATTAGTTTTTGCTCCAAAAGACCCATTAGAGATGATTGTCCGGCTAGGTCTTATTTTCGGGGAAACACGGTAATAGAATGGTTTCTAAATTCTTAATCAAAAATTTAAATTCCACTCACTTTATAGATAGGAAGTTGAATTTCTGTCCATCATTTTAGTCTGTTTAGATCAAGGGTGTCCAAACTGCGGCCCGCGGGGCCAACTGCGGCCCGCAGTCCATTTTTTATTGGCTCACAGCAAATTCCAAAAATATATTTAGTTTACTTAAATAAACCAGGTGAGGCAATACGTACTTCACCTTGAGTGAGTGGCCCAGCTGTTTGTGTATTTTACCGCATGTGGCCCTTGGTGAAAAACGTTGAAAAAAGTTTGGACACCCCTGGTTTAGACTATATATTCTTCTGTTCGTTTAGTCTTCTGGCCTTCTCTACTGTGAATTGGACCCACAAATTTCTCATATACTCACAAGCATGTACTCACATATTGTACTCTTATATATAGTAAATAACGCACTTGAAACCTATAGCTGTCATAATTTCTCTTTCTTTTAGCAAGGGAAAGAGGCTAGAAAAAGTTTTTAAAGCCTGGATTTAGATAACAGCAAAAAGTAGTAACAAATGCCTCAACCACGACAATCTGAAGCCTGGCCTGTTAATCCTTTTACTTAATGATCTTCAGTAGTGGAGAAAATGTGTAGTCTTTTGGGTATTACTGTTATTTTTCCCTTGGGGCATATTTGTGTTTCAGGCTTATAAAATCCAAAAAGCCATAAACATTTTTAGAAGTCTGAGTTGATGCAAGCCTTTTCAACATAACCATTTTAGATAGCATCAAAATCTAAATTTTGGTTTAATTTTCACTTTCTTTGGTCTCTTTCTGCTTTTCTCTATTCTCTAATTTTTTTAAAAAAATTTTTATGGGGAATATTGGGGAACAGTGTGCTTCTCCTGGGCCCATCAGCTCTAAGTCGTTATCCTTCATTCTAATTGTCGAGGGTGCAGCTCAGCTCCAAGTCCAGTTGCCGTTTTCAATCTTAGTTGCAGGGGGCACAGCCCACCATCCTGGGTGGGAATTGAACCAGCAACCCTGTTGTTCAGAGCTCGCGCTCTAATCAACTGAGCCATCAATTCGCCCCTCATTTCTCTAATTTTCTGTTTTCACTAAAGTTAAATCTGAAAAACAGTATTTTTTTAAGTTGAAACTTTGAGAGTCTTAGGTTATATTTTATTTGTTTAAATTGCAAGGAATATGTAACTGAAGAGTACTATCACGAGATGAGCTTGAAAAATTTCATTCAATGACATTATAGGGAGGCATATTGTCATGTCTTTTTCTGGTAATTTCATCATTGAAACTATAATTACTGAGTTGGGCTCCTCAGCCAGTCTCATTAATTACCTTATTAATTTTTTTTCTCTTTTCCTTTTAGTTTTTTATTTTATGGCAGAAACAAAGGAAAAGATGTTGCTATTGTATTTCTCATTGGGACTTTAGAAACACTTTTGGAAAATGTGCTCTGCTGACAATCTAGCAGTTAAGATCTGTTTGTATAAGCTTGGAAATGTAGTTTGTTAGTATATACTTAGCTACTAACCTTCTTCTTTTTTTTTTTTACTAGATCCATTTTCAATCAAGAGGAATGTTGCACGGAGCTTAAACAGCCAGCTTGTTTATGAATATGTTGTGGAGAGATTCAGGGCAGCTTATCGATATTTTGCCTGTCCTCAGCGGAAGGGTGCAAATAAATCTACAGTGGATTCCATGAAAAGAGAGAAAGGGAAAATAAGCAATAAGAAGCTAGGGAAGTCTGACAATATGGCATCCAATTGTTGCATTCAACTTGGGGGAAGCACGGAAAAAATAAATGCAGAAAGAGGTCATCCTGATAGATATAATGAAATGGAATGTACATCACAGAGATGTATTACTGAAGATGACAATTTGTTGGTAAATGAGCCAGTTTTGGCTGAACATGGACAGGAATCTTCATCTCTTTCTGCCAGTGAAAGCAATGAATTAGAGCCAAAATCAATGAAGAAACAGTGTGATTTAGCGCCTTCAGAGACTTGTTTAAAAAAGGAGCTCAGCCAGTGTAATTGCATTGATTATAAGTCCCCTGACCCAAATGAGTCTGATGGTACAGACTGCAGGTCAAATTTAGAAACAGAGAGTTCACATCAGATTGCGTGCACCGACACACCTGCTACCTCTTGCAACTGCAAAGCTACAGAAGATGCTTCTGACCTTACTGTTGATGATAAACACCCCACCCAGGAATTATATTATGTGTTTGATAAGTTTATTTTAACCTCTGGAAAGGTAGGCTACAGTTTGTAAAGAATGTGGAAGATTTTGTGGTTGTATGACTCTAGTTTTTAGATTCGGAAACGTAAAAATAGCTTCTATAATAGTAGACAATTTTTTTGGAATGATATTTTGATGTATATTTTAATTTTACTTATTGCATTTTGTTAATAGTTAACCTTTACAGACTGTATATAAAACTGCAAAAGGTTTCAGCATCCTATTACTAGCTAGTTTGCTTCATTTTCTCATATATGAAAAGATTATTCAGCTATTTCATGAAAATCAGTTTGACAAAGGCAACATATATTTTAAATTGTGCTTGTTTTTTCAATACATAATGGTTATTTTTTTCTTCAACAAATGAGAGTACAGGGCTTGTAAACTAATAGTATTCTAGTTTAAAGTTTTTTTTTTTTTTGTTTTTTTTTTAGTGAGGAATAGGGTGGTTGTGGAGGGTGAGTATAAACTTGGTAAAGACAGTTGAGTGAAAACAGGAACCAAAAAAGTGAAGAATCCAGATTCTGTCTTTGCTATTGAGCTTCACTTTGGATTTTGGCATGTCTCTTACAAATTATGGGAGTCTTAACTTTTCTACTTTTAAAATAGCCTAGTCTGAACTTTAACTTGATAAATTATAGAAAATAAAATACCCTAATGAACAGAAAATAAGCAAGTTTGTTAACTTTGTTAATAAAAGAAAGTTTTAGCTAAGTCACATTGCTTCAAGTGCAGTATACATAACTGAAATATTATCAGCATCCAGCGTGAAAAAGTGATTATATAGGTCATGTGTAAGCCAAGTGGAATATTAAAAAAAAAAAAAACTGGAAAATCATCCAGTTACATTGTTTTATCATTAATTCCTTATTGACAGCTTTAACTTTTTTAACCTAATGACTAAGCTATCTTTATTCTTTATAAGGATAAATCTATTACATTTTGTTTAGGTTGCAGTATTTAGGGCATATGGACTATTGAAGGATGAAATAAATCGCAGATTTGTTGAAAAGCCTTTTAGATAACTACAGTGAACATTTCTTCTACTTTATACTTTTTTTTTTCCTGGAAATCTATGTTAGGTTAACTGTTTCTCCAATTTTAATTTTTTTCTAGTTATCTGTAACATATTTCTAGAATTTTCTGATAATATGTAAAAAAAAAAAAAGTTTTCAAAAGTCGATACAAATTATTATGGTACTGTTAATTAGCCCACAGCACAGCAGTCCCACAAATAGAAGTTTCTGTGTATAATTTGCATAACAGTTAATGGATAGGTAAGTGTCCGGGCTAACCCTGGAGGGAGAAGCAACTCTAGGATCTGGCCATATTACAATAAAGAAAAGAGTAGTAGTGCTTTTCCTTAACCATATGTTGTTTTTTTCAAGTAGATGGGATAAGTTTTTACTGTTTTAGTTACTTGGTAGTGCATTGAAATACATTTCAAATGGTGGTATAGGGTTTGAAGTTAAGTTTGTGGCTATTGTATAAGAGTGGTTCCTTGTATGAAGCTAATTTATTTTTAGAGTTCAGCTCTACAGTTTGGTTTCTTGAGTACCATGCTAATGTAATAAATTGAACCAACTAGGCAAGCAAGGGTTCTGTAATTGGTTCTGAAGATAGAAAATGTTTAGAGTGAAATGAAAGGTATTTCTTGAAATTTCTTTATACAGTCATGCACCGTATAACGATGTTTCCATCATCAGTGGACTACATATATGATGGTCCCATAGATTATAATGTAATGTAAGCAAAACATTTGTTTTCGATGTTGAAAGAAAAGGTTAGACTTGATTACAATGTTGAATTTACTGTTAGCTTTGGGTTTAAATAAATGACGAGTCTCCACTTGCTGTCTACCAGCCTGTATGCCTACCCCCTCATGGGGCTGGAGTTGGTGAGGGAGTGAGAGCTGTGGAGGAGGCAGCCGGGAGCTGCCTGCGCCAACCCACGCACACACACTCATACGTGCATACTCACTTACCTCCTCTCTCTATCTCTTCCCTCCCAGTCTGCTGTCCCTGTCCCTTTCCCCCTCTTTTTCCCTCCCCCTCTTATTATGTCTCATCTCAAGCTTTATCTCTCTGGGTCTTTTTGAATCACTACTAGCCCTTTCTCCTGCCTCCTTCTGATGTCTGCTTTCCCTCCAACGGTGTCTCCATCCACAGCCCTCCCCCGCCTCCTCCCTATGTGCGCACACGCGCACACACACTTTATTTTTTACACTGTATTTTTACTATACAAATACCAATATGTTAGTTACATTGCCTACAGTGTTCAGTACAGTAACGCACTGTACAGCTTTGTAGCCTAGATGCAATAGGCTATACCATATAGCTTAGGTGTAGAGTAGGCTATACCATCTAGGTTTGTATAAGTACACTCTGTGATGTTTGCAAAACCATGAAATCGCCTGGTGGCACATTTCTCAGAACACATTCCTGTTGTTATGTGACATATGACTGTAATCTACTTTGTTAAAGATCTGAGTAGATTGAAATGTAGTGCATGTATTTCATTTGAGGGCTGATCAAACTGTTTGAATTAAGCCTTACTTTTTGCATCTCCCGGTACAACTTCAGGTAAAGCTAATCCTTAATATTATTTTAGTGGGAAAGAAAGTTAAAGTGGTTGGCTCAAAATATGTTTTTTTACCTTTAACACAGCATTTCATTAACATGTGGTTCTCACCCCTCCCCCCCGAAAGCATAGGTTATCAGAACTGTTACATAAAATATTCTTTTTGGATCTGCTTTCTAAGTAATGATGAAGTCCCTCAATAGTTTATTAGATTAGATTAATTTTTTTCCTTTGTATAGCCACCGACGATAGTATGCAGCATCTGCAAAAAGGATGGCCATTCAAAAAATGATTGCCCGGAGGATTTCAGGAAAATTGATCTAAAACCTCTACCACCAATGACAAATCGATTTCGGGAAATACTTGATTTAGTATGTAAAAGATGTTTTGGTAAGTGTTTTACTAATAGAACTACTGAGACTAGATACTTTTTTATAATTTGAGTATTTATTTATTTTCTTTCTTATTTTTTAAAAACAGTTCACTAATATTTGTTTTGGTAGAAGTTTTTAAATAGTTTAGAGACCCAACTACATATATTTATGAAATGCCTACTATGTTTGGGCCACTGTTATAAATGCCAAGGGGATTACAGAGTCCATATGTGTTCCTTAATTAAACTTAAATAAAATGAAAAATTAAGTTCCTTAGTTATATTGGCTACATCCACTGGGATAGATCAGAGGAATTGGAATTAATGATGTGGCATTTGATTTGGATCTTGAACTGCATTTTCAGATACAGGAGATTATGAATAAAAGCATAGGGGGTTTAATTTGTTTGGGAGAGTAATTGCCTTAGGTTTGGTAGAGTGTAAGAAAAGCAATAGAGGGAGATAAGGCTATAAAAATATTTTGGGGAAAGCCTTACATATTTTATGCAACATACATTTATGGTATACCTGGGATAAACCTTCACTCAGCAAACATTTTTTAATTACTTGCTGTGTCCCAGGTAAGATAAAATTTCCCATGTAATACTTAGTGCCCCATTGTAATCCCTCCCTCCTACCCTTCCCTATCTCCACCTCCTGCCTGGCAACCACTTACCTGTTTTTTGTTACTATAGATTAGTTTGCATTTTCTAGAGTTCTATACATATAGAATCACGTAACATACACTTTCCTTTGGTGGGGGGAGAGCATCTGGCTTCTTTCACTTAATAGCAGAATTATTTTGAGATTCATCCATATTGTATCAATGGTTTATTTCTTTTTATTGCTGAGTTATTTTCCATTGTGTGGATGTGCCACAGTTTATTTACCATTCACTTGTTGATGAATATTTGATTTCTTTCTAAATTTTGGTTATTGCAAATAAATCTGCAGTGCACTTTAATGTGTAGGTCTGGGTATGGACATATGCATTAATTTCTCTTGGGTAAATACCTAGAAGTTGAATGGCTAGATCATGGGACAGTTTTTTTTAGCAGCTTTATTGAGGTATAATTCACTATATTTGTTTTTAATTTATTCATTTATCTCAATATGGTCTCATAGATGTTTTTATACTTCGGGTTTTAATCCAGGATCAGTTTATTTTGTTGCTCAAATTGTTCCAGATTTGGCTATTGAAACATCTTTCAGTTGGTTCATGTGACCCTTTGATAAACCCTGTCACTGTATTTTGTTTGTTTTTTAGCACTTCTTTACTTTCTGGCATTACAAGATGCTCCAGGCTCATCATATATGTATTTCCTGCCTCGGTCCTAGAATTAGACATTTCTCCAAAGAGCCCTGGTTCCTTTTATTGGAGAATGGTATTAGAAACCAAGATCTTGATTCTAGGGTGCTTGTTACTACTGGATGGTGTTAATTCTAGGCCCTCTTTGAGCAAGAAAATTTGTGTGTGTATACTAACCCATATATAAACATATATCTATAAATGTTTCTCTGTGATTATCTTACCTATTTTAAGCTAAACATGACTTTGTACTGATGTCTCCAATTCTAATACATTACCAGATGGCTCATTCTAGCCTCTTCTCCCTGCTTCTCTGTAAATTTTCTACTCCAAAAGTGAGAAATCTTGTTCCCATTGTCTGCCATTCATTTAATTGTTCCATTTAAGTACATTTCTTTAGCATCAAAATTGTTATCCTGTACCTCTGTGGGAAACGTTATCAGTTAGAGTACAGTGCTTATGTGCAGTTCCACCCTTAGACTTATAGACTCCACTCATTTTCGAAGTTACTTAGGTTAGCACCTTTCCCCCCACTCCTTTGAGTGAAGTCGTCTTATACATTTATAATAGATTCTTTAGTTACAGCTTGCATACCATTGTGAGATTTCCTGACCTCCTAGATGACTTTTTAAAATTTGTATGCCATAAGGTTCACACTTTGTGCTGCAGAGGTCTGTGGGATTTGACAAGTGCATCATTTCATGTGCCATTGGGGTATTATACAGAATAGTTTTATCACTCAAAAAAAAAGGAAAAAAATAACTTGTATTTCAGCTATTCAGTGTGCAAACATTGATGCTACGTTTGTTTTTCAAAAGCTGAATATTAGTTTAATTCATTACCCTAAATTACTGCTTTGTTTCCATTACTGTTTTAACTCTTGGAGATGAGTCTAGTGGAAGAAATAGGGGGGAAAAGACTTCTTATGGAATATGCGGTCTTATTTGGAAAAACAAGATGAATAAAAATGAAATAACTAGAAAACTGAAAGACTTTATAAACTAAACTGGCAAGCAATTTGGAGAACTAAGGAAATTCAGTTAAGGAGAAGTCTTTGAAGGCTGTGGGTAAAACAGCTTATAAGGAAGATGTGAATCCTGAACAGGCATTTGTGGCGACTGTTAGGTTTGAATGGGTCAGGTGCCTAGTGTAACAATATGAGTATAGTTTTAACAGGAGGGAAAAACAAGAATATATATGAGAGACAGTGGAATGTCGGAAGAAAATAATATTAAATAATTTGTAGAAGTAACTATATTTTATAGATATAAGGAAAATGAACATGTGAAATGTATATAGATCTATAAAAATTATTTTTTTGCTGTTCTGTTTCCTTTCCCAGTAACATTTATGATTTTCTAGTCAGAGTAGTCAACAAATAATGAAGAAATTTAAGTAAAGTTTTTAGGGTAAAAATATGAAGACATTTTCAGATTCCATTTTCTTACTTTTTCCTCTTTTTTTTCCAACTTAGATGAGTTATCACCGCCATTCTCTGAACAACACAACAGGGAGCAAATTTTAATTAGTTTGGAAAAATTTATTCAAAAAGAATATGATGGTATGTCACAGTTTAAAAATTGATTGCTTTTGTTACTATATCACCTGGTCTTAGTTTCATTCACTTAGTAAAAAATGCTTATTGAATGTTTTGTGTTAGGTACTATTCTAGGTGCTTGGGGACACAGTGCTAATAAGTGAAATCTGCTCTCATTAAGCTTATATTAAGAGGAAAAGACTGGTAATCAAGTAAAAAAAATATATATAATGTAACATCAACAAATAATAAATGCTGTTACAGTGCAGGAATTAAAAGGATAGTGATGAGGTGTTATGGTAGTTCTCTCTGATAAGGTGACATTTGAGCAGAGTCATGAATAATAATGAAGGAATAAGTTGTATGAATGTCCAAGGAGAGAACAATCTAGAGAGAAAGAGCAGCAAATACAAATATCCCAAGACTAGATTATGTTTGGCATGCTTGAAGTTCAGCCAGGAAGTCAGTGTGGCTGGAGTGGATTATGTGAGGTAGATTGTAATAGAAAGATGAGGTCAGAAAGTTAGCCTAGAGATTGGATAATTAGGGTCTTAACAGATGTTGGTAGAAAGACTTTGAATTTTATTTTCAGTGTCTAATGAGAAGCTTCTGGAGGATTTTAACACTTAAGTGACACGATCTAAGAGAACAGAGTATAGGTTCATAAGAATAGAAGCAAGCAGAACATTTAGGAGGCTGTTGCTTAAGTTCAGATGAGACATAACAGTGATTTGGAAGAGTAGATGGGAAGTGGTCAGATTTAGGATATATTTTGAATGTAAAGCCGACAGGATTTGCTGATGCACTATTTATGTTAGATGTGAGAAGAAGGAGTCAAGGATAGTTTCAAGGTTTTTACGTCAGTAGTTGGGTAGTGCTGTTTAACTGAGATGGCAAAAATAGCAGAAGGATCACATTTTGGGTATGGGGGTGAATAATCAAGAGTTCTGTGGCCAGATATTTTAGAAAAGGATAAAGAGTTGATTTATAATCAGAATGAATTTGTACTTTTAAAAGATAATCTGTTATGTGCTATAAGAGTCCATTTTTTATTATATTTGCTAGTTTGTAAAGTATTGACCAATTCTAAATCCCTGTTATGTTAAATTGATGTACATTTTTATTTGCTGGTGAGCATAGCTGCTTTTTATATATCTTACAGTTATTGAAATTATAACTAGGGTATCAGAACTGAATCAGAGTATTACATTTTGAAACTACACAATTGTTATCTAAATGTGTAGTCTACAAGAATAAGGGAGAAAAATCTGATCCTGTTAAGCCACACCTTGTTTTAAGTGGCACCTGTAATAAATGATACTAAGTATGAGGGGATAACCCTATCATAATTTATATCAAATGGATTAATGTCTTAACTTTTGGAGGAGAATTCTTTGTGCTAAGGTGATATTTGTAAAACTACTTGAATTGTGCCTTGAAAAAAACTAGTTTATTTCCAAGATATAAATCTCTAAATATTGATCTTAACGATTGGTAGTAATTTGAAAATGAATAAAAGTGGATGAATTTGTGTGACAGTTAAGTTGAAAGAAGCTAAAGGACTTGGTGATTGTTTGGATATGGAAGTTGAGAGAGGGGTGTTAAGAATCACATGTGTATTTCTGGCTTGGGCTACCGAGTTGATGGAGATACTATTTCCTGAGAATAAGGATTATAGGAATAATAGGTTTGAAGTGAAGTTTAGTTTTGACTTGTTCAACTTATGATGTCTGTGGAAAAATGAAAGAAGCAGTTAGATACATGAATGTGGGAACTTGGGCAAATGATTTGGGCTTTACATAAGTGTTTTGGAATTTCTCAGTATATCTGTCAATGGTAGGTAATTTAAGGCATCGATGTGGACAAGATCATCTTGTGTTAGGACAGAAGTAGATAATAGAAGACTCCTCTTTCCTGCTAATTATGAAACTTTTGACTTTTTATTTACTTAGAAAAGGCAAGATTGTGCTTATTTGGCTCTTCTAAGAATGGATTTGGATTTCGTGATAGTGATCTGGATATTTGTATGACCCTGGAAGGCCACGAAAATGCAGAGGTAAGAGTTAGTGTTTGGAAAGCAATTGTGGAAGTTAATCTTCTTCCAGTGATGAATCTTTTTAATTTTGTATGTAGTATTGGTAAAAATATATGGTATCATTCTTTGTATAAATATATTAGCAATAGCAGTGTTTGAAATGTAAAAGCATAAGCATTAGCATTATTTTAGAAGAGATTCAAAAATTTAAATAATTTACTGTTTGAGTAATTTTATAATGCAAAAACCATGTTACTGACTTCCCCATCCTCACCCCTCTCCCATCTAGCAACCCTTAGTTGTTTATTCCCCCCTTTATCTCTGAGTTTATTTCTGTTTATTCTGTTCTTTAGATTCCACATATAAGTGAGATCATATGGTATTTCACTTAGCATAATATTCTCTAGGTCCATCCATATCGTTGCAAATGGTAATATTTCGTTCTTCTTAATGGCCGAGTAGTACTCCATTGTATAAATATACCACAGTTTCTTTAGAAAGTACAAATTAGTAGTCACAATATAGCCACGGGGATATGAAATATAGTTTGGGGAATATAATCAATAACGTTGTAAAGATTTTGTAGAGGGTCAGATGGGCACTTGTCTTATTAGGGAGACCACTTCATGGACTGTGTAGATGTCTGACCATTGTATACACCTGAAGCTGAAGCTGAATAATAATGAATGCCAACTATAATTAGATATATATATTAGTCATAGGATGTGGAGTACAGCATAGGGAATAGTGTCAATGGAATGGTAACAGCTATATATGCTATCAGAGGAGTAATAGATTGGGGAGACGGATTATCACTTTGTGAGGTGTGTAAATGTCTGTTACATTGTTTTGTACACCTGGAACTAAAATTTTTTTAATAAGTTAAAAATAAAGGTCAAAAGTCATAAAGGATAATAGCTGTTGGTTTTGATAATGCTGATTATATATTACCGAGAATAAAGGTAGAAAAGGAAATATGAATACTAAAGAAAGATAAACATCCCAATGCTGGATTAACAAAATAATTAAAAAACTTAAAAAACAAAACAAAACAAAAAAACCCATGTCACTGAGAGTTATCAGTGCTTGTAATAAATGTTTAGAAAAAGTTAATATACCATAGAGTTGGAATTTTTCTTCTTTAGAACCAATGAGAAGCCAGTGCTTCGGTTTGGTAGTGAACATTGATCTCACTTACTCTCTTTTTATATCTCTTCCATTAGGCGATGTCTTTGTATCACTAAAGATAGAAAATAAAGGTGGACATCTAATTTATAAATGGCTTGTATTCTACAAGTTAATTGTAATTTTGGGGCAACCAGAACACATTTTTTCCTTAGAAACAATGTTATAAATGATTTATTTTAGGATAGCTTTATAGTGTAAAAGGCTGATAGAAAAAAAATGGATTCATTTGAAATGAGGAGTTGCAGGCGAGCTCTACAGATACTGTGGACTGCCAGAAAGACAAAGAAATACAGGTCCTAGAGTAAATTAAGCCTGAAAATTGCTGGAGGCAAAAATGATAAAACTAAAATTTTCCTGCTTCGATCACATCATGAAAAGTCAGGGTTCTTTGGAAAAGACTATAATGCGTGAAAAATAGAAGGCAGCAGGAAAAGAGTAAGGCCAAATATGAGATGGATTGACTCCATAAAAAACACACAATAGGCTATAGGAGCTGAGCAGGGCTCTTGAGGACAGGACTTGTGGACATCACTCTTTTGTAGGCCCAGAATACACTTTTAGTTACATTATCTCATTTCACTTTTACAACCACGTTTGAGGTAAGTAATTTCCCCCATTTTGCAGATGAGGAAACTGAGGCTTTGAAAAATAAATTGACTTGCCCAAGTTCACAGCTAGTAAATGTTGGAACCAGGATTCATACCCAGGTCTGTCTGACTTCAGAATTCATGCTCTTTCCATTGTATCTCACTGCTTCTCTGTAATTAATTAACCTATAATGTATTAATAGGTGAAATATAGTACTACTAATAATGTAGAACCTAACCTCTGCTTTCTGAAATTGAAAGCTTTCTGAGTTCCACCGTGAGATGCCAGGAGCAGACCTTTCCCCCAAGAGCAGTTAATCAGTGAGAGTGGGTACTTAGGCTTTTTTTTCTTTGTGTACCGGGCCTCAACTGTGGGAACAAGATTGTCCAAGCTCAAGTAAAGAAAGGGACTGATTGGTCAAGGAAGAAGTGTCTCAGGTCTTCCTAGCAGCAACTAGAAGAGGAGGGGGGAATCCGAGTAGTTGCTCATTTCGTGTTGCTATTTATATTTCAAAATCAGGGACTGCTTGCAAGATTGGGGTGATGCCAAGCTTCTGGTATCTGTAGTGGTGTCAGTATAGCCTTGTTATATATTATAAAACAATTCAGCAGAATGGTATATTTACGTGTTTCTGAAATAGTTTTTTCAAAAGGTAGTTTGAGAATTGTTAGAACTAGAGTAAAGATGGCAAGGATGCCTGGTAGGTCCTTATTTCTGGCTGTAAGAAATTGCTTCTGGTATTAACTTATTGGATAAAGAAACTGAAAAGTTGTATATATTTTAGTTCTTAGCTAGCTTCTGCTCAGTGCCATCTACCTGGAAAGAGGCCACCCCTCTCCATTTTGAAGATTAAGAATTGCAGGAATAGAAAATAATTTTTTCCCAGGGAGGAGGTTTGGGTTTTAGATATCTTCTATATAAAATTTAATAATCAGACTTCTAATCACTAAGGGTTTGTGTATTATATACAGTCTATGTCAGTCACACTGGAAAGTTGAAGCACTGAAAAAGAATAAATTATTTTCTTCCAAATGAGCCATAATTGAAAACAAAATTTAGCGTAAATTATATCCTTACATAATAAAGAAAAAATAACCTCTTTTATTTGATTGTGTAATTAGTAACTAAAGATTCCCTTGAAATCCTCAGGTTAAGCTGTAATGGCTACTGCTCTCTTGTAGCTAAAAAGAGCATGTTGGGGATATGCAAAAGTTATTTTAGTGTAAGCGTGGGCATTGGTATAAATACCCTTCAGCTTAATCCTGTTAATTTGTAATGTCATTATCTCTTCTGTTCCTTTTATCATGGTTATCGTTACCATATCAACTCTGCTGTCTAGCTTTTAAAACAACATATTTAATTTGCAGAGGTAAGAATTTCCTTGAAGAAGTAGATTCTGGTAATAATAGGATTATTTTTCTTTTATTTATCAACATAATAATAATAATAAATAGCTTGCAAACTTAAAGTACTTATTTTGTGCCAAGCATGCTGCTAAATGCTTTTGCATACATGTCTCATATAATCCCTCCAATTACTCTATAGGGCGGAGTTTATGATTATCTTAATTTATAGAACAGTAGTAGAAGGGTTAAGAATTTGGTCAAAAGTCACCCAGCTAGTCAGTACTTAGTTTAAGATTTGAATCCAGGTTTGTCTAAATTCAGAGCCTATGTTCTTAAACACTATACTGTTTTGCCTTCACCAAACCCATCTCTAGTTGTTTATTCATGTATCTGAAAACATTATTCTCTTGTCTTTGTGCTTCTCAAACTTTAGTGTGGAGTGAATTACCTGGGGATCTTGTTAAAATGGGGATTATGATTCAGTAGATTGGGGTGGGGCTTGAGATTCTGCATTTCTTTTGTTTCCAGAGGATGCTGATACTGCAAGTCTATGGGCCACATAGTTTGAGTAGAAGGTTATATAGAACTTATGGCTAGAGATTTTAAATGTTGGTATTAAATGCCTAGATTACAGTAGAGTTTGCACAAAGACAAATCAAGTCAGACAAATTTTATTATTTATTTCTTTTGTGTTTTTAGAAATTAAATTGTAAGGAAATAATTGAAAATTTGGCAAAAATTCTTAAGAGACATCCAGGTATGACTTTTAAATTATAACTTTAAAACAACAAAATATTTTTTAGGTTTGTGAAAATTATTTTACCTAGTAAAGTTTTTTGTGTTTTTTTTAAAATCAGGTTTAAGAAATATTTTACCTATAACTACTGCCAAAGTGCCTATAGTAAAATTTGAACACAGACGAAGTGGTTTAGAAGGTGATATCAGTTTGTATAATACATTGGTAAGTTTCTCTTTCTGTATAGACCCAGGTATGTTTACACTTGTAATTGAAAAAGTTTACAGATCATTGACTATAGATTTGTATTTAAAACTTTCAAATGTGAACAGTATAAGGAAAAAAATATTTAATCATTCATTTTGATATTTCCTTCAGATTGAAAATAAGTTTTCACTAATTTATAGGTATTTTAAGTTTTAAATACATATATTCTATTTGGAATGTTTTACATCTTTTTATCTGATTTGTAGTTTAATAAATTTGAAATGCTTTCAAATATGTAATTATTTTTCAGGCTCAACATAACACAAGAATGCTAGCTACTTACGCAGCTATTGATCCTAGAGTGCAGTACTTGGGATATACTATGAAAGTGTTTGCTAAGGTATTTATTAAAAAGTTAATGATTTGCTTTGTTATAAGACTCAGGATAGTTAAAGTGAAACATACTGATGTCAGACTTCTGAAAAATATTTTCTAAATTTTGTTTACCTGAACTTTTAAAAACAATATTAAATTGTTTAAATTTGTACCTATTAGAGAAAGGTGATTCGTTGTTTTTTCTGGTGTGCTCCAGTCCCACATGTAACGCTCTAGACAATTTCTTAGTAGTAAAATTTCTCAGTGTGATAATGTTTTTCAACTCTAGGCATGGGAGTTGGCATAGCATACTAGTTAAGAACTCTGGGTTAGGAAATCTGATATTTGGGTTTAGTGATAAATTTTTTTGGCCAACACTTATAATACTAAATTCTGTTTTTTGTAAGTGTGTAAACTCCGAGAGGGGTGAAGGAGACTTCTATTCAGACCTAATTCAGTGCAGTGCCTGCATTATGGTAGATGCTCAGATAACAGTTAATTTTGTGAATGTGTTGGTGGAAAGGTTTTAGTAGGGGAATGACTCAGTCACATTTTCATTTCTTAAAGCCCACTCTTTGAACAGGGAGGCGTATTTGTTTAGATCGCCCTTTACATGTCTTTGTGGACAGAGGTCATCTGAAGAGAAAAGAAAGGAATCCAGCTACATACTACAAATCATATTTGATACAGCCACTTTTGTCGGTTCACCTCACAAGATATTTCCAAAAGGACAGTTCTGTACCCCCATGGAGTTTTAGTAATGAAACCAAGTAGTCCATGTCAGGGAATCATTCCTCTCCCTTAATATAATATCAGCTAAAGCTTTACTCCAGGGAAGTCTCTCAGGATTCTTTTAGGGTTATTTTTTAATTAAAAACTTTTTTCTGAGTAGCCAACGTAGGTATGTGGCTCAAAATTCAAAAGGTCTAAAGGGGTTTATGGTGGAACATCTGTCTTCTTCACCTCTCTCCTAGCCAACCATTGCCTCTTGCTGGCGGCACTCAGTGTTTGTTAAAAATTCCTTTGTATTCTTCCAGAAATATACCAGTACAGGCAAATACATAAATTCCCCATCTCCTTTTTATTATAATATAAGCACACTAAAAACAGTGTTTTGTACTTTTTTACTGTGCAGTAGACATTGGAGATTATTTCCTATTAGTATGTAAGAGCTTCCTTGTTTTTTATTAATGGCTAAATATTAGTATGTTGTGTGGATAGTCATCAGTTTTTAAAATCTGTGTTTTACTGATGAGCCTTAAGTTGTTTCTGATTTTTTACTGTTAAAACAGTGCTACAATAAAAAAAATTCTTAGTCATTTCACATATTTTTTGGCATATTTGCAGATATATTCTTAGAATAGAATTGCTAGGTTAAAGGAAATGTGCTTTTGTAATTTTGATTTTGCCTAATTATTCTTCATAGAGTTTATGCTAATTTATAGTCTCATCTGTAATGTGTACGTGCTTGTTTATCCACACCTTCTATGACAGTTGTTATTAACTTGGATATTTGCCAGTTTGATGGGTTAAATGGTGTCTCAATGTAGTCAATACTTTGTGGAATAAGATTCTGAAGTTTTATTTTCAATCATTGTTGTGTTTCTTTAGAGATGTGACATTGGCGATGCTTCCAGGGGAAGTTTATCTTCATATGCTTATATCCTTATGGTGCTGTACTTTCTGCAGCAGAGAAAACCACCTGTTATCCCAGTTCTACAAGAGGTAGGTGTTTAAGAAAACTGTAAAGGAGTTTCATGAGATCATGAAGGATTTTTCCCATCATGGCATACTAAGTTTTCTTATCCTATTAATGGTATAATCAAACAATGAACCTTTTTGAAAAGTTTATTATGGGAGAATATAGACTAACAAAAGAATATTAGATGAACAGAACTATTGAATATCTTTTACAACTTTTTATTTTATAGTCATTTTTTTATTTTATAGGCAGAATTCTACAGATGATTATGAAATTCTTGTTGCCATCCATGAACTCAGATGGTATAGTCTCTCAGATGCAAATATATATGTTTTCTTCTCTCCAGAGTATTCTCTCTCTTTTTGCCTGGCAATGAAGTTTGATTTATTCCTATGTATATTTTGGTCAACTTTGTGAATTTTGGGTGAGAGAAAACCCAAGAAATTCTATCTTATCTCTCTAAGGTCATGCTAATTGCTTTAAGCATAAAAATATATTTAAAAAAATATTATACTCATATTCACTCAGATTTGGTGACTTATAGAGTCCATTTTTTGTAGCCAATTTGTATTCTCTGAAATAGGTACAAAGGAGTTCTTGATCATCTATCTGTTTTCCTCATTCTTGGCACAAAGTGGATTTGCAAACATTAGGGAGGATCCAGTTCTAATTTCTTTTGAGGTAGGAGAGAATCATCAGAATTGTTTGGAAAATTACATACAAAGATTTTTGGTAAACTTTGATAGTCATGTCAAGGAAGAAAATCACACAATAGCAAGCCATATGGTATATGAGTTTCAGATGGCCTTCGTAAGTTTTAAAAAATTCTAATAAATGCCATGTGGTTTTAGTAGCATTTCCTTCCCTCTTTTAAACAAACAATGGAAGAGAAATAAACATTTTAAATATCTTTTCCTAGCAGAAAATTGTATGTTGCCGAATCTGTTGAGTGATGTGTTTTTTTAACAAGGTTGTTCATTGTAGGATATTTAAAATTTCATGAATTTATTAGGCTTGCCAAGATCAAAATCATCTCTGTGTTAGTCTAAGTATTGTTAAGGGTTTAAATTTGGGGATCTTATGCATAATTGCCCCAGTGATATCATAGCAATCAGTTGCTATGACTTTGATAGGATACTATGATTAATCAGGAACACAAATTTTGGTGGTTTGTCTATGTTCTCTCATTATAGTACCCATGGATGAGGAGCCATTGAGGCAGATGATATAATGGAAAGAGCAGGGTATGATTTTGAGCCAGAGATAACTGGTCTGAAGCCGAATTCTGACATTGTAGCTTTTAACAAGTTGCCTGACCACTACTAGTCTGAGTTTCATCATAGGTAAAAATGTAATAATTGTAGTAGTATTTTAGTGTCAATATGAGGAATAGAGACATCGAATGCCTTTGAATATAGTAGATACAAAAGTAGATGTTCATAAATGGTGGTTGCTTTTATTATTTTTTTACTGTTATCATTAAGAGCTTTATTAACATTACTGGTAAAATGTAGGTAGGATTGCCATAGCCAACTTCAAGAACTCTCCCATTATCTGCTTAACAGACAATGATTGATGAAATGTGAGACAGTCCATGGAAGGTTTTCCATCATAATGAACTGTGATTATAGGGGGCTTTGTGATACGTATGAACTGATGATATATGGATTTTTGCTTCTGGCCTTTTTTGCTTGTCATGTGGGACCCCATTGCCCATTGCTGTGGCATCATTTAAGTATTGGTCATTGGCATCGATCAACTTTTAAGGGTAAGGATATGTTTAATGAAGCTGATGATCTTTGACTCCATTTGTGATTGAACCTAGACTTTCAGTGACTGGGTATCAATAAGGCTGTGCTAAGAGTGTTTTTCATGGTCAACAATACAAAATTCTTTAGGTCAGAAGGAGCTTTCCTAAGCAGAATGATTTTGCTATATTCTAGCATATCATTATAAGTAAAAGTACATTTTCACTTAAGAATTAATAAGGAATAGGGAGTATTATTCACACTTGATATGAACTATGTTTTCTTAGCTTATATGAGTTCAAAAATTGCAAATGAACCTTGAGGACATTATGCTAAATGAAATAAACAGTCACAAAATGACAAATATTGTATGATTTCACTTATATATGAGGTATCTAGGGTAGTCATATTCATAGAGACAAAGTAGAATGCTGGTTGCCAGTGGCTGCAGGGAGAGAGGAACTGGTAATTATTGTTTAATAGGTTCACAGTTTCACTGTTACAAGATGTAAAGAATTCTGTGGATAGATGGTAGCACAACAATGTGAATATACTTAATGCCACTGAACTGTACTCTTAAAAATTATTAAGATGGTAAATTTTGTGTTATGTGTATTTTACCACAACTAAGAAATTACAATTTAAATATAGCAGTAGATGTTAAAATATTACACTCAGATAAGAACATAAATATGTAAATGTACAGGGTCACTCCTTGTACAGATATGATGGACTTGTTTGGTAAGGTTTTAGAGGGAGGATTAAGTGTTTGAGTGGAGGATGATTGGTGTTGAAAAAAAGCGAAAAGAGGAGAGAGAAACAGAAAAAGTGTGTATGTGGGTGTGTAAGAGAAAGGATAGCATTAGTGCTTCTAAAGGCTGAGAGTGTGGAAAGGTAGGCGCTGTTAAAAAAGAGTCCATAAAAACAGGTAGATCAATGATTAAATACCATCTAAGGCCTATAGGTCCACTTTATTGTGTTATCAACCAACATAGTTGTGTTTGGATCATAGTTGTTTCTCAAAAGTAAGAGTTCTCTTAAAAAGAATCAAGGTCTAAAAGATGTATCTTGTATTGTTTCCATATAATATGTATAATAACATCCTAATCTATAAGAATAAAATAGTTTGGCCTCTTTAACACCTTCCTTTCATTTTTGAGGGTATGGTCCCATGTCTTTTGTTTTAGATATTGGTATCTTTAGATATTGGTATCTGTAATTGCCAGGCTCTCCCTTTTTTGTTCAATGAAATGTTGGAATTTATGTTAGATGATTCTTGGTAACTATTTGTTTAAGTTATATGTAAATATAAAAAACAACATATTAGCTTAAGTCCCTGGAAACTATGTAAACATGTTAAGTATTCTTTATATGGCAGGCTTTGATGTAATAGTAGGAATTTTGGCTCCAGAGATGAGTTAGTCCTTGCCCACAGGGAACTTAAATCTGAGAGTGAAATTAGAGGGGCCAGTTAATTTTATAATTCATTGTCCCATCTAAAATGGGAGGGGCCACGGGGACCATTTTATCTCATGGTTTTAAAGAATATTCTCGGAAGCTCCAGGAGCTCATTAGTGTATGTGTGAGAAGTGAATTAAAGAAAAGGTGGCAAATGTTTTCTCCATTCAGGCTTCTATCAGAGTACCTTTGCTTTATCTGTTTTATACTTCTGATCTTCCAGGAAGGTTCCATTTTAGGAAAGAGTTCTGCAGCTTAAAAGAAAAATAAAATTTGAAAACTACTGACCGAATTAATCTAATCTCTCATTTCATTGGAAAACTGAGGATATAGGAGGATAATTGTCTTACCCAGAATCACTGCTTGGCAGGACTAAGACTAGAAATGAGGTCAGCTGACTCCGAACCTATTGCAACTTTTTACTTTATTACATCTGTTTCTTAAAACACCTGTAGAAAATAAGTCTCAAAATTACTTGAAGAGGTTAGTTGATCATACTTTTCTTCTGGTAAAGTAGCATTACTCCCCCCCCTTAGGACAGTGAATTATTATTCCTGATTAATCATGGAGATTTTATAGTCTTTTTATCAAGATGACAGAGAAAGCTACCTAATATTGTTTTTTAAAAAAAATCAGTGTCCAGGGAGCATTTCAGCCTCATCTGATACAGATAACTGATTAAAGGAGCTAGAGCCCTTCCACCAAACAATCAATTCCATTGATTTTCTTTGGGTGCACAATCCATAAGTATTATCTATTATGTATTTCTATATCCACGGTCCTTTGTGAAAATGCTGTTTTCATTGTTTTTTCTTAGTTTTACTTCATTAATCTTGGGCTGGATGTGTTTTGACAGGCCAAATAGGTAACATCAAATAACATCAAATGTGTCATTTGAAGAGTCTGATGCTCTTAAAATATTTTTTCCTAGCTTTGGTCTTTCAGATACATTTCATTCATTAATAACTTGGCATTAAATTTTACCTTCCTGACATATTCCTTTTGGAAGAAGTATTTTCAATATATCTATTATAGCTAAATTCTAAAATGATATGAGGTATTTAGGCTTTTGGGTTGGATGACTTAAAATCTAATAGTAAATTAATTTTTTTATGCAGATCTTTGATGGAAAACAGATTCCACAGAGAATGGTTGATGGATGGAATGCATTTTTCTTTGATAAAACAGAAGAACTGGTAATTTTTAAATAGTCTTTATCTTATAGAATGCTTACTGATAAATGTTAGGATTTGCATAATTTAATTTAATAATTTTACTTGGATTCGGAGTCCATATGTTGGATAGGTATAGATCTCTCCTCTGTCTTTCTCTCTCCTCACCTATAGAAGAAGCGTTTACCTTCACTTGGAAAGAACACAGAAACATTAGGAGAGCTTTGGTTGGGACTGCTTCGCTTCTATACTGAAGAGTTTGATTTCAAGGAATATGTAATTAGTATTCGGCAGAAAAAGCTGTTGACAACTTTTGAGAAGCAGTGGACATCCAAATGCATTGCAATCGAAGGTAATTGTTTGGCTGATACTCATTCAGGAATAAAACCAAAAAGCCAGAGTTTCATTTGGCCAAGGAAATTTGATGGGAAAACTGTAATAATTAGAATGTGGAAGATTCTTCCTTTTGATTTTTTATCAGTTTCCTTTCTTTAATCTGTACTTTTAAAAGAATAATTTAAGTCACACAGAAAAAGTCCAGAACCATATGATTTCACTGATATGTAGGATATAAAACTGAAAGCAATAAAGGAACAAGACAAACAAATAAACAAAAACTCATAGACACAGACAGTAGTTCAGTGGTTACTAGAAGGTAAGGGGGGAGAGGGGTGATAGATGAGGGTAAATGGGGTCAAACATATGTGATGGAAGGAAAACTGACCTGAGGTGGTGAACACACAAAGGGATATATAGCTGATGTAGTATAGAATTATACACTTGAAACCTGTGTAATTTTACTAACCATTGTCACCCCAATAAATTTTAATAAAAGATGATAATTTGCTGCTTGGATAGTCTGAGTTATATAGTATTAGACGATAGTTATGGTTATTAAGTATATTTTATGTTACAATGAATGTAATTCTTAATTAAAAGTAAAATTTTTTTTTTCTAGACCCTTTTGATTTGAATCATAACCTTGGTGCTGGAGTTTCTAGAAAAAGTAAGTTTTAAATATAGAAATTCCCTGCTTTTAAAGCTCTTACACATTAAGGTCTGCATCTCTACTGTTTTCTTTTTTCATTAGTGACCAATTTCATCATGAAGGCATTTATCAATGGAAGGAAACTTTTTGGTACTCCCTTTTATCCACTCATTGGCAGAGAAGCTGTAAGTTTACATAATTTGAATTCTGAATATTTTCTTTTTTCTTACAGAACTTTTTTTTTTAAATAGTATAAGAAACCTATTCCTGTTTCTGAATTGGTTTTAAAAATAGGGAAAGAGATGGTTATAACTCCCTGTATTTTTCTTATTGCACTTATCATAGTCCATCTATCTGCTAAATTTTGTTTATCTATTTAATCTATTTGTTAAATTCTGTCTCCCCCACTAAGCTATAATTCCATGAGGACAGTCCATATCCATAAGGTTTGCCATCATCTCTCCAGTATCTATCATGGTATCTGGTAAATAGGATGTACTGAATAAACATTTGTTGAATGAATGAGGGTGGATAGTCAAGACTCAGGATTCTTAAGTTTTGAATTTGAGGTGCCCAGTGTACATCTTCCATCTCTAGAAATCTTGATGAAAATACGAACAGAAAGGACACCAAAGATACGCTTTATTATGTGCTGAGGCTTCTGCTCTAATTTTGGTGTAGCCCTAGTAAACTGAATTAGACTGCACCGAACTGAGAAGATTCCTCTTGCCTGAACTGGGTGGCAGTGTACCCCATTCCTCTTGCTCTCACTCTGATTTTTGCTTGTTTTCTAATGAGAGGAGGTCTTAATTTCACAGAGAAAGAAACTCCCAATAGAAGTAATCTACAGAGAAACCATGTCTCTACTATTTATAATGAATATCCGTGATCTTGTTCAGTCCAGTTTCAGCACTCTTTCTTGGGGTTATGGGGTAAGAAAAGCAAAGAAATCGAGAGCTTTTTTTTTCCCCTGGAGTACTGGTTTTCAGACATTTTTTATTATCCTGCCTCTTGGGGTAGTGATAATAATTATAATGGAGAGAAATAAAATAATAATAAAACTTGAAAGAGCACAAAACTCATGCAAGAAAAAAATATCTAATAAAAGAAAATCCCATAATAATTTTACTAAAATATTAATTAAAATAGCAATAAATGAAAAGCACTGTTAGATCAAAACTAGCACAGTTAGATCAAAACTAATCTGATGATGCACCGATAAAGCATTTTACCTGAAAATTATGGAAATTCCAACTATTAATATTAGTATATAGGTGCATATGTTCAGTGGGAACCTAACAGTTTCATGCAGTCAGACTTTTTGGTAGAATACTAAATTAGAGTCCTCAGTAAACTGGAAATGTGCTAATTTTAGTCTATCACATAAAATTTTAGTAACTTAATAAACTAGTGTGTTATTAAGTAATCCTAATTAGTAGGTATCAGTCTTTGTTCTCGACTATCATTTGGTTTAAGAGCCAAACGTCAGTTTGGAGGCCTATCAGAAGGGGCCTTTGAGTCTGCTAACCATTTTTTGATCTACTTGATTCTGTTTTAAAAGTCAATATATAGGGGCCAGCCTGGTGACTCAGGTGGTTGGAGTGCCGTGCTCCTAATGCCAGGGTCACCTGTTTGATTCCCACATGGGCCAGTGAACTGTGCCCTCTACAGCTAAGATTGTGAACAACAGCTCTCCCTGGAACTGGGCTGCCATGAGCAGCTGGAGATTGGTGTGAGGTAGCTTGGATCTATCAGTTTAACTATTTGCCTTTGATGGACATTTAGTTGTTTTCATTATATCAGTATTATAACTGATATTGTAGAAAATATCTTTGTTTAATAGTCTTTTATGCTTATACTTCTCATAGCAAAGTTTGTTCTTTCAATACATATTTATTGAATTTCTACTTTGTAATTATTTCTCTGCTGTGTAACTGGGATTGTAACAGCTTACAAAATAGATGTGTTTCATTCCTTTAGACTAATGAAAATGAAGACAAGTATGTTTTCTTTCATGTTGCTTGCTCACTCAAATATTCCCACTTCAACTATTTTTCTGCATTAGGTCCTTTGATATACTGACCCATTTTTTTCCATTCTGTCAGCTATCTTTTATCTTTGTTTTTCGTTTCATTTAACTTATATTCCCCAGTCTACTCTCTGGCTTATACTTCAAATTCCTTTATACCATTGTCCTTTTGTATCCTTATGAGTTCAATCTTATATGAATTTAGCTATCTACCATCTGTCTGTGCTTGGGCAGCTAAACACTAATTGGGAAGTCATAAAGATAGACAATTTTATTTATATAGTACAACTATAAATTAATATTCACCAGCCTCACCTGGACTTGCCATACTACCGTGTTTCCCCGAAAATAAGACCTAGCCGGACAATCAGCTCTAATGTATCTTTTGGAGCAAAAATTAACATAAGACCTGGTCTTTTTTTATATAAGACCTGATCTTACATTATATTACATAAGACCCGGTATTACATTACATTACATTACGTTACGTTATATTATATTACATTATATTATATTATATTATATTATATTATATTATATTATACTATATACACCGGGTATTGTATTATATTATACCCCGTCTTATATTAATTTTTGCTCCAAAAGATGTATTAGAGCTGATTGTCCGGCTAGGTCTTATTTTCCAGGAAACACGGTATCTGACCTTCTTATTACATTCCTACTACATTTCTTTTCTTACTATTTTACATACAGTTGCCTGTATCTCCCATTCAATAAGAACTATTTTAGATTGTATTTATTTTACTTAGAATTCAGTATGCATCAAATATATGGTGATGGAAGGAGAACTGACTCTGGGTGGTGAACACACAATGCGATTTATAGATGATGTAATACAGAATTGTACACCTGAAATCTATGTAATTTTACTAACAATTGTCACCCCAATAAAAAAAAAAAAGAATTCAGTACGCATTACATTTTGTCGCACCTTTCACCTCTGCCATTCTCACTCTTAGGTGTTTTCCCTCTGAGACAAAATGGTATCAGATAGCTATTCCTTCAACTTCTTTCTACCAGATCTAGAAATCTGTCTGCATCTACAGATACCTCTTCTTTATCAGAGACTAGTCCTTCCATATGCACTCTACATCCATTTGTTCTTCACTTTATCTTGAATCTTCAACTTCATCTGTGCAAAACGTTTTCAAAGACAAAATACATAATGTAATTGCAGATTAGCATTAGAGATGAAGAGTTGCCATTGATTTTAATGATAGGAAACATTAACTATGAGCCTCGATTAAGAGAAATGTCTCCCTCAGAAAGACTTCCTTCTAATTAGTAAACTTGTATTACAAAAAAAATTATATTCAATTATTGTTAGTATATTTTGCAATCCTTTAATAAAAGATTTGTGGAAATTTGCTTTCTCTCTTATTATGTAAGTATCTACCTACATAGAATCTTCAGTTTTACCGCAACATCTAAAATATTTACCATCTGGTTCTTTATAGAATAAGTTGCTGACCCCAGGGTTAGACCATCTTAACTGGGATGGTGGGATGGAGAAAAGTGGATAAAAGAGTTTCAGGACTAGAATAGGTACAATTTGGTGATGAATTAGAGGTGATGGGTAAAGAAGAACAAGTTCAGAATAATTCCTACGTTTCTGCCTTAAGCAGCTGGGTAAATTGAGAAAGGCCTTCATTTTGTCCTGAAGAAAATATGATAATGATTTCATTTAGCTACATTGGTTTCATTAGTAGTAAATGTGAAGAATTATATTGCTTATCCTTTTTAAGAAATACAGCTTTACTGAGATATAATTTATATATTGTACAATTCACCCATATAAAGTGAGCAATTCAGTGGTTTTTAATATATGTGCAGGATTTTGCAACCGTCACCACAGTTTAATTTTAGAACATTTTCCTCCTTTCTCAAGGAAACCTCTGTCCTCATTAGTAGTCAATCCCCATTCCTTCTATCTTGCACTCTCCAAACCACTAATCTACTTTTTGTCTCTGTAGATCTGTCTATTGTGGATATTTCATGTAAATGGAATCATAGAATATTTAACCTTTTGTTATTGGCATCTTTCATTTAGTGTGTTTTCAGGGTTTGTTCATGTTGTAGCATGTATCAGAACTTCATTCAATACTGTATGGAAATGCCACATTTTATTTATTCATCTCTCGGACATTTGGGTGTTTTCTACTTTTTGGCTATTAGTAATTCTGCCGTGAATATTTATGTACAAATTTTTGTGTGGATGTATGTTTTCATTTTAAGGTGGTATATACCTAATAGCTCTTAGGAGCTGCCAAATTGTTTTCTAAAGCAGCTGTGCTATTTTATGTGCCCACCAGCAATATATTTGGGTGTCAGTTTTTCTACATCTGCACCAATACTTGTTATTGTTTTAAAAATTATTATTATAACCATCCTAGTGGGTGTGTGTCTTATACTCTTATCCTTGACTTTAGGAAAATTTGTAGAACGCTAAGTCAACATGTTCTCTTGCCTTCCAAAGATACTGTTAGGGCACACTAGTCTTTGTGATGTGCAAAACAGAGCTAAAGCTTAGAAGGATAATAATGCAAGGTACTAGCATAAAACAAAAATGAGCCTGGATCTTCTAAGGCTTGGGAAAATGATTTACTTCTTATCGCTTCCTTACCATCTCTCTCTCTCTTTTTCTTGGCTTTTTTTTTTTTTTTTTTTTTTATAGTTTCAGGTGCACAAAACAATGATTAGGTATTTACATCCTCACAAAGTGGTAACCCCAATTTCCTTATCTTCTCTTTAGATATACCCTACTTCATATAATAAATGTTATATGTACTTGAAATTTTGTATGCAAATCCAGTCATATTTTAAATAAACTAAGGGATTGTTTTATTTACATAGAGCTTTTTTGTACAGAGAATAATTCCTTTCCAGAAGTAACCTGGTGTAGCAATAAGCATGAGCTTTGTAGTCAGACAAACTAAGCTAAATCCTTTATGTGCTACGTATCATCTTTTTTACTGTGGGCAAATGACTTGACTTTTCTGAGCCTCAGTTTCTGCATGTATAAAATGAGGATGAAAATAATATCTACTGTATTAAGATATTATGCAAAGATGCTACAAATGAATGAGAAAGTAGTGTGGATGTAAAAGTGGTTAGTAACAGATATTGATGGTGGTAATTCTGAATCTTATTTCCACATCATGGTTTTAGTTACAGTGAAATATTTGTTGACATTTATTTCCTTTTTTAAAAACCACTTTTGCATCTTGACCTTTCCATTTGGATTCAAAAGTTTATAATGATTTTTTTTTCTAGTAAAGTTGTATTTTCTCCCTAGGAGTACTTCTTTGATTCCAGAGTATTAACAGATGGAGAACTGGCTCCCAATGATCGATGTTGCCGTGTGTGTGGAAAAATAGGCCACTACATGAAAGACTGCCCTAAAAGGAGAAGGTTGGCAAATGATTTTGTATCAACATTACAGGGGAAATAAATGTGAGGCTAATTGTAGCTATAACTGCTTTCAGATATGTTTATGTGAGAAAGTTCAGGGCTTTAAATTGGACCTTAGGTAAATAGATTTGAATGAAATTTTGGAATAGTGAGATTCATTTGTGGTGCAATGGTGTCTCATAACGTTCATTTGTTCATTTATTAATTAATTCATTCAGTTTTTTTTTTAATTGAAGAAGCATTTGGGAACTGAAAAAAAAAGACCAAGACATGAGATCTTCCTTGCTGAGGACCTCAGTCATGCAAACAAATAATTAAAATATAATTAACTGAAACTTTGAGGTATATATTGTGAGGTATACCTATATTTTGTACCTTGAGGAATGTGCATTCTATGCATCCCCTGAAAAAATATATATAAAATATATTTTCCTGTGTTCTGTGTATATGCTATGTTTAATAGGCCAGAAAAATCCCTTCTTTAGTCATCAAATCTTGCCTATTATAAAGAGCTTAGAACTTTTCAGATGAAACAAACTCCTAGTCTATATTGCTATTATTTACTGACTATTAAATTTTGGCAAGACACTTACCTTCTCTAAAGCCCCAAATTGTTAGAAGATTAAAATTAATATTAAAAAATTAAAAATTTTTATATTTTATTACAAAGCTACCAGAATACCAATTTTTGCCATATGAGTAGGTGCCATATGAATGTGTGTTCCCTTTTTTTCAAAAAGATGCATGAAACATGGGCATGTTAGTTTCTTTAATTGTGAGACTCTCGTGTAGTTTAGTTTGTTCTGTGACTCACTCACTTTACAAGTCCCTAGCCCCACATTATTGGTATCAGCAGTTTACTGTTTAGACTAAAGAAGAAAGACAGTGAAGAAGAGAAGGAAGGAAATGAAGAGGAGAAAGACTCCCGAGACCTTCTTGACCCCCGAGACCTCCACGATACTCGAGACTTTAGAGACCCCAGAGACCTCAGATGTTTTATATGTGGAGATGCAGGACATGTACGAAGGGAGTGCCCGGAGGTCAAGCTGGCTCGTCAGAGGAATAGCAGTGTGGCAGGTAAATTAAAAAGGTTAAAAATAGTTTCTGGTGGAAATAAAGTAACTTATGTTGATGCCATTCTAAGGACCCTAATTCCTCTCCATTCCAAACCTAGCTGTATGATTTTGGACTTTATAATTTCTTAAAGTGATCAGATTTAGAGGCTTTTATTTTGAACAGTACTTGGATATATTCACTATCGAGGTCTTAGCAATCTGTTGTATTCAATTAACTCCCTGTAAGTAATCTTTAGATTTGAGTCACACTATTTCTCTCGCTGTCTAAAGTTAACAGAAATTAATGAGAAAAAAACTGTTGTTATGCGAGAGGGAGATCTGTTCCTTTTATATTTCATAAAGAATTTTAAAAATTAGAAACCCAAATGAGAGTTTATTGAAAGGAACAAAAAGAATATTTGATAAGTGATGATTTTCAGTTATTCAAATTTTTGTTGCAGAAAGTAATTTCTTAAATATATCGTCTCCTCTAGAAAAGCACAACAAAAAGCATTTGTTCTTGTTTCTAGGACCAGTCTATTTTTTTAATGACCAGGATTGAAAAATGGCTTTAAAAAAATGAGTTGTTGCAAGTCCTTCGTTAACATAATCATAGTTTAAAAGTCCAAGTTTATAAAATCTCAGAGAGATTTGTGACTCTTGGAGAAGAAGGGAGTTTATTGATTGTCATTTCTCTGCTATTTTTTTTTAAATCTCTTCATTTTCTTTGTGATCTCTTCTCTTAGCAGCCCAGCTGGTCCGCAACCTTGTAAATGCCCAGCAAGTGGCTGGTTCGTCCCAGCAGCAGGGTGATCAGTCCGTAAGGACCAGACAGTCTTCAGAATGTGTAAGTACTCTGCCTGCAGATGAGTTAGTCTTGGCAGAAGATAGCACTATTTTGGGTGGGTAATCGGATTGATATTTCAGACTGGCAAATACAGTCTTCCAGATTAAACAGTGCTTTGTAGAGGTGTCCTTGCTAAGCATATGAGGTGGAAAGAACATTGCTTTTGGAGTAATGTAGATCTGGGTTTATATCTATGAACAAGCTCCTTAACTTCAGTGAGCCTGCTTCCTTATAAGATTGTTTTCTATTTATCCTTGAGTCTCAGCTTAAGGGTCATTTCCTCTGGGATGCTTTCCTTGATTTCTTCTTTCTTTCATCTTCTCTCCTCCCAAAGTGGGTTTAAGTGTTCACCCTCTGTGATTTCATTATATACTATACATTATTACATTCTTTATCATAGTAATCATTGTACTTTATTGTGATTGCTTATGTAATCTTTATCTGCTCCTCTTTCATTCCCCCACAAACTTTAAGCTCAATGAGGGGATACATGTTAGTATTTTTAATTTCTAGAACAATGCCCAGTACATAATTGATACTCAGTAAATACTTGTTGAGTGACTGAATGAAAGTGACTGTGAGATACTTAGATGTAAGTTTCTAGTTACAAGTTGGAAATGTGGGATCTACACGATGGGAATGATGTCTGGGCTCTACTTTAGGCATTAAAAAGGTTTATGAGGTAATACTATGTGAGAGAGGGTTTGAGGACCTTAGGAAAAATCCTGCCTTCATGTAAAATGGAGTTCTATTATTTGTTCTTATGTACATGTAGTGTTCTGTTTGTATTGTTCTAATGAAATAATTCCATAATTTTGTATTTTGGTAATCTCAGCTTTTATAAAATTAAGATGTTTGTAAATTAATTTCAAAATGTGTCTTTTTTTCTCTGCAGTCTGATTCACCATCTTATTCTCCTCAGCCCCAGCCGTTTCCACAGAGCTCTTCCCAATCAGCTGCCATTACCCAGACTCCATCCCAGCCAGGATCCCAACCCAAGCTTGGCCCACCCCAGCAGGGAGCCCAGCCCCCCCATCAGGTCCAAATGCCTATGTATAACTTTCCTCAGTCACCACCAGCTCAGTATTCTCCCATGCACAATATGGGATTGTTGCCAATGCACCACCCCCTCCAGATCCCTGCCCCATCCTGGCCGATCCATGGCCCAGTGATCCACTCTGCACCAGGCAATGCTCCCAGCAATATTGGCCTGAACGATCCCAGCATCATCTTTGCACAGCCTGCTGCCAGACCTGTGGCGATGCCCAGTTCCTCTCATGATGGACACTGGCCTCGTACTGTGGCTCCAAATTCCCTAGTGAACAACGGTACAGTGGGGAATTCGGGTAACCCTTCCTTTTCTTTTGTATCTGTCTGTCTATAAAAGGGTTGGGTGATTCAATTATTGGTTGAACCTGGGGAAATAAATGTGATGAAAAGGATGGCAAACAGTACTTGTGGAGGGGCAGGATAGGATTAGATAAAGGTAGAGAGTATGTGCTGCGGGTTCAGACTGCCTGGATTTGAATCCTGGCTCTGCCATTTGT
Organism: Rhinolophus sinicus; assembly: GCF_036562045.2. NCBI lineage: Eukaryota > Metazoa > Chordata > Mammalia > Chiroptera > Rhinolophidae > Rhinolophus > Rhinolophus sinicus. The sequence goes on along the minus strand of NC_133756.1, from coordinate 21,998,103 downwards.
TGTGTGGCATTGGGCAGTTGCTTAATCTCTTTGTGCATTGGTTTCATCTATGCAATAGGGATATTAATCACATCTAACTCACAGGGATATTGTGAATATTCAGTGAGGTGGTTGGTATACATACATGTTAGTTATTTTATTATTTTAAATTTCCACTGCAGTCATGCTTTGTGTAAGTATTATTAGCACTTATTTTACTCTTGAGGAAATTGAAGGATTAAGCAACTTAACTATCATGCTGTCAGATTCATAGTAGATCCAGATTTAATCCAATTTTTTCTTCAAAACCTGTGTTCTTTGCCCTAGACTCTTATTATCTCCCAGTAGGGAGCAGTTCTTTAAAAAGAAAAAGATATTGGTAGCACTTTGTAGCATTAAAAAATAGTTTTTCTCTGATATCTAAGTAATAGATGTTCATTACAGAACATTTGAAAAAGAAAATCATCTGTAATCTTAATTCTTAAACATAATTGCCAAGTAATATTTTGGTGTATTAGAATACAGTCATTTACTTGCATTTACATATTTGGAAATAGTTCATATATGCCGTAAATTTAGTTTTATATCTAGTTTTTTAGTGATAACTATTTTTATTTTAAAAACTGTTATGGAAAAATTTAAAAAAAAACTATTATGGAAATGTACACAAAAGGAGAGAGTAAAGTATAGTGACCCCCCCATTACCCAGTTTTAATAGTTACCAATATTTGATATTCTTTTATCTTAGCCCTTCACCCCATTAAAAAAATGCCTTGAGTATTTAATAAAATCTGAGCCATTGGGTCAAATTTGCTTATAAACTTTAATTTTATCTCTTAAAAAAAAAAAATCAAGCCTATTACCATACTCAGGATCATCTAATATCCATCCCTTGTCCCTTTTTCCCTATTTCTCTAAAATTGTTGTTACAGACTTATTTGAATCTAGAGTCAAACAAAGCCCATTCATTGTATGTGATTATTACATCTCTTAACGCTCCTTTAATTTATAACAGTTCCCCGCACTATTTTCTTCCCCCATATTAACTATTGAAGAAACTGTAGAGGTTTCCACATTCTGGCCTTGGCTGATTATGGCATTGTTTAACATGTACCTCTGTCCCCTTATTTCCTGTAAAGTGGTACTTAGGTCCAGAGGCTGGATTAGTTCAGATGTTTTTGTTGGTTGTGGTGGCAAGTATCTTACTTCTTGATTGGTCCTGTGTGTTTCCTATTCTCGTACTTCAGAGGGAACTGTCTGGTTGTTCCTCTTTTAGTGACTTAAGATTGGTCAATAAGTTAGGTGATGTCAGCCTGTTCTATCCATTATGAAGTTCCTCATTAATTTTTACATCATAGTCTTAGCCACCATTTATAATTATTATCGTTACCCATTAATTTTACTAGGGGCTGTAAAATAATGGTTTTTCTATTTACTATTTGTGATTCTTCTATAAAGAAGAACTTTTCCTTATTAACTACTTGGTTACCGCGAAATATAATTTGTGTGGGAAATGTAGATTAAAAGCTTGATATCTTCACTTTATCAATTTTCAAAAGAATTTTAGTGATAATTTTAAACAGAAGTATGCTATTACTTAGAGCACTGATTGAGGAAGTATCTTTGACCTCTTTTGGAACAATACAAATAATGTATTTTGCTGAGCAGCAATGCCAGTATATGGGAACTCAGATTTCCTAGATGAAAGGATATATGGCATACATGGCCATTTTAACGTGGCTTCTGCTTTTCTCATGTTTATTGCGTATATGCCATAACATGCACCATGATAGTCATTGAGTTATATGAATCACGAAGACAGACCCAGTGTTTTGCCCTTTGCTATTTTGGTTCAGTTTTTATAGTTCTCCCTCTCTTCACCACTAGTCGATCTCTGTTTTAGCCTTAATGAACTAAAAATTAACATTTCACTAGCACATTGTATTGTCTCTTACCCCTGATTGTTTACCTACGTTGTTCACTCTGCCTGGAATATCCTCTCCATTACTTCTTCTGCTTACTCTCACCTCCTCCTGCTTTGCCCCAAAACTTGGCTAACTTACTCATCCTCCACTTTAGAAGTTAGATCACTTTCTTCAGGAAGCCTTTAACTCTTGCTTAATCTGTTTTCCAATTGTATTAGATATCCTTTCTCTCCTCCATGTTTCCTTAATATCCATATCATAACACTTGTCTTACTGTGTTGAAATTGTGTATTGTCTGCAGAACCCATTAGACCGAACTTTTTTAGAGGCTATGAATTGTTTCTTGTCTGTATGTCTCCCTAGTGTCCAATATAGTGCTTGATGTATGGTAGATAATATTATTCATATGACATTATTATATAATAAACTATTACTCAGTAAATATTTATTATTTGTTGGATGGGTCTATAAATCCTAGTTAAATTACAGCTAAAATTACTATTATGTTAAAAATGGAAGGACTGGATGGGAACATACTAAAGATAATAGTAGTTTATTAGAGTAGGAGGTTGTGTGAGTTTTTTTTCCTCATTTTTGAAATTACCTTTAATGGGTTTGTATTACATGTATTATGAAAATATTTGGTTGTGAAAATTGGCCAAAGGAGATTGGAATATATTCTTTAAAAAATACCCTTTTGTATTAAAACATCATTTCTCAATTCATCAGAGGACCTCCGTATGTATACCTAGTCTCATTTATTTTTTTGTAAACTTTGAGCTCTGCAGCTTCAGCTTTTAGTTGTAATTGGCTTTATAAACTTGTGGTAAACCAGCTGCTTTGTTTTCCTGGTTACTTCCTGAGAAGACTGAGCTTTTAATGCGGCTAGTATGGGATTTAGTTTTCTTGCTCTCTACTCCTTATCCCGTACCTCCTAATTTGAGTTCTGATTAGGAAGTTTAATGAATAAGGGCAGTGTCTTTCAGATTATTTCCTTCCACTTTGTGACCCAGAATGATAAAAACCACCAAAAATTATTGAGAAGATTCAGGGGGTACTATACTTTGAAAGATATACTTAAAGATCATCTTAAAGGGAAGTAGATTGGGGGGGGTTAGTTTGCTATGGGAAGAATAGGAGTCATATTTCTTGAGTTCCTACTTACATGCCAGAACTTAGGGAAGCCACTTTTATTTTTGTCATCTTACTTAATCCTGACAACAACCTGAGGTTCATAATTGAATCTTAGTAATTTATGGAACTGGGATTTGAATGTATACCTGTTTGGCTCCTAAGCCCTAGTACTCAACCATTATACCACAGTGCCTCAGCTTCCAACAAATAGACTCTCCTTCCAGGCCAAGATGTGATTAATTCTAGGACAGTTAGCATGGTCTTTAGGACAAAATGGTAGCTCCTTAATGATGTACTAAGGGTTTTTGAAATATGGATCCTACCTACCCGTCTAGCCTTTTCTTTTACCACTTCCTCCTTTAATCCCCATCTCTATATTGTCAGTTGTTTTGTAGCTTCCCAAACTTGCTGTATTTTCCTACTTTCTGGCTTTTGTACATGGTATTCCTTGTCTGAAATGCCCTCCTTGCCCCATTTTGCCTAACTTGCACCTTGTACTTTAAAACTCAGTTTAGTCAATCATCTTAGGAAATCCTGCTCTATCCTTGAACAACCTGGTTAGCCCCCTCTTTGCAATACCTCTCACTGATCTTTTATAGCAGTTACCACATATTAATGTATATGTCTTATATGTCTCCTGTATGAGTAATTTGAGCAAAATTACAGTGTTTGATTCTTTAAAACTTTTTTGCTATTCTCTGCAATGAACAAACTGATGTTTTAAAATATGTCTTTCCTTTCTCACTGAAATGCAGAGCCAGGCTTTCCAGGACTGAATCCTCCAATTCCTTGGGAACATGCACCACGTCCTCATTTCCCGCTTCTCCCAGCTTCGTGGCCTTATGGTTTGCATCAAAACTTCATGCATCAGGGAAATGCCAGATTTCAGCCCAACAAACCTTTCTATACTCAAGGTACCATTGCTTACAAATTTGTTAACAAGCTGGGTGGGTTTTGTTCTGGGACAAGGTGCGTTTGTGAAGGCCAGGATCCGAGAGTGAAAATTCATGCATTCAGTAAACATTTATTGAGAGAGCATGCTATGTGTCAGATTGTACTGACTGCTTGTTGTTCGAGCAAGAATTAAACCCCCACACTTAATGCATATATTTTAGAAGAGCCAGACATGTAAAATAGACAAGAATAGGAATTTAGAAAATCAGTTAATGTTTCCCTGGCAGAGGAAGCAGGATATGGATACCAGGGATCAAATCACACAAGATTTTTACATTTTAGCTAGATTTTGAAAGAGATCTAGGATTTTTTTTTTTCCCCTAGAGAGTAGGGGGAGAAGTGTTCTTAGCTGAAGGAATAATATATGCAAAATCTCAGTTTTGCCTGGCATAGTGAGGAAAAAAGAGAAAAGAAGAGAATATAATGGGACTAGAGGATGAGGTGAATGGGCAAGATGTATAGGTGATGAAACCAGAGAAGGTATGCTGAGGCCATACTCTGAAGGAGTTTAGACTGTTTACTAAGCAGTCAGTATCTAATAGAAGTTTTGAGTTGAGTAGTGAGTGACACGATCAGATTTGTTTATTAAAACTATGACTTGAATGACATTAGAATTCATTATATTCTGTTGGTGCTGATATACCAATAATGGCTTTAATCTAAGTAATGAATATTATAAGCCAAGGAGAATGCCAAGGAACTTGTAGCATTTTTATCTAGCCTACTTGCCTCAAAGCTATCTCAATTTTAATAGGGAATGTCTGAGACTGGCTGTCAGCTGTTGGTTAACCTAGGAGTTAAAAAAAACTAGAGTCAGTTATTATAGTTAAACTTCAGAGTACAAGAAAATAAAGAAATGCACTCAGGAAATGTTGACTGAATGAAATGATAATATTTCGGGGAAGCCACTGGTATGAGTGTCAGGCTTGATACATTTAGGCCTCCCTAAACTATCCATGTACTGCTGGGGCATCCCTGTATTACAGAGTGGCCGGACCTTGATTATGACTGCTTTCTTCTTCTGAGCAAAGAACTAGGGCTGAGGGAAGTTAGTATTAGTCATACAAGTCCTTTTAGAGGGGAAAGTCTGAAGTTCTTTCCTGGTGGCTTTGTTTCCCTTGATTCCTCCCCTGTCTCTCTTTTGTCTCCTTTTCTTTCACATACCCACATTTCCCTTCCCTCTTTCTTCTCCCTCCCACCAAATGTTTTGACATGCTTCATCACCTCTTTACTATATAAATAGAAAAAAGAGAATAGCTACAAATTAATTCTAAGGGGTTGCCAGATAAATAGGCACAAGCCTTTCAGTTTCCTGTCTGTGTTGTGTCCGACAGACAGATGTGCCACCCGTCGGTGTAGAGAGCGTTGTCCCCACCCACCAAGAGGAAACGTGTCGGAGTAATGCGAGTCCATTTTCTTTCAGCTGGTCTACCGATGTACAGCAACCAGCCAATCCTGCTGTCTCAAGGGTATCCGTACCTCAGTGTCAGTTACATTCAGCAGAAAAAGTGACATTTAATGGAAAGCAAAACAAATCAGGTCCTGATTTAAAATTTTAACACGTTTAGATAGCTTATTTAAATTCTAAGACTGTTTTTAAAGACTGTATTATTTGTATATAAATATGAACTATAGTTTTTACTAGTATCACCAAATTGAGTGATACAAATTTCATCTATTTTATTACCCTATTTTTAAGGGAATTTTATGTTTTGTTTAACCTTGATGAATTGTATAAACAGAGAATTTAAAAAATTACATTCTTTATTTTCTATTAGCTGTATTCATACTTTGGTTGCTTCAGACTTTATATATATTGTTCTTAAGAATTAGGAAAGACTTTCATGTGTTTTAAATTTGTCACTTCTATTCTTTACAGAACCTTGTAGTGCCAAAAACTTTTTAAAAGGTAAAAAAAATAAAATAAAACTACAACATGAAGATTCAGAATTTTTTTCTTTTACATTCTTGTATGTTGAATATATTCAAACTTGAACAGAAAGTTGCTTTTACCTGTATTTGAAGTAATTCTATTTTAATAAATTTTTTTGACGAGTCAGATTTGGTTAATTCATCTTGTTTAGATGATGGAAATATAATGTAACAATTCAGAGATTTGTTTTACTCTCAATGAATTGAATATTCTAACTCTCAGACTTAGTTTTAGAAATCCAAGGATCTTTTTCCATCCTTTATTTTACTGGATTTTCACAACACCCATATGAAGTTGATAGAAGCTGATGCTATCTCCATTTTATAATTGAGAAAAACTGCGGTGCAAAACAATAAAGTGAATTCCTAAGGTAGCACACACAAAATTAGAATTGAAACAGATGTTTTGAAGAGTTTTTAAACACAGACTGATACTGGATATTCGAGTGAAGGTCTTATTTACTGAGGAACTCGTATGTTTCAGACCATCCCTTTTGAATCCTACTTACTACCTGGAAAGCACACTTGCCAGGATGGTGTTTACCAATAATCCATGTAGTCAGTGATTATAATTGGAATTCAAACTTGTGTCATTGGTTGTAGATTTTTTTTTAAGCTGTTTTTGGTACTATACATTGAGGTAAAGTCATTTTGTCTAAACCCCTCAATTAAAGAGATTTGCCAGGGATTTTAGGCTACATGATGCTATAGATTTCTTTGGACTACAGAATGAGTGAAAAGAAATGTTTCATGGACAGTGTCTTATCTTTGTTCTGCTTCCTCAGATACGCATTACTTAAATAGGAGACTACCTGGGCTTTTGCATGTTTTCCAACATGGAAGATGCTTGAAATCTATTGCAGGAGGTTGAGGGCTTCCCTGCCGTATTTACAGCCCTAAAAAGGTATTTATTGTTAAAACCAGGTATATTTACTGTTAGTTTTTCACATTAAAGCTTCAGTACCCCTCAGAATCCTACTAAGTAAGGTAGTTAGCTCATTTGTTAATGAGATACCTGACCCAAAGTATGCTTTTGTGTGAAAACACGATTCGGAGCATTCAAGATTTTCTCTTGAAGTGTGTTCAAATATTTCATCTTTCAGGTCTTAATGAACAGGTTGAGGTGTAGAGGGTGTTTATTTCATTCTACTTTTGTATATATTTAAAATTTTCATTAAAAAGAAACAATCTGCAAGAACAGACTGCCCCCAGCTCAGCCTTCCTTCCTAAAGGAAAGCACTATACCACCAGACAGAAGGAATTTTTGGGGCAATAAACCCCAGTAACCTAGGTTTTATTTATAGGATGGTGTTATATATAGTAATTTTCAGCATCTCACTGGTCTCTCCCTCAGCAATTGCCAGTGTTTAATAATTGGCAAAACTGTTCCTAGTTGAAAAGTAGAAAACTCTTAGTTTATAATTTATATAGTAGTAGCTCAAACTTTGCAGACTTTTCATAGAAGTTGTAAACTTAAGTTTTTATGAATTCATATTCATTGTAGAGCAATTGAAAACTGCAAAAATTATTCAACTCACGCAGAGAACACACACACATTCTTAATGTTTTGAAATGTTTTGTATGTTTATTAAAGATTATTCAAAAACATGAATATTAATGATGTACTATGTAATTTGTTCAATCCCCTAATATGGACATTTTGCTACTTCCAGTTTTTCAAATATATAAAAAAATATATGTAAAATGATGGGATAAAACTATTTTTAAAAATTTTTGTTACAGTTGACATTCAATATATTTAGGTGTACTAGTGATTAGACATTTATATATCTTATGATCACTGTAAGTCTAGTATCCATCTGACACCATAGTTATTAAAATATTGACCATTCCCTATGCTGTATTTTACGTCCCTATGACTATTTTTATAACTGGCAATTTGTACTTAATTCCTCCCACTTTTTTCACCCATCCCTAACTACCTCCCCCACCCCCTTATCAGTTTCTTCTCTGTATCTGTAAGTTTATGGTTTTTTCTTAGATTCCACATATAGGTGAAATCATACAGTATGTCTTTGATGTATTTCACTTAACGTAATATCCTCTAGGTCCATCCATGTTGTTGCAATGGCAAGATTTCATTTTGTTTTATGGCTGACTAGTATTCCATTGTAGATATGTACATCTTTATCCATTCATCTCTTGATGGACACCTAGGTTGCTTCCATATTATTGGCTATTGTAAATAACGCTGCAATGAACATAGGGGTGTTCAATGAACAAAGTCATTCCTGACAGGTTTGAGGTGATATCTCATTGTGGTTTTGATTTGTATTTCCCTGATGATTGGTGATGTTGAGCATCTCGTTAGTAATTTGCACCCAACATTAAAAACTGATACTATATGGGAAAAATCAGAAGGCGTTTTGCATAAGGAATAAGAATGCTTTCCTGAAATTTTTTTCAGTACAGAGTATGTGTGTACAGAGGTAGTTATAAAGCTATGGTTCCACGGTGTCATCCAGTAGGCTAGCACATAGATGACAGAAGTCGCCCTTCAGCAAAGTTGATCCTTAAAGTTCCATCTCCTCTGCAAATCTGTAATTTTTTATCAAAACGATCAACAGAGAGATGTTCATCATGCCCCACTCACTGTTATCTCTTTGTACTAATGAGAGAATAGGGATAATCTGCTTCCTGCTATAAATTGGCTGTGCTGCCCCCCTTTGGTCCAGATTTCATCATATGCCTGAGTAAGTATGTTTGGGGAGGTTTATTTGTTATTAAAAATCGGGGGTTTTTAAGGCAAGTTTAAATTTTAAAATTTTTATTTAAACAATATACTGGATAATGAGTTGGTTGGTCCATAGGTTATTTATCCAAGACATTTCACCTAGATCACTGGTACAGAAAAAACTGCTCGGAGTATAACTGATGTAAATAGCAGTGCTTATATTTAATTTTTAAAGGCAGTCCTATATACAATTGTATGGTAAAAACCATAATAGCTCTATGGACAACTTTTATTAGCTGAAGTATCACCAGGAGAGGAATCACTGAAGAATATGAAATCTCAAATATGATTCCAAAATACTTTAATATTGCTGCAAAAATCCTTCAGTTCAATAGCAAGCAATACGATGTTTATCCTATGACCAGATACGGCTTCCCAAGAAACTGGATCTCCACACAAAAATTCCTCCTGGGACCAGAACAGTCTGAAGTCATTCAAATCACTTTTCCATTTTTAGAGGAGGAAAGGTAAGTATAGGTAAACAGAACTTTTCTAGCAAAGATCCCAGCACCTTCTTATCAACATCCATGGACACTTTTTAGTCCTTATTTTGCTTCTTTGTTCTTAGACTTACTCTTTCCTAATTCTACCTTTCTGAATGCTCGTCTTCCTCTCACCAGTGTTGCTGTGGCCTATGATTGTTACTGGCTTTTCTTACATATACACAATCTCTGGGCCATCTCATTTCTTTCTACATATTGCACAATTACCTAAATATTGTCATTTCAGGGCCAGATCACTATGCTCAACTCCAGTCCCTATTTCCAACTATCTGAACTTTAGATATACTGTAGCTGTCTCAAATTAAACTTGAAACTGAATGCATCATTTTCACTGCCACCACAACTCTCACTACCTGCCCCTTTATAGCCTGGTTTCTTCTGCTGTATTTTCTGGCTTTGTGAGTGATGTTGCCCAGCAGTTCAGGTCAAAACCCTGAGTGGTATTAGATACGTTTGATGTTTTTCTCTGTCAAACCTTTTCAATCTTACTGACCTACTGCTACTGATTAGACTTAGATAATGTCAATGCTTGTAGGACAAAGGCTGAATACCTTAACCTGGAATCCAAGGCTTGTGTGGAAGAAGAAATACTATATAAGACTGCTACAGAAAATATGTTACGTTTTACTGTTTGGTGAACTGTTCAATGAAACTGGATTAAAAAGGTCCAGAAGAAGCTTTATGTTTGCATTCTTTTCTTACAAAGCTGCTGCTAACCAGTCAGTTTTCATGTTTATTACCACTTGCTACTGCTGGGGAAAAAAGTTGGTCCTAATACGTTTTAACTTGATTTTTTAATGTAACAGCAACAGCACAAACCTCAGGATTCTCCTAAGTTTCAATCACAGAGCAAACCAAAACAAAACCACAGAAAGATAGGAAATGGTGTGTCAAATTTAATAACAAAGGGATCACTAGGTGGCCACATCCTCTCGTCATTCGTATCCTCCACCCCCTCAAATCCTTTTACCCTCATAAATTTGACTCCAGTCAAGCAAGGTTGGTTGTAGAAAGGGCTCAAAAGCTGTCCTTGGGAAGCATTATCCCTTAAACATGGATTAGGATTCAAAAAGAGATACAAATCTCAGCACCTCTTTCATTAAAAAAAAAGTGGAGAAACTTTTAGGTTAAAAAAAACCCTAAAATATTCTCATAGCTGCCTGGGGAGTAGATCTGAATCTTTCCACATAGACAGATGCCATCATATCCGAAGGAGGCCGTTGGGACTAAACCCAAACTGAGTCCATTACTCATTCCCTCTCCGACTCTTCTTGTGGCTTTTCTTAGACCTGAAATGGCAACACACAAAAATCATTATATTTAACATCTGTTCAAGAAGCTCGGCAAGGACTTTTGAGGAAGACCGGAGTACGATGACCCTGGTGTTTTTATGTCTCAGAGCAACACAATGAGTCATGCATTGCTATTGAAAATTTACCATTGGGGAAATGACCTCTAAGAGATTAAGACTGCACCTACTAGTATATATAGCATAGAGATTTCTAATGAAAGCTTATCACATGAAAGTAAATTGTCCTATGTCACTCCGTTAAAAGCTGGGATGCAAGCCCAGGTCTCCTGAGACCAAAGCTCATGCCCTTACCACTATCCAAAGCTGCAATCCTAAAAGTAAAAAAACACAACAGAATAACACAAACATTCATAATTCTAGTAATTCTCAGGGCAGTAGGCCAATTTTGTCTTGTAATGAATTCCTAAATATCTCCATTAAGACAAAATTTAAGGTCCAATTTAGTTACTGGGATTGTAATTTCTGAGTAAAGAGTGAAATTCTTAAGTCAAAACAGAGGTTCATCCATACCTTTCAGGAGACTTTGAGTGGCTCCTGTGTCTGTGACTACGGTGATGACCTGGGGAAGAAAAGGCCATTGGATGAATGAGATTCTACCCTCCTCCACTCTCATTTTCACCTCCCCTAATTCCTTCCATTGGCTTAATATTATTTTGGCCTATGCTAGGGATACCTCTGGTTGGTAGCACCTCTCCAAACTCGGATGTGGGTGTGTGGTGAGGAAAGGAGAACTGAACCCATTTCATATGTACTCAGGACTTTATGGCTAATTACTACACAAACATCACATTGGGTATTTACCACTACTCTGTTAGGTCTTATTCCTATAATTTCAGGTGAAAAAAGGGTGGAAGCTAATCCTATCAGCAAACCTTATAAATGACAGTCAAGGTGTTAACTGTTAATTTTCAAATTTAAGTCCATTTCCTTTTCTTCTAAGGAATAACAGGCACTCCTGTACTTCAGGAGGTTAATTGCCCCTATTACATTTTTTTAAGACAACCAATAGCTAACGGCCCAAATGCTGTACCTGGGGACTTGGAGCGGGATCTGTGCCGTCTATCTCGGGACCTGCTGCGGTGCCGTCTTGGACTCTTGCTCCGATGCCTTTCTCGGCGAGGGGAGGGGCTGTAGAAATGACTGGTCAGACTCCCATCGCTCTTTGACAATATACTCACAAAAAGGCACCCCCATCCCCAAATCCCTGTCCTTCATTACAAAGCGCTGAAGGCTTACCTCCTCCTTTTTGGAGACCGACTCCGCCTATGTGGAAAGAAGAGGAAGAGCTTTAGTAGGTGTCCTAGGTGGTGTAGATTGCAAAAACTGCCCAGTCCTTCACCCATCTCAGTTATCCATGTCCTTTGTCATGTAACTTTTTAGCACCCTCCCAAGTCTAGGATTGGCCATGTGCCCTGCTTTGGCCAATGGGATATTTAAAGATGTGATAACAAGCAGATAGTGGAAAGCTACTTGCTGATTGGGCTTGTTTACTCTTGAATTCTGCTATTGCCATGAGAAATGCGTAACTTAGCCTAGAATGAGACAAACATGGAGAAGAGATGAGTTGTCCCAGTACCCTATACTGGCCAACACTGTGAAACAGGTAGGTGAACATAACATCCTCAAAAAACTGCCTACCCAAGCCCAGTTTATATCACTGTAGACTTGTGAACTTAAAAAGAGATGATTATTGTCTGCAACTAAGGTTTTGTGGGTGGTGATTTTTCAGTAACTAATACACTGGACAAGCAAACATTCTCCACAGACTTGCATTTTTCTTTCCCCGAAATCCAAACTTCTGCACTACAGTGTTTAAAGTCTCCCTGGAAGAGGCAAATGACTAGGACCTTACCTTCTGGGAGAACGGCTCCTACTCCTCCTGTAGCGCAGTGTGGGAGAGCGACGCGGCTTGTCCAAGTCTCGGTAGCTTCTCCGTCGGTGATCAGGTGATGGTACTCTCTCCAACTGGAAACAAGATGAGTCAGTGATGAGCACAGGCTTATACAGAACCATGTAGAACACTGCTTACACTCCCCATTCTATCCCAAATTCTCCCTTCAAGGGACTTATAAACCTGTAGCAACAAGCGCTGACAGTGCTTAAGTTGTGTTATCTAAACACCATCTCTCAATAAATGGAAACAAGGACTCTTTGGAAAATGGCTAATACCAGGTCAGGGGCAGAAACTAACACATGATTAGATTGTATTGTCATATTAGAAAGCAAGGAGGCAGAGAATACTATGTATCAAAAAGTCTCATGACTCAAGTTGAGGGGTCCCCACAGGCTAAAGATGGGATAATCTAAGTAGCAAGCACAATAATGGTTCAAAACAAATCAAATCTATGAGTTCACAATGTTACCAAGAACAAAAGAGCATTCATCACCTTGGGAGGAGGGTACAATGGAATTTATTCATTTTAAAAACTGAGAAAGGGAAATATTTGTGTTGCCTTTCCTATAGGTTATACTTATGAAAACTAAATGTTAATTTGGAATGTTTCTCTTTATAGCAGTGTTACAGAAAACAAATGATGAAGAAATAATTAGTGTGTCACCGTTTTACAACCCCTAATGGATCCATGCACAGATCATCGGTAGCAAAAAGACAGCCAGACTTTGGTTCATCCTGGGGGAAGGATACACCACTACCTATGAAGCAGTGCTGCTCCACTTCAAAGGGGTTAAAAACCCCCAAATCCAGTTAGCCTCTAGATCTGAGAACTGGTTTAAAGGAATACAAGGGACAAATGAACATGTTAAGTCACATAACAGGGACACAATAAAAAAAATAGATTGTGAAAATCTGTACAGAATAACCTGATATATAACATGTTTTCCTGAAAATAAGACCTAGCCGGACCGTGAGCTCTAATGCATTTTTTGGAGCAAAAATTAATATAAGACCCAGTCTTATTTTACTGTAAGACCGTGTATAATATAATGATACCTGGTCTTATATTAATTTTTGCTCCTAAAGACACATTAGAGCTGATGGTCCGGCTAGGTCTTATTTTTGGGGAAACAGGGTAATACATAAAAATTGCAAGAGAAAAAACAATGAAGGAATCTTGAGAGACTACCAGATATTTAAGGAACATAAAAACCAATTACAATTTATGGACATTTTCTGAATACTAACTGAAACTTAAATATACAGGACAGTTTGGGAAATGTGAATACTGAATTTTTTTTGTAATTTTATTAGGGAATATTGGGGAACAGTGTATTTCTCCAGGGCCCATCAACTCCAAGTTGTTGTCCTTGAATCTAGTTGTGGAGGGCACAGCTCAGCTCCAAGTTCAGTCACCGTTTTCAATCTTTAGTTGCAAGGGGCGCAGCCCACCATCCCATGTGGGAATTGAACCAGCAACCTTGTTGAGAACTCGTGCTCTAACCAACCGAGCCATGTGGCTGCCCCAATACTGAATATTTTTTGATGATATTAAAGAATTATTGTTGATTTGGGTGAGTGGGGTTGATGGTATCATGGTTAAAAAGGGAGCCCTTGTCTTCTGAAATATTGTGGATGAAATACATGATGACTATGATCACCTTCAAGATAACTGGTGGGGCAATTGGGTAGAGAGAGATGTAGAGGAAACACAATGGCTGAGTTGGTCACTATTAAAGCTAAGCTGATGGGTAAATTGAGGCACATTCTCTCCACTTTAGAATGCAGTTAAAATTTTCCATTAAAAAAAATGCCTCTTTTGGTTCACTCACCACAGAAGAGCACCTGAGCTTTTGCATGGCTTTGAATTCATGAATGATTGTGCTTCTTTCTGTGCTTACTTTAAAGGAAGCCTCATGGCTCCAAGCTACACTTCCATTTGCACTGTCTCAGTATCCAGAAGTGAGCATTTATTGTATTTCCCTCTAGCCTTTTTCTATACATATATTGTTACTTTAATTTTAATGACAAATGTTTTAAGTCCTTTTTTAACTTACTGTAAGCATGTCCACATTATCAGATACTTTTCCTGATAGTTTTAATGGCTGCCTAATAGTTTACAGGACTGCTCCCTGACAGCTTGATTGTTTTCAACTTTTCAGCATCATAACTAATAGTGAAAGAACATGACCATGCAGCAGGCACTGTTTTTTTTTTTTTTTCCCTAAATCAGGCTTGGTCCTTAGGATAGGTTCAATTATAAACAGTATCATTTTTGTCCCAAGTATTTATTTTAATAGCTACCATTTTATTACACAATTATAATGTCCCAATATATACTAAGGGCTTTTTGTGTATCATCTCATTTAATGCTCAGAAGTCCTAAGAGAAAGGTATTATCCTTGCTTTAAAAAGAAAACTGAAATTAGGTAATATGTACAAGATACCACTATATATACCGGGGGTGCCAAAAAATGTATACAAGTGGACATTGGTCAGCGTTGCTCGAGCAGTACTTAGCCATAATCAGAAGTGTGTAGACACTGATTGTAACCACTTTGAGCACCTCTTGCAATTGCGGAAGTCAAACGTGATTTGTATTCATCTTTGTTATCGGTATATATTGAGTATAACAATTTTAATAGCTTTCCTTTCTTGAAATGTGTATACATTTTTTTGGCACCCTCTATAGAACTGAGATATGAATCAAGGCCTATTTAACTCTAAAGCTCGTATTTTTATTGACTATATACTGTATTTTTTTTGGTTAAAGAAAGTTTAAAATTGAAAACAAAAAAGGACCATTCCCATCTCTGATAATTGTCCCTCCAACCCCTAAGCCCTCTGGTACCTGACCTTCTCATCCTCCTCTTCCTCCTCTTCACTAGACTCCACGTCATCCATGTCTTCTTCCAGAGCGCTAACCCGAGGCTCCAGCTGCTCAGCTTCCTCTAGCACATACCGTTTCTATAAAGAACACAATGAGATTAGGGGACCTTCCTAGCTCCTCTATGTCCTGAAGCCCCAACAGTGGGCTTCTGGGATTAACAGAAAAACTATGGAGCAACAGCTGAGGCAATTTCATTTCAAAGACATCTAGACAGTTCAAGATTTTCCTAAGGAAAATACCTGGAATAATCTATAGACTCCTTTAAGTTCCCCTGTAAACAGATAAATACAAAGCTGAAGGGAACATCTTTATTTTCTGTTGGCTCTATTCCCTGTGATTTATATTCTAAGGTCAATGGGATATCAATCAGTATAGGTGTAGCCTTGAATAAAAAAATGTGGGCTTCATTTACAAAGGCCTTAAGTTCACAGCTGAGACTGTTGGCTGGTAGTTCCTCCAGGAGAGGCTCAGACCAGAATCCACCAAGAGACCCATTGAGGCTCTGCCCAGTTTAGGGGCTGAAGAGTGCCTTGGGTCCTGCTTTAGAGTAGCACCAATTCTCTACTAGTCCCAAGATTTAGGGAGCTGTCTAGAGTCATGCATTTTTAACAAGACCCAGGAAATAATTCATCTCCTGGTTCCATTTTGTTGTGAGATGTGGCTTATTAGTGCTTATCAAGTGATTAAAAAGGTGAAAGTCAAAGGTGAGTTCAAAATTGTCAAATGGACTGGCTGTGTTATAAGATCCCTTACCATTTTCTTATGCCAAGGACATAAAGAATGTGGGATAGCCCGAGAATAAACAGTAACACTGGTATGCTACTTAGCTCTTACTCATCCCTAACAAAATTCGTTAAAAGTTGGAAAAAATGAGATAAAGATGCCACTCAGTGAAGTCAATCCTCAGAAAAAGGCTCCTTGAAAAAGGGCTTTCCTATCACAGGACCACAGTTTGGTATCTAGGACTGCAGCAGAATGGCATCCAGAATCCCTAATGTTCGCCATACTCAAGTGACTAAAGTCAATACAGTAATTCATAGTATTTGTGTTTGATGAAATTAGAATTAATTCAATGGCAGCTCCTTGCCAATATCAGGGCACATGAAAAGCTAAACTGATAACCTATGGGTTGCTTAATACAGAATCAGAACAGAAAGTAGTCTTCAGGGTCACTTCATCTAGGACAAGTAGAGGCCCACGCCAGAACACACCTCTCGGTGATATAATCAGAATTCAATTTCTCTCTTCTCAGTGAGGAGTGTTTTTAGTTTTCTGGACTCCATGCAGACCGCCTCATTTACACTGGTGGCTTGCTTAGAGCTGACTAGGGTTTGGAATCCTTATACACAACGTGATTGCACTTCAAAGTATTCCATTTCTTACAGTATTTCTAAAATAAATGATAGCAACTAAAAATAATAATATTTATAATAGCAGCTAATGTAACCCACAATCAGTGTGAGAATTGGACTCTGAAAGCAAGTTTTCAGATTTGAAATCTCATTCTATTCACTACAGTAGCCAAAATCGAACAGGAGAGATATACCACACTCATTTTCAGGATTTTTATTATATAGGATTTCCTGTAACTAGGTCACTGTGGTTCATTGCATTTAAGTGTGAGTATTCATCTACCGACTGCTTTCATCCAGCTGGTTTCCTGCACTGAGCAAATTTCTCTCACTTATCAAGTATCTGTAATCCATTCTATTCCCTACTTTGAAGTTTTTCAGATCTCTTTGAGCTGTTTTTTTATTGAGGTGAAATTCATGTAACATTCAATTAACTTTTTAAAGCGTATGATTCAGTGGTTTTTAGTATATTCATAATGCTATATAACCACCACCTCTCACACCACCCATACACACACACACACACACAGAGTTTTATTTCTGGTTCTTTTTATTTTGTTCCATTGATCCCTTTGTATGTCCTCATGCCAGTAGAACACTGTCTTGGTTACCATACCAAGTCTTGGAATCATGTAGTGTTTGTCCTATTTTGTTCTTTTTCAAAGTTGTTTTGGCTATTCTAGGTCCTTTGCATATTCATATAAATTTTAGGATCAGCTTGTCAAGTTCTACCAAAGCCTACTGGGATTTTGATTGGAATTAAATCTATAGATTAATTTGGGAGAATTGACAACAAAACAATTGTAAATCATGGTATAAGATATACCGTAGACATATTTCTCCCTTTATTTAAATCTTTAATTTCTCTCAGTAAGTTAACATTCTGTAGTTTTAAGTGTAAGTTTTGCACACCTTTTGATAAAATTATCCTTAATTATTTTACTTTTTTGTAAATACCTCTTAAATAAAAATTTTAATTCCAATTGTTCATTGCTAGTGTACAGAAATATAACTGATTTTTATAGATTGACTTTGTATCCCACAATTCTGCATAAACAGATAAATGGGTAAAGAGAATGTATTGTATTAATTCCAAAATGCAAATTAATCTATCAGGACAGACAGCATATCAGTGGTTGCTTAGGGGTGAGGGAGAGAAGTGGGAAGGAGGGATTACATAAAAGGAGGAAACTTTTTGGGGTGATGGATTGTGATGATAGTTTCAAGGGTGTAGACATATGTCAAAACTTACCAAACTGTACACTTTAAATATATGTAGTTTATTCTATGTCAATTATACCTTAATAAAGCCATTTAAAGAAAAAAAGCCTTTGTTCAAATGAAATCTCACTTTCAAGCCCAATATGTAACTTAGAGAAAAAAGGAGATGCCCTGGTTGGGATATATGGGGGTATCTCCCCTTATTCCTCTCAGTAGCCTTATAGTACTCCCACAGGACAGTTTAAAGACTACGGAGGTAGTCTAATTTCCCCATTTTAGAGATGGGAAAATAAGACCAGGTCCCACAGCTAGTAAGCTGTAATAACCCAGAAACTTAGGTGTCCTAATTCCCTGTTCAGTCATCTCTCCACTTTCTTTTTAGAAATCTCCACTTATCTCTCCACGTTCCCTATCCCTTTAGGCTATCTATTATATCTGTTTTGCCTTTATATTTTCAACAATAGTTTTAAAATCATACTCTATAACCTGTTCGTGAAAGGTGCTTCATGGAAATCATTTATATCTAGGGAAGGGAGGCAGGATGAGTACAGTGATGTTTTAGGGGTTAAGGTCTCAGTCTCCCACTCCTGACCCTCCTTTTATCAGTTTTATATCCTGAATTTTTATATGAAGCTCAATATGTAAAAAGCTGCCCACGAAGTTTAAAAGCCTACCCTCGCTACAATCTCCTTGATATAACATTTTAAAGAAGTTTTCTTGTGTTACTTAATTATTCACTTTTAAAGCCCTACCCTTCGAATTATCAGCTTTCCTTTCACTCCCAATCCTTTTTCATAGACATGAAGACTCCTTATTAAGAAGATCCCTGGAATCCATCAGTTTCAATGGTTTACTGTGCATGTGTGTTTGTCTGCCTGTTTTAGAGGGGAGAAGGGTGACCTAGATATAAGACCTTTATCTCTTACCTGTAGCCGGGGCAGAATGATATCACATACTCGCTCACTGTGCAGTAGTTCATCAATGAACTCATCTACATGCATCAGTTCAAACTCTGAAAGAAAAATTGTAAGCTCAAGCAACTTGGAAGTACACTGAGATAGCCAAAATGTAAAAGAAATGTAAGACGCTATGTGTAAAATAGCTAACAAGGTACTTAGTATAAAAAGTGTGAATTCTCTGCAACGTCCCTTTCCCTGCACATTCACTAGTAGAGCTATTGCAGTGTGGAAATCACACAGAAGGGACTTCTGTCAAACCTGGGTTCAAAGTACAGCCCTTCATAGCCTGTCATCACCACCTATCTTCATTCATTCAACTCACCTTTACTGAGACCATCTATGTGCCAGGCCTGTTTTAGGAGCTGGGGATAAAGAGGTAAATAAAGCTGTCCCAATTAGCAGGAGAGACAAAGTAAGGACAAACGGTAGTGAATTATATAGGGGTGATGTTTATGAATAGATTATATAACTAAAGTAATTTCTCATGTGAACACACCATGTTTCTGAAAGTAGAACATGAATCTTATATGGTAAATGGAGCAATTACAGAATTTCTACAGTAAACATTACCTTAGTTCAGTAGTTCTCAACCAGGGTTTTGCCCCTGAACTTGGTGAGGTAGGGGTTATGCTACTGGCATCTAGTGAGGGGAGGCCAGGAATGCTGTTAAATATCCTACAATGCACAGGACAGCTCCCTACAACAAAGAATTATCTAGCCAAAATTGTCAATAGGTTGAGAAACCCTTTCTTAACATAATATGATCATAAATCTGTAATTCCATGATGGCCATGGCCATGTCCATCTGTGCACCAATGTTATTTAGAGTACACAGCAGAGTACCTGGCAGATGCTGGAATGAATAAGTTAACAAAAGTGTAAAGTATAATACCAAATTCTTAACTTTCAAACTGCTTAATGATACATGTAGAGGGGAAGTGTTACTTTTGGGACACTGAGTGAGAAAAGGTTTTGATTGCATAATCCCAAATCCCACTTTACCACTAAAAGTGTCACTTAGAAAAGGTCTGGAGCTGCCCCTCTTGGATATACTTATTTTTCAGTGGGACTCCTACATTAAGTATGAGTAAGTACACTTAGTCTACTGCAGTGTGGATAGGACAGTAGAAGAACTCTGAAGATGTAACATATGGAAAACTAACTTTGGGAGACTTGGAGAAGGCTTTTATGGAGATGGTCATTCGGAGCTAGACCTTATGGGATGGAGCACATGATGCAAGGCAGGGATTCACAGACGATGCAGTTGGAAAGGTGAGCAGACAGCTTAGGCTGGGGAATGTCCTAGGTAGCTAGTAGTCTAATGGAATACTCCCCACAGGGAGATGAAGGGGAGCACTCGCAATGCATGTGACAATGTGAGGGGAGAGACACTGGTGAAACTGAAACTGGCTCAGGAATGAAGATCCAGTCACATGGCACCATACTCACCCCCATTGCGGTTCTGGCTCTTGATTTTTCTATAGTCGTTGTACAGAGGCTCCAAGTACTTGTAGCAATCAATTGCAGTGCCTGTCAGCCTCATGTAAAGTGCTCCCAACATGCGGACATACCTGACCAAAAAATCAAAGTGAAACAGATCTTAAAAAATTCTTAAAAGTTCATCCTAAAAAGTTCCTGAGTTTTACAACTGGCTTTTCTCATCATAGTAGTGGATAAATAAGTTTTTTCTTCTCTTTGACAGATGAGAAAGCTGCAATTTTAGACACAGCATGGGACAGTAAAAAGAGCTAAAGTATGGAGACCTGGGTTCAAGTTCCCATTCTATCACTTACTGGTTGTAGGAACTTGGGACATGTTGTTTAACTTTCAGTCTATTACATCATCTGTAAAACTAAGATAGAACCTACTCACTCCACAGGATTATTTTAAGAATCAAATGAGATACTGAATTTAACAGAATGTATAAGATATATTTACTAACAATATGAGAATTAATACACATAGAAATGACTATATAAATTGTTGCTAGGCGGCAGAATGCTGCTTCTGGGGGGGGGGAAAAGTCAAAGTCAACTGGGTTCAAATGCTGATTCCATTATTTACTAACTTTGTAACACTGGGTGAGTTACTTGCTTTCTCAATCCTTGTAAAATGGAGATGGTAGCATCTAATTTGCTGGCTTGGAGTATTAAGTAAGAATGTGTGTAAAGTGCTAAGCATAGCATATAGCACATAGTAAATGCTTACTAAAAGTTAGCTATTTTCTAGCTGTTAAGAGTTTTGTAAGATTACGGACTCTGAATCCATTTTTGTCCCTTAGTAGCTGTTTGACCTTGGGGAAATTACTTACTCTCTTTATGTCTAATTTTCCTCCCCTGTAAATGGGCAGTTTTACAGCATTACTGTGAAGGTTAAATAAATTATTATATGTCAATCCCTTAGAATAGAGGATGAGAAGTACTGTTTCCCCGAAAATAAGACCTAGCCGGACAGTCAGTGCTAATGCATCTTTTAGAACAAAAATTAACATAAGGCCCCGGTCTTGTTTTACTATAAGACCGGGTCTTATATAATATTATACAAGACCCGGTCTTATATACTATATACATAATTTATATATATATATATTATAATTAACATATAATATATAATATATAATATTAATTTTTGTTTTAAAAGACACATTAGAGCTAACTGTCCGGCTAGGTCATATTTTCGGAGAAATGCGGTAGTAAACTACTATTATGTCTGTTTCTTATACTTGTCTGTGAGCTCCTTGAGAATGGATAGTTAAAATAAGAGCAGCTCACAATTTTGGTGTGTTTACTATGCAACATACACTGTGTTGTGAGATTTATAGCACTATTTTTTTTAACCTTCACATCATTCCTTACTTGATATTACTGTCTCCATTTTACAGGAATAATAAAGCTTAGAAAATTAAGTAACTTCTCTAAGGTCATAGTTAGTAAGTAATAGAGTATGGACATGAACCTATATCTAACACCAAAAATTTCCCTCTTACCTACCACTATGTTGTTTTCTTCACCCTTGAGCATCCAGTGACTGAAATATTTTTTGTGGGGGAAAAGTTACCAACACTGACAAAGTAAAGAAGATCAATACAATCAAAATAGACAAAATACAAATTCAAGAGTTCAACAGCAAAATCCTAGAGTGGAACTCTCTATGGAAATGAGATTCAATATTATCACTCCTCTTAACCAAAGCCAAATTCAGGACTAGTGGAATTGAAGCTTTTGTATTAGCTAGTCAACATTTCACTCACTTGAAGTCTTCATTTTTTATAAACTCAACAATAATATCCTTCTCCGGTTGAATCTGAAGCATCTTCAAGGTCAAACACAGAAAGGGAGTTGGTTTTATGTTGCCACCATAGACGCCTCCCACAAACCTTAACTCCATGGCTTTATCGACTACAAGTTCAGCTAAAAAAGACAAACAAAACAAATAGAGTGGCATCTCAGATATATTAGGGCTAAGATTTCCCCAGTTTGAAGTGGAGAGAAGTTAGTTCAAGGTTTGGTGCTGTGAATACTCATCAAGAGTTTACTATTAGGAGAACAAGTGTGTATTAATAGTAATAATAATAAATGTGGATGATCATGCATTGATGGAGTACTCTGAGTACATGCCATGTACTCTGCTAAACATTTCATATGATCTTATTTAATCTTCACAATAAGCCATGAAGTAAATTACAGCACGGTCCCTGTTTTCAGCTGAGGATAACGAGGGCTAAGAAAAGTTAAGTGACTTGCTCAAGGTCCACAGTCAAAAAGTAGCAAGCCCTGGATTTAAATCTAAGCAGTCTAACTTCAGAGTCCACGCTTGTCACCATCATGTAGGGGAAAAACTGCCAAATTAGGAATTAGAAATGTCAACATAAGAACGTCCAAAGCTGTACATAATTTTTGTTTAAGAGTTTATTTGAGCCAAACTGATATGCTGGGAAGCAAAAAAATCTCAACTGCTCTGGAGAATTGAGTTTCACATTTCTTTTTATACATTTGGAACTAAGGAAGTGTGGGAGAAAGAAAGGTAGGGGAATCTCTATGATTGGATTACAGGATAGTTAAGATTATGTGCTCCCAAAAAGAGGATTACTCTGATGTTTCAAAGTTGTGTTAACCTAGATGCTAACCATAGACAGGGCTTGCTTCAGGAAAAGATAAACCTTTTACTAAAGAAGTTATAATCCTGGGGCATGACTACACACAATGAACTGCCCAGTTAGCAATTTATGATCAGAGCATCCTATGGAGTTACTAACATGTCAAATCGACTGCAAAGCTCCTTTTTTCAGTTCAGTAGAAGAAACAAACAATAACAAACAACTCAATAGCTACATAACCTTAAGCAAACCTCATCTACAGAATGGGGATAATAACCTTTCAATGTTGTTGTCAAAATCAAACACTAGTTGTGTGAAATGAACTAGGGCAAGTCATTTCACCTCTCTTTGGGCCTGTCAGTTCAAATTTAAATAATAAAGGTACAAAGTTTAAGAGCTATAGTGAGAATCAAATAAGACAATACAAATAAATACTAATACCTACATGACAAACAGCAAATAATAAATGTTAGCTACCATTAATGGGAAATCTCTATATCCTAGACTTCAAATTAGGATAAATTCTGTATTAATTCATTGAACATTACAGTTGACAGCTTATAGCTGGGTGTTAAGTACTAGAGATCCAGATAGAGGGATAACGAAGAGGGAAACAATTACTCTTACAGTTTACAGTCTGGCAAGGCAGAAAGCATCGAAAACATAATTGAAAGTGTGATGAGTTGAAAGAAGACACAGAATGCAATGAAAATATACCACAAGGGAATACAATCTAGTGTTGGAGGCAAAAGTCCTGAGTTCAGTTTTGGACATACTGAGTTGGCACGTCTTGGAATTAGACTTAGATCTCAAGGAAAGATCTGTGTTGGAGAGATGAATTTGAAAGCATCTACATGTACAGGATGTAATTATATTATGGAGATCATCAAAGGAAAGAACTATGGAACAAGAAACTGCTTCATCCATGGAATCCTAGCTAGTGGTGGTGGCAGCAACAGTAACAGTACATACCGTATTTAACACTGGTAGAAAAAAAACTAGCACCACCATTACCATTGATCACTGACTACTTTTTATCAATATATACCTGTAATTATATCAAACACTTTTTATACATTATTGCATTTAATTATTAGAACCACCCTTTGCGGGAGCGGGGCGGAGGTAGGTATTATTATACTCGTTTCACAGTCAAGGAAGCCACGGCTCACTGGAGTAACAGAGCTACTAAAAAGAGGAGCCAGAATTCCAACAAAGATGAAAAGACTACCAGGCAGGCTTCTCTGAAGAACTGATATTATATTAGGACCCGAACATGGAAATACTGCAGATGGTCCAAATTTAGGGATAGTAAGATCATGGATTTGGTTCTGGTCATGTTGACTTTCGTTTAATGCCTTCCTGAGTTTCCGAACTTAACACTGGAACCCACCAAGTTATCATTAAACACGGAATGATTCAAAGAACACAACCGAGACACCTTTCGGAATAAGGTCCTATTATCTGTGTATGCAAAGCCCAACACAAGTCTGGGCATATAGTAGGCGCTCAGGAATCTGAATGACAAATTCCCCTCCAGTCTCACCCTCGGGGGGTCAGTCCTATCGGCGCCCAATCAGAACTGGGCCACAAAGCGGCCGATGGGGAGTCAGTGCGCTTCCACTCACCGGTAAGCCCAAAGCACTCCTCTTTCCAGTACTTGGACTCATAGATTCGCGTCCGAATGATCTTCTCCACCAGATATTGAGGGTTGGTGCCGTGGATGCTGTGCGCATCCTTTACTGTGCGGTTCGCCATTTTAGAACGCCTCCAGTTCTATTTCCGTCGGGTCCTTTAGTACGTCACGTCTACATTAAAAAAATCAGAACTGGAGAAAGGCGGAACTCTCATTTTAAAAGCTTAGGCGACCATCTTGAGACCGGAAATGCTGCAGCGTAAGGAACTTTCTTCCGCAAACGGCGTCGCTGATGGTATCAATGATGGCCGCTGCACGTGGACGTACGTACGTCATGCGTACTCTATAAGGTGGGCGGGGCGGGAGGGCTGGCTGTTGACGGAACACGGAGACAGCCTGGGGGCGGGGCCACGACGTTTGGCGCGAAATTTTATTCTCTCCACCTTCTTTCCATTCCTAGCAAGGAGCCGGCTTCTGCTCCGGCGTGCAGCTCGGTGGCTGCAAGAGGAGTCCATCTGGAGCAGGTGAGGATTGCTGCAGCTCCACGAGCTCCTGAAGCGGAGACGGTGGGAAGTGGAGGGCTTGCGCCTAGCTTCAGGAAGTTTCGGCTCCCGGTGAGTGTGGCGTCCGGCCGGCTGGAGGGGAATCTGAGCCGCGGGAACCGAGGAAGTTGTTCTTTGTAGACTCAGTCATTGATTCATCCAGCAGACATTTACTAAGACACCGATAAGTGCCAGGCACTGTTCTAAGCCCATTAGGAGCGTTCCTTTCCCACATTCCGAATGTTAAAAGTCTTCTCGCTACACCAGGGACTGCAAGTTTTTCAGTGGGGTAGCCGGAAGCCAACAGCATGGAAGTGTGAGCATTGCCACCTTCAGCGTCCTGAGATTCTCAGTAATGATCTTAATCATCCCTTCTATCTGCATTGCCCTTGTGAAGCATCGCATCTTTTCCTCCTTTGAGTCGTAGTGTAGCAAGCACCACCGGAAGTCGGAGCTGTAGAAGTTATTACCCCATTTTACCGATGTAGCAATTGCGCCTGGAGATAGATCAGGTCTAGGTCGCTTTTTGTGACTGAGCGGTTTGGGCTCCTACCCAGGTCTTTTTCCAGTTGAGCTGCTCTTAACTGCTGGTCACTCATCCACTCCACCTTTCCAGGAGAGAACTCTAATGACGCCTTTTCTACTTTCTAACCCTACGATGCCAGGGGCTTATGTTTTAACTGTTGGAAAAAGCACTGGGTTTAGGCATAAGATGCAAGATTCTTATCCTGGTGTGCCATCTGAAAACCTGCAATAATTAAATATCTTAGTTTTTTATTTTAATTGTCTGTAAAAATAGTTACTGGGTGTATGTGGACTTTAGAAGGTTTATGAATCCCCTGAAATGAATGCAAAATGTTTGTGTGAATTGTATGTGTTTAATGACATCATCAAATTAGCAAAATAAAAAGAACCACTGCCTTTTACAAATAGAGCAAGGGATTAAGGAAGTGGGAGTGAATTTACCATTTTGCATTTTTTCACTTAATCCCCAGTATCCTAGAGCAGAGTTTGGCACACAGCGGGAGGTTAATAAATATTGGTGCATAAAAGGAAGTTTCTATTATTATCCCATTTTATGGGTAAGGAAATGGAGACACATTTGTTCTCTCAGTCAGTGTCTGGAAAGCCTGAATTATAATAAGCACACCAGAAGCAAGTTCTCTCAGGCATATATTTAACATTATCTACTTTAACATAAGATGAAGTGGTTAAGAGCAGTCATTGGAATCCGGTTGCTCAGGGGTTGAATTAAGGCTGTGCCATCCTGTATAACATTGGGACAAGTTATCATCTTGAAGTTGATAATGGCATCTACCTTTCATTCAGCAAATATTTATTATTGAGTGCCAATTGTGCACTTAGTACTAAGTGCTCAATAAATAGATATTTACATTAACATTAGTGTGCTATCATTATTTTTACTGCAACTCCCTTACCTGTGTTTCTTGGGTGTGACCCCTGGACTGGGTAGTATGTATGTTCCAGATATCTGGTATCTGCAATATTGAGAGCCTGTAGTGGGTATCTCCTGGAAGCCAAAGCCTTTGCTAGGCCAAATCAGGTCTGTCTTTCCACTCCACTCATCACGCCTCTTGGGGACTATTTCTGCTGATGGTGGATGGGATAAAATGCTGGGTGGAGGGTAAGAAAGTGAGAAACAGTACAAAGAGGCTTGACATCTACCATGATTTCCATATGCTGCCTCTTCAGAAGGACTCCTGATTAATTTTTTGAACTTTTCATTGAAAAATAACATACATACAGAAAAGTACACAAATCAGAAATGTGTAGCTCAATGAATTTTTTAAACTGTTTAAATTTTTTACTTTATAATCTCTTTGAACTAATCTGCCAGTTTTAGAAATAGCATGTCAGTGAGTTTTCTTAAAAAGAACATACCTATGTAACTAGCCTCTAGTTCAAGAAATAACATGACCAGCATCTCACATGCACCTGGCATCTCCAACTGTGCGCCTTTTCAGTTACCTTGGTTACCTTCTATTTTCACTTCTAACACCAGAGGTTACTTTTCCCTCTTTTTGAACTTTATATAAATGGAATCAATATAGGGTGTATTCTTTTGCTGATTTCTTTAGCTCATTGTTGTTTTGTGAGATTTTCCTCACTTTGTGTGCAGTTGTAGTTGGTTTAATTTCATTGCTTTATAATGCTGCTATGAGCATTCTGGCTCATGTTTTTTGATGATGTGTTTTTCTGTGGGTGTATTCTGTTGGAATTGCTGGATCATAGGATATGCTTTAATAGATACCACCAATTTTCCAAAGTAGTGTTACCAATTGACATGCCCTCCAGCAGCAGTGCATGACAGTTCTGGCTGCTCTACATCTTTACCACACTTGGTATTGTCCTAATTATTTACATTCATTTCATTCATTTCTTCATTCACCTATTGTGTGCCAAGTCCTAACCTAGGTCCTAGGGATGCAGTTATGAACAAGACAGACAAGGTTCCAAGATCCCTGCTCTTTTGGAGGTTAACATTCTAATGTGGGAAACACAATAAATAAAGTAACATAGTGGTTATTGCTTTGATAATAACGTGGTATAATGGAACAAGACCCTGAGGGGCAGTATGAAGTGTGGGGGGTAACTTTCCATTGGGTATCAGTGAAGGCCTCTCGGAGGAAGTTTCATCCAGTTGAGACCTGAGCCATCCCTGCAAATCTTTGCAGGAAGAGGAGAGGACAGCAACTGCATAAGTCTGAGGGCACTAACAGCCTTGGTCTGTTTGAGATTTGGAAAAGCAGGCCTGAAGCAGGTTGTGCAGTCCAGATCCAGATAGTCTTCTTTCTATACCCCCTGCCTGCTCAGCCTAGGGTGAATCACCCACCTTTGCACATATGCATACGTAGTAGTCCCCCCTTATCCAGTTTCGCTTTTCGAGATTTGTTAACCTGCATCAGCTGCAGTCTGAAAATATTAAATGGGAAATTCCAGAAATAAAAATTCATAAGTTTTACATGGCACATGATACTGAGTAACGAGATGAAATCTTGAGCTGTCCTCCTGCTCTGTCCCGCTCAGGACTTGAATCGTTCCTGTGTCCAATGTTGCCTATGCTGTATGTGCTAACTGGTTAGCCAGATCCGTTTATCAGATTGGTTACCAGCTGTTTTGAGAGAAAGACCACAGTCACATACCTTTTATTACAATACATTGTTATAATTGTTTCATTTTATGATTAGTTGTTAATCTCTTACTGTGCCTAAGTTATAAATTAAACTTTATTGTAGGTATGTATGTATAGGAAAAAACAGTATACATAGGGTTCAGTATCCACGATTTCAGGCATCTACTGGAGTATTTAAATGTATCCCCTGAGGATAAATGGGACTACTGTACTGGTTTCATTGAACACAGCTCATGATCTGGAAAAGGAATGTTAAATTTTATCTTGACTTGGTTTTGAAGGAGGATGCCTGCTTTGTTAAGCTAAAATATGATCTGGATTTAGAAGAATTGAGAGTATGTATTTGATGCCATAGGTATGCGTGAGTACCTTATTGATATGGAGGTAGTCCTTCTGTATGCCAATTTTTGGTTTGAAAAAATGAGATCATTGTGCCAGTGTAACCAAATGTCATAGTCAAAGTGACAAATCAGGCCATTTATCTTACAGTTAGATTATTTAAAAGTTGTAGAAAGTTTGCTGAGAGATACCAACTTGCCATAAAACACTCTCCCTGATATTTCAATTTTTTTTTTGATGACAGAGCTTAGTGAGTACTTTGAATTACTTGCATCTTTTATCTGTATCCATCCTATTTTGCCTGATTCATTGAGGAAAGGTGAAAAGTTCTAAGTTTTCTTCTGAACAGTTCTGTGCTACATGAACCATTAAAAGGAACATATATTGAAGGTAAGTTAGTGTTATATATTTCCTTGAACATTTATTGAATCTAACACTTTTACTAATTTTTACCAAAAGATTTTATGAATCCAAATTCATTTTTTACTTGAGCACAAGTCTTCTACTTGTTTTTACTCATCAATCTTCTTTGCTGTTTGTTCATTTCTACAATGTACTTAATTGAAATTAGATTGATTTTAAAAGTACTCTATTTTAAATTATAGTCTTGATGTTCTTAATAGCAATCATTCAGACATCATTTGTAATCTGTGTATTTACTTGTGACTCAGTATCTTCTCTTCTTTTTGCTAACTAGTTTCCACAAAGTATACTAAAAAAAAATACCTTTTTTAAAAGCAGAAAATCTTATGGGTCATAATTGTACCAAGTAGAATGTAGGACATAATCTCTACTGAAGTTTAGGAAACCAGCTTGTTTAATCAGGATGTTAACATGCTATTCTAATTCTGTTGTTTTCAACATAGACAGAAATTATTGGTCCCCTTATCAGTAATTCAGAGTAATTGAGTCAGACTGTATTTAAAAAAATGTTTTTCACCCCAGTTTTGTCCAATTTTAGTTCCACAAGAAAAGAATTGAATTTAGAAGAAAGATTTATTTTTTTAATTACTTAAACTTAAGATATTGGGTTGCCATAATTATTAGGACTAGTAGATTGCAGTTTCCAAACTTCAAAGAGGAATTTTCATTCACATTCTGTTTTTGTCAGTAAAAATGTCTTTTTTCATGTACTTTAATACAAGCATTTCTTTTCAGCTATTCAAGATACGACCTGTCAGCTGCAAAGAAAAATACCCCTTACAACTGCCAGAGTAATATAGATTAGTGACATTTTTTTCTTTTCTTTTTAAAAATTTTTAGTTTTAAAACAACTTTAATGGGTATAATAGCATACAATAAACTATATATTTGTAGTATATAGTTTGATCATTTTCACATATGTATATACCTGTGAAACCATCACTGAAATCTAAATAGTGAACATCCTTATCACTCCCCTCCAAAAGTTTCTTCATGACATGTAATCCTCTCTACAGTCCCTTTCCTCCCACCTAACCCTCTACACAGGCCCCGAGGCAACCACTGATCTATTAATATTTCCTGTCACTGTAGATTACTTGCATTACTGATTGAATTTTTGAGTGTTAAACCTTCCATTTCTGAAATGCACTCACCTTAATCATTACATATTAGCCCTCTTTCTTACATATTTCTATATTCATTTATCTAACATTTTGCTTTGGATTTTTGCACCTATATTTATATGTGATTGGGCTGCAATTTTTCTTTCTACTAATGCCTTTGTCATACTTTAATATCAAGGTTGGCCTCATAAAATGGGCTAGTTTGTAAGATGCATATTTCTTGACTTTATTGAAATATAGCAAACATACAGTAATGTGTATAATATTAAGCTTTATAAAACTTGATTTTTTTTTACAAATGTCTATTTATGGGTATAAAGTTATTTATAATATTCCCTTATTTTTTTAATATCTGCAGGCTGTAATAATATCCCCTCTTTTATTCCTGATACTGGTTATTTAAACTTACTCTGTATTTCTTCGTAATTCTCCTGGGGGAAGGGGGGAGTTAAACTTATTTGTCGGGTTTTTGTTTTTTTGTTTGTTTGTTTCCTATTTCTTTACGGTTTTTATTAAAATAATAGCTCCCATTCCTGATCTGGTGGCCTTATGTAGTACCGTGTTTCCCCGAAAATAAGACCTAGCCGGACAATCAGCTCTAATGCATCTCTTGGAGCAAAAATTAGTATAAGACCTGGTATTATATTATATTATGACCAGGTCTTATATTAATTTTTTCTCCAAAAGACGCGTTAGAGCTGATTGTCTGGCTAGGTCTTATTTTCGGGGAAGCACGGTAGGTGCCCTGTGGGACCCAGTAGCACAGTCTTCCTTGTCACCTGCGCCAGGTGCTTCAGGAGTATCCCTGTGTGGGTTGCACGTGTCCTCTTGTTATAGTTGCGCCTTGATTGCTACTGGCTTGTCAGTGGGTGGGACTGACCCTCAGGCTCACTGGCTGTGGGATTTGGCCATGTCCACAACTTACGGGCTGCGTGTGGAGGTCTTACCCACTGAGCAGGATTTGCCCGAGTGGGCTCTGGTGCCTTTTGAGACTGCCTAATGGGTGTGCCGTTTGTGGGATTAATTGGGTGGTGCTCTGCTGTGGTCTGAAGTCAACCTCAAAGGAAATGTTTACTAAGTCTATAATGTGTGAGAGTATTGCTGGGGCAGAAAAGAAGGTTGAACTCATTGAAGGCTGGTACTGTGTCACAGAATCCGTCAAAGCGTTATCACATTAACTCAGAGTTAGTGACTTTTACACAGGAGCCATGGCACACTATCCTACAAGGCTGAAGAGCAGACGAACTTATTCATGGGTTGGCAGGCCATTGTTGGATCGCAAACTACACTACCAAACCTACAAGTGAGTGATAGAGTACTTTGATTGTCTTGGCTAAACTCTTAGTAACATGTGTCTCGCCTGTTCTAGTTACTATAGTTGACGATTGAGGGACAGTACATATGGATTGATTGTAAGGAGAGGTTTCGTTTTATGCAAGAAGATGGTAGGATAAATATAGCACTTAGTGATAGAGGAGGACAGTATGTCAGGTTAATAAAAATTTGGTGTGTACAATAATGTCATATCTATTTAAGGTGGGTTCTGTGAAATTCTGAATCATAACTATGTCTTCCTAGCCCTAGAGATTTCTGGACAATTTGATATTGGGCAGCTTTCATGCCTTGGGAAGACCTTGGTGTTTGTTCATAACTGAGAGACGTTAGGTTCATGTTAAAGCCTCTGGATTAAACTGTTTTAAAATTGTTCACGCTAAAACAATTCATTTGATCCATTTTGTCTATTCTTGCATGAGAATTGGCTTTCTAATAGGAGAATTGGTCAGCAGAAAGAAACTATGTAAGGGATTTTCCAGTTGGAGAGCACTTCTGTGCCCAGAGGGTTTGAAGAACTTGGCCCATCCTAAGTGATTTCCTAACATGTTTTTCTGTTACTTCCTAGAGAAATGAGTGTGACGTTAGAACGTTGTTCCACTGAGAGTCACATCCAAGTTGGACAGTTCGTGTTGGTTGAAGGGAATGATAATGAAAATCCATATGTTGCTAAATTGATTGAGCTGTTTGAAGATGGTGAGTTTTGGGTTGAATGAAAACTATTCCTTGTCATGAATAATTGGGAGCTGCTAGGTGATGAGGAAAGAGGGGCAGTTTGCTGATTCCTCTGTTCACGGCATTTAGGGTATGAACCAGGATTCTGATGTGGGGTCTCTTAAGCACTAGCTGTACCCTCTTCATCTAGTGAACTTTACTCACTAGAGCAGTATTGGATAAAATGGGATTGGGGGCTCAAGAATTTAGCTTTTCTGTTATTTTTAGGAGTGAGTAAGAATGGCCATTACAACGGGATTTTTAGAATGGAATGAAAGGATGAATTCAGGAAGAAGGGCGAAGAAAAAAATAGGTGATTTGCTCTATGATGAAGACTGTCCTTTAATTTTTGGCGTGAGGAAATTAGTAATGAATTTTGCAAATGCAACTTTTTAATGAGAGAGGGGGTAAATTGGATTGGGAAGGTGTATCAGTTGATGTTCAGTCAAAAAGCAAAAAAATGCTTTAGGTGTTTTACCCAGAGGGACTTATGTATGAGTGTTGAAAAGGCTGGAGGAAAAAAGATGATATTTCCCAGAGTTCAGTAAGGAAAGAAAGCCACTACTGCCACTAAGGCTGGAGGTGCAAATGGGAAAAGTCCTCACTGCTTCAGGTGATTTTCTGAGCCTTTAACCCTCTGGAAAGAAGAGAAGAGTAAAGAAAGATGGGAATTAGGCAGACCTCCTAAAGGAATGTTAAGAAGAAAGATAGCAATTTGCAACTACACAAAATTGCCTCTTCCAGGAGCTAGGAAAGGAATGAAGGGTAGTTAGTCCTGTGGCAGTTTGTATGCCTAAAAGAAGGAACTGATAGAGTGAGTGAGTAAAGATGTTTTTACATTAAAGAGGTGGGAAAGATACTTGATAAGTGTGGAGGAAAACCTCATTAAGCTAACATCCACTAGGGGAGCACCTCAGCAATATGGGCTTTTGTATTTGAAGTACTGGCCCTTGTGTACAGATTTTAGAATCCTTGTGTGGTGCTCCATCGGATGGCTTCAGCCTTTCTCTGAAGATTGCTAAGGAAGAGAAGCGATGATGATGGTGGTGCCGGAGTGTATGTCCTTTCACTTGGTGCTAATGCTGATCTGGAGTGATATTAGTGGTATATTACAGTGATAAAACTGAAGATCGCAAGCATATGTTTTCCAGAAGTCATCTCCATGGCTGATGCTCAGATTCTTGCCAGGAGTTTTGTTTTTCTGCTGTTTGATAGCTTCTTTATAATCACTGATTTGCAAAACTTGTTCAGTGCCCGTGATTAGAATTGTTCCTCACAAATGCCTTCTGTAATTTCTTTGATGACTGATAGCACCATTAGGAAGCGGAGTAAAGTGAGAAGAGCTTGGGTGCTGGGTTGAGTCAGATTACTGCTGGTTGGTCCAGTGATCTTTGACAAATTGTTTAAGGTCCCTGTAACTTGATTACTATGCCAATAAAAGGGGGATAGCCATAGAACCTACCTTACAGGGTTATTGTGGGGATGAAAAACACTGTGTTAATCAAATATCGTCAAGTACTTAGCACAGTGTTTAGCACAAAGTGCTTAATCAAATGTTCTCTCATTTTCTTAACCTTCCCTTTTCCACGTCTTACTCCTAGAGTTGGACCTTTATTCCAAGAAACGTGCTCGAGTTCAGTGGTTTATCCGATTCTGTGAAATCCCTGTCTGTAAACAGCATTTGCTGGGTCGGAAGCCTGCGGAACAAGAGATATTCTGGTATGATTACCCTGCTTGTGACAGCAACATTAGTGTCGAGACCATCATTGGCTCTGTGCGGGTAGGTGATGCCTTGATTTTCAACTCTATCTTGAGGTTTATTTCTGGCTGCCTCCTAAACTGCATGGCCTCAAAGATATTACTGGCTATAATTTACCCCGCAGAAATGAGCTTTTTGCTTGTTTGTCATCTTCTCTACTTGTCTACCCACTTCATCTGAACAGATATTTAATGAGACACTTACCATGTATTAGGAGCCTCTTGGAAGGAGTGACATTCAGGAATTAGCAAATGTACCTCAGTGGGGAATTACATTTAGCTATGATTGTAGTAGGCGCGAAGCATGGCAGGGATGAAATGCTTGCTTAAAAGAGGATTTCACCTTTAGTAAATCAGTACAAAGAGTGCTAGTTGCTACAGGCAAATTTGAGTTATGGGATTTTATGATAAATCAGGTTCCACTGAGCTGTAGGCTGAATTGAGACACTGGTTTGGATACTAAGATATGGGTTATTCCTTGAGCTACTTCAGGCCCAAAATGAGATTAGGTCATGATATGAAGTGTGGTCGCATGGTGATTAGGTCATTGGTTTAAAGGTAGTGCAGAGACTTTGGTCTAGCATGACTATAGTCAGATTGTTCTAATCTGTGGGCCTAGCATAGTGAAGGAATGAAAGGCAAATACAGAAGTTGAAGTAGCAAGATGGGTATGTTAGGAAACGCGGAGGGAGAAGGTGTTTAGACAGGAGCACAATGGTTGGAATGAGCAGGACTGACAAGCGAAAGCTCGACTCGTGCTGGAAGACCATTTTGAAGAGTATTGAGCACTGGAGGTAAAATGGGGCCAGATTTTAGAAGGCATTGAAAATCAGTTTAAGTAATCTGATCTTGCTATAGTGGAGAGCCACTGTAGACTATTGAGCAGGGGAGCATGCTTAGAGAAGTTTTCGTGGGGAAATTTGGCATGGCTGAATAGAATGGCCTGGAAAAGAAAGCAACATGAGGTATGGCTATCAATGAGGAAGAGTCTGTGGAAATATGCTATGCCATGTCTGTGCCTCTTTAATTTGGAAAAATAATGTTCCAGGTAAGGATACAGACTTAAATGCTTTTTAATCATAGCTCTCATGGAGCATTCCTTGGCTCTTTTGGTTCTCATTTCTTTTTTTTCTTCTTTTTTTTAATTTAAGTTTATTGGGGTGACAATTGTTAGTAAAGTTCCATAGATTTCAGGTGTACAATTCTGTATTACATCATCTATAAATCCCATTGTGTGTTCCCCACTCAGAGTCAGTTCTCCTTCCATCACCATATATTTGATCCCCTTTATCCTCATCTACCACCCCCTCATTTCTTCCTATTCATCTTTACGTCCTAAATTCAGGTAGTAGCTTTAGCCCCAGATGAAGTGATACCTATGGATCTGAAAAATGAGAAGATACTCTTTGTGAAACTATCTTGGAATGAGAAGGAATTCAAACCACTATCCCCAGAACTATTTGCAGAATTGGATAAGCTACAAGAAGGCAGTCCTAGATGCCAGAAGCCCGTGGGAGCCAAGACTAAGAGCATAGAAAGCCCTTCTTGGACCACAGCAGAGCATATGGTCAAAAGGATTGAATCAAGGCACTCCACCTCCAAATCTCACCTGTCTCATCCTGTCACCCCAAAGGCCAAGAAGAGGCTAGAACTTGGCAGTAAGTGTGGAATGGGTCACAGAGGGCAACACTGAGGCTAAAGTAATATGATAAAATATTAATTCATGCTACAGTATTAAGTTAGTATGGCAGTGGGTTAGAATGGCCTCATGTTGAAATATACATAACAAAATTTACCATTTTAATCATTTTTAAGTGCACAGTTTAGTGGCATGCAGTATATTCACATTGTTCTACAACCATCACCATCATCTTCCAACCATTGGACAATAACTCTCCATTGCCCCATCCTCTGGCAGCCACTGTTCTACTTCCTATTTCTGAATTTGACCACTCAAGGTACCTCATGTAAGTGGAGTCATATAGTATTTGTCCCTTTCTGACTGGTTTGTTTAAGTTAGCATAATATCCTCAAGGTTCCTCCATGTTGTATCGCATGTCAACATTACTGTCTCTTTAAGGCTGAATTGTATGTATATACCACATTTTGTTTATCCATTCATTCATCTGTGAATGGACATATGTACTGCTTTCACTTTTTGGCTGTTATGACTAAATGCTGCTATGAGTACAGGTATACAAATACCTGCTCATGTCCCTACTTTCATTTTGGATATATACCCAGATGTAGAATT
The DNA here is from genome assembly GCF_036562045.2 of Rhinolophus sinicus. Lineage (NCBI taxonomy): Eukaryota > Metazoa > Chordata > Mammalia > Chiroptera > Rhinolophidae > Rhinolophus > Rhinolophus sinicus. The sequence continues at coordinate 21,961,921 of NC_133756.1, read as the reverse complement.
GCTGGGATCATATGGTAATTCTATTTTTAACTTTTTGAGGAACCACCATACTGTTTTCCATAGCAGCTGTACCATTTTACATTCTCACCAACAGTGCACAAGGGTTTCAATTTCTCCACCTCCGCCCCACACTTGGTATTTTTTTGTTCTTGATAGTAGCCATCCTAATAGGTGTGAGATGGTATATCATTATTGTATTCCTCTATGATCAGTGATACTGAGCCCTGTATTGACCTATTTCTTTAAGATCTCTGCTACTAAGGTGACATTGTTTTAGATCCCTAGTGGAAGACCTAAGAAATACATATAGGTTAAAATTCTATCATGCTGATACTTCTAGTCTGTAGATCACAGGGCTCTTTCCCTCCTTCCCATAATCCATAATTGTATCTCCTTCAGGAAGAAGAGCCATGGTTCTCAGGAGCAATCCTGATACATACAAGAGTTTCACAATAGCTATACCTATACTACTACCAGCAGTAAACTTACCAAGTGAAGTTCAAATGTTATTTTGCAGTGCTTTATACCTTTAGAATTTATTCCACTGAGGAAATAGTTACTTTGATTAAATTTTTTCTTCTGGTGGTTATATTATTGGTAATATACAGTGACGTTCTTTTATTTCTGTTTAGTTTTTAGGGCTTTTCCCATCTTTCATTTAATTTTTCAGACCTATGAAACATTAACATGATTAAAGAGTCAAAACTGTTTAAAACAAGCGTACTCAGAGAAGCCCCATTCCTTTCTTTATCCTCTCATCCTATCTACCATCTTCTGTAGGTTATCAATTTTATTAGTTTCTAGTTTATCTTTCCTATGTTTTTTGCAAAAATCATCAGGTATATATAAACACAATATATATAAACATATAATTTTCCATTCTTTCTTATTCAGTAGTATTCAGTAGGGTATATTCTTTTCCATCTTACTTTTTTCACTTATAATGTATCTGAAAAACTCTGGCTGTTCTGAGCATTCATCCTGTTATGTGTCAGTCTTTTTTAATTCTTTTGTGTTACATGCTAAGTTTGTCGGGTATAAATTATTTGTATTCTTGATAGCTCCTTATTACAATGTGTGTATAGGAGCTGAACATAAATATATACAACATTTAGAAAAATGCAGAAAAATTATTAAAGAAATAATTATAATATTGCCATTCAGAAATAAGTGCAGTATTTTTGACTGTTAATTTTGCAGGATGTTGAAATTTAGGGTAAGAAATTAACACAGTTATATAATTATAGGAGGGAGGATATGATGAAAATATTTTGGATAAATTGTTTTTGACAGAAAAATGGGAAAATAAGGTATGAGGGAGATCAGGATATTGGGACATTTTTAAATTAATTAAGACCTGAGTTGTGATTAACAAAAAATTTAATAATTTTAGCTTCATTTTCAAAGACCTCTAAGATCTGGCCCTAGATAACTTTTTAAAGTCAGGATTATTGAAGTATACTTTACAAACAGCAAAATTTCCCTTTTTAGTATATAGTTCTATAAGTTTTTACAAATGCATACAGTTGTGTAACTACCACTATAATCAAGATATAGAACAGTTCCATCATCCCAAAATTCTCTTGTGTTCTTTGTGGTCAACCAGACCTTCCCTTCATTCCCAGCCCCTGATAGGCACTGATCTGTTTTCTGTCTATAGTTTGGCCTTTTCCAGAATGGCATATAAGATGGACTCATACTGTGTGTAGCCTTTTGAGTCTGACTCCTTTAACTTAGCATAATGCATTTAAGATTCATCCATATTGAGTATGACAGTAATTTGTTGCTTTTTATTGCTATGTAGCATTCCATTATATGGATTTATCATAGTTTACCTACTCCCACCTTAAGGATGTTTGTGTTGTTCCTAGTTTTGGGTGATTACGAAGAAAGCCACTATAAACATTCACACGCAGGTACCTGCTGACTCATCTTACCTGTAGCTACTCCCCACATACCACGTGCTGTGACTAACATGAACTCCTCCATGCCCAGTGCTTTCCAGCCTCATTGCCTTAGCTCACATCGATCTCATTTATTCTTCTCCTATCCCTTTTCTTCTCTTTTCAACTATGTTGAAATTTTGCTTTTCTTTCAAGCTCCATCTCAAAAGCTATTTTATTAGCACTTAGGTACTTTAGGGCAATTATTTTACTTCATATTATAGGCATCCATGTATATCATCCCCCTTGATACACTAAAGTGTCTTGTGGTTGGGAACCAGGATTGTCTCATTCAATTTTTATTTCCTCCTAGCAGCTGGCACATACCTTGCCATTGTAACAGCTCAATTGATATCTGTGAACGAATGACTGGGTTCTTGTTGCCTGTGGTCATGGTGAGAGAGGAGCAAATGCAAATGGGTTCTGTGTATTCACTAAACCCAGCTGATTGCCCCCTGGGATCCATCTTCTCTCTATTGGTAGATATAATCTGGATTTAAAAAAATCTAGGCCTTGGTGTAAATTTTTTCAAATGCTGTTGATTGGGGGGTCTGAGGATATGCAGTATTACCCCTGGTTGAAAACCACTGTTCTGGTAGATTTCTTCAGAGAAATCTGATTAAACATTTATCTACAAAAGCTGACTTAATATTTGACTTATGGTTCTAACTAGGAAAATCATCCATGCAATTTAGGAGAGAGACTACAAATAATATAGCTACATAGCCTGGGTAAAGAAAGATTGGAATAGTTTAAATTAAGCATAATTCATGTCTTTGTATAACTTGAATGGATGAATTTAGCTATAATGAGATCGGGGGTGTGTATATTGCTCGTTATAAAAGTCACACATTGTGGTGATTTCTCTTGGACTTAGGTTTCCCTAGGACACCTAATACTAGGATTTCCCAGCAGACTCTGTGGACCTCATTGGATTCTCCCAAAAGAACTAAATGGGAAAAAGCCTTCTCTGAGACCACCTCACCACCTAAGAGGTCTCAGCCTGATGCACTTCAAACCTTGTCTCCAGCTCTGAAAGCCCCAGAGAAAACTAGAGAGATTCGACGCTCTTATGCTGAGGAGAACAAGGCGGCTTCACGTGAATGTCACATGATCCTGAGAGCCCGAGTCCCAGCTTTGAAAACCACAGAGATTAGTGAGGAAACAACACTTACCCCCTATAACAGAGGAAAGAGATCTTTGGTGGCGCCTTTTATTCTGAAACCAGAAAAGATCAAAAAGAGGTGATCAGGACATTTCCCTGCCTCTCACAGAGCAAATCGTGGTTCTTCACATGATGTGAAATATGTGGGTCAGTCAATAAAGTTAGAGCAGTGGGTTGCAAATATGAATATGACAGAATCACCAGGAGCTTTTTTTAAAATACAGATTTCTGAGCCACTTCCTAGGCGTAGGGAATCAATCTCAGTGTTTGGAGCCAGGAATCTGCATTTTTGCAGTGCTCTTTGGATGATTCTGGTATGTCCCACTGTCGTTTAAGGATCACTTCTCTAGAAGATAATTTTCCAAACCAGAATTGTGTCACAGTCCTGGATTTCATTACTTGCTGTGACTCTTTGCCACATTTTAATAGTTTTTTTTCTTAGTTATTGAAAACAACAACTGGAAACTATGATCAAATACATATAGCACAAGAAGATAATGCATCTAGAACAGTTTGCAGTTTGACACTAGACAATGTTTGTACATAATGGTCTGCTCAAATAATGTGAGAAGCAGAAATTATACATTTCAGTGTTTCCTGCTTAGAAATGCCAGTACCCAGCTCATAATAGGTTTGCTTGATAAATGCTTTGTATTTAATATACAGCTGCATTTATGCTAGCCTTGAGCCTGGGTGGACAGTGAATTTATAGATGTATCAGAAAAAAGAGGACGAGAAACTGCCTGGGGTTAGTATATTCTGGTCTTTAGTTGTGGGGGGATTGGTGAGTCTGATTTAAATGATGAGCTTTAAGCAAACTTTGATCTCTGCATTTGAGTCAAACTTCAGTTATAAACTTTTTAGCGAAGTGTAATTAGCTCTTTCCAAAGTAGCTGTAAAAAGAATAGGAACCAGTCAGGCCCCCTGACCATCTTCTAGTGCCTGCTGCTGATCCCTAGTGCCCAAAACTTCATTCCATACTCTTGCTCTCATATCTTGCAGCGAGGCAAAAGGACCAGATGCTCAGGATGAAGCTACCTCTACTACCCACCGTATTCGCAGAAAGAGTTCTCTCTTGACTTTGAATCGGATTAGGCAGCAGCTTCGGTAAGAGTACTCGTTGGCAGGCAGAAAAACATTGCTGCCATCTATGATATCTATAGTTGTGTTTCTTAAAGCCTCTTATAGTTCTTGTTTGTTATTTGCTGGTCCATCGAAATTCACCTTTTAACCAACATGTCTGGAATTTATCATAAATGTCATAGTTTGAAAGGGGCAAGAAACACTGTCCCGGGCTTAGGTGGTGCCCAGGTCCCCACAGTCATCACACCTAGCGAGACTGTTAGTGGGGTGCATAACAGCATGAACTTTGATTCTGATAGACTTGGATTTGAAACTGAGCTGTCATTTATTATCAGTGTAACCTTGGGAAGTTTTCTTAACCTTTTGAAGCCTCAGTTTCCCATCTATAAAATGGGGATAATATACACATCACAAAATAATATAAAGCCCTTTGCATAGCACCTCAGTAGCAAGGAAGTGGAGCATATCTGACGTTGCTTGGCCACAGGAGAGACTCTGCAACACCTAATCCACACTGACCTGTTAGGGAGCTTCTTCTTACTTAGACTTCAGACGCTGAAAATCGGAAAATAATGCATCCCATCATTCAGGTTTTTAGATAAGGGTGAAAGTGACCAAGAAGATGGAGAGTTTCTGCTGGCAGCGAAGATTTCATACTCTAGTAACGAGGAGGAAGAGGCTTCCACGCCTCCCCTTCCAAGGAGAATACCAGATCGCGTGTCCAGGAACCTACGCTCTTCTGTGAAGTTGTCCTTACAGACCCCCTCCACGATGCCAAAGAAAACTGTAAGGCTCTTTTAGCTTGATTTTCCAGTGAAGCATCCCCCTCCTAATTTAAAAATTGTGATGACTGGGGTCACACTATTAGTAACCGCTGGACTTTGAGCACAGGCCTGTCATATGCAAAGCTATCACAGTTGGAATATTCATGCAGCAAAGGATCTGTGTGAACCTTAGGACTGAAGATGAATCCAGTAGACAGTGAGCTTTGAGTCCAAGTTCCTTTTAAGATATGGAACCAAATGACTAAAAGCTGAACTTCCAGAGGGAAGGCCAAGAACAGGCTCATTGTCTTTGCACTTTCCACAGAATCCAACAGTCTGTGCGAAATCCATGCTCTCTGGGAACTGAATCCAGGGCTGCTGAGCCATGTTGTTGGTTGTGTTGTGCCACTTGACACAGCTGAGAAACAGGGAGCACTGCTCGGGTATTGGCAATGAATTGTGTAACTGTGAAGATGGAAGACATAAATGGATGTCTTTTCTGTTTCCTGCAGAACCGTTAAAAGCTATTAATGAAAGAGGGCCTCCCCATGTTCAAGTGTATTTGAGAAATGTTTGGATTAAACAAAGTTAAATTGGTTTCATTATTACATGACTTAAGGCCATTGATTCATTAATGTTACTGTGACCTTCAAAGAGAGGATTAGAGTATGAATCTTTGACCAGGAATCTTGTTTTCATGGAATGTATTGTTCTTTGGGACACAATTTAGAAATGCCTAGTTAGGAGACTTTTTCTAAAGCTAATCTC